>NC_091288.1:208953035-209553035 GCF_032444005.1 Ranitomeya imitator
CCTATTGTGAATGGTGGATCCTGTGTTATCTACTGTATATAGAGGTGTTATCAGTCATTGTAGAGGAGGGGGAGGAGGTGAGCTGTGACATCACCTATTGTGAATGGTGGATCCTGTGTTATCTACTGTATATAGAGGTGTTATCAGTCATTGCACAGGAGGAGGAGGTGAGCTGTGACATCACATACTGTGAATGGTGGATCCTGTGTTATCTACTGTATATAGAGGTGTTATCAGTCATTGTACAGGAGGAGGAGGTGAGCTGTGATATCACCTGTTGTGAATGGTGGATCCTGTGTTATCTACTGTATATAGAGGTTTTATCAGTCATTGTACAGGAGGAGGAGGTGAGCTGTGATATCACCTATTGTGAATGGTGGATCCTGTGTTATCTACTGTATATAGAGGAGTTATCAGTCATTGTACAGGAGGAGGAGGTGAGCTGTGATATCACCTGTTGTGAATGGTGGATCCTGTGTTATCTACTGTATATAGAGGTTTTATCAGTCATTGTACAGGAGGAGGAGGTGAGCTGTGATATCACCTATTGTGAATGGTGGATCCTGTGTTATCTACTGTATATAGAGGAGTTATCAGTCATTGTACAGGAGGAGGAGGTGAGCTGTGACATCACCTATTGTGAATGGTGGATCCTGTGTTATCTACTGTATATAGAGGTGTTATCAGTCATTGTACAGGAGGAGGAGGTGAGCTGTGACATCGCCTATTGTGATTGGTGGATCCTGTGTTATCTACTGTATATAGAGGTGTTATCAGTCATTGTACAGGAGGAGGAGGTGAGCTGTGACATCACCTATTGTGAATAGTGGATCCTGTGTTATCTACTGTATATAGAGGGGTTATCAGTCATTGTACAGAAGGAGGAGGTGAGCTGTGACATCACCTATTGTGAATGGTGGATCCTGTGTTATCTACTGTATATAGAGGTGTTATCAGTCATTGTAGAGGAGGGGGAGGAGGTGAGCTGTGACATCACCTATTGTGAATGGGGGATCCTGTGTTATCTACTGTATATAGAGGTGTTATCAGTCATTGTACAGGAGGAGGAGGTGAGCTGTGACATCACATACTGTGAATGGTGGATTGTTGTGAACTCCGCTCTTGGGCTCCCTCCGGTGGTTGTAAGTGGCACTTTTGTGAGTTCTGCTCTTGGGCTCCCTCTTGTGGTTTCAAGTGGTATAGCTGCTCCTTGGAGTTAGCTGTCTTCAGCTGCCTCCACTTATCGTCTCTTCTGCTCTGCTATTTAGGCCTGGCTCTTTCCTTCATCCAGTGCCACTTGTAAATGGTTCCTGATTGGATTCACATCTCTTTGGATTTCCCTGTTTTCCTGACCAGTTCAGCAAAGCTAAGTTTTTGCTTGCTCTTTTCTGTCCATAGATTGTGGACTTATCCGTTCTGTGCTTTCTTTGTTTGTCCAGCTTATCAGTATGAATTAATTCTGTCTTTCTGGAAGCTCTGGGAAGCAGATTTACCCTCCACACCTTTAGTCAGGTGTGGAGATTTTTGTAAACTCTGTGTGGATTTTTGTAGTGTTTTATACTGACCGCACAGTATTCTATCCTGTCCTATCTATTTAGCTAGACTGGCCTCCTGTGCTCATCCTGGTTTCATTCTGTGTATGTCTTTTCCCTCTCCACTCACAGTCATTACTTGTGGGGGGCTATCTATCCTTTGGTGATTTTCTCTGAGGCAAGATAGTTTTCCTGTTTCTATCTGTAGGAGTAGTTAATTCTCAGGCTGTGACGAGATGCCTAGGGAGAGTTAGGAGCATTCCACAGCTACTTCTAGTGTTGTGTTGAGCTTAGGGACTGCGGTCAGTACAGTTACCACTTCCTTCAGAGCTCGTCCCATGTTGCTCCTAAACCACCAGTTCATAACAATACAAGTGGCCAAAAATGAATTAAATGCATCTCAAAAGAAGGAAAAAAAAATTCTGAGCCATTTTTTTTTCTGTGCCTTGTTGTCTTTTTTTTCCTCTTGATCTCTGGGTGGTTCAGGATTTATGCTCTGGCATGGATGTTCAGGGTTTGTTTTCTCGTGTGGATCAACTTGCTGCAAGAGTACAGAGTATCCAAGATTATGTTGTCCAGACTCCGGCTTTGGAGCCTAAAATTCCTACTCCTGATTTGTTTTTTGGGGACAGATCCAAGTTTTTGAACTGTAAAAATAACTGCAAATTGTTTTTTGCTTTGAAACCCCGTTCTTCTGGTGATCCCATTCAGCAAGTTAAAATCATCATATCCTTGCTGCGTGGTGACCCTCAGGACTGGGCATTCTCCCTTGAATCAGGGGATCCGGCATTGCTGAATGTAGACTTATTTTTTCAAGCGCTTGGATTATTGTATGACGAACCTAATTCTGTGGATCATGCTGAAAAAACCCTGTTGGCCCTGTGTCAAGGTCAGGAAGCGGCAGAATTATACTGCCAGAAATTTAGGAAATGGTCTGTGCTCACTAAATGGAATGAGGATGCTCTGGCTGCTATTTTCAGAAAAGGTCTTTCTGAAGCCCTTAAAGATGTCCTGGTGTGAAACCGTGTGCTTTTTTTTCCAGAAAGTTTTCGCCTGCGGAACGCAATTATGATGTCGGCAATCGGGAGTTGTTGGCTATGAAGTGGGCGTTTGAGGAGTGTCGACATTGGCTTGAGGGAGCTAAACACCGTGTTGTGGTCCTGACCGATCATAAGAATCTGATTTACCTCGAGTCGGCCAAGCGACTGAATCCTAGACAGGCTCGATGGTCCCTGTTTTTCTCCCGTTTTGATTTTGTGGTCTCGTATCTTCCGGGATCTAAAAATGTTAAGGCTGATGCCCTCTCTAGGAGTTTTTTGCCTGATTCTCCTGGAGTCTTTGAGCCGGTTGGCATTCTTAAGGAAGGGGTGATTCTTTCTACCATCTCCCCTGATTTGCGGCGGATGCTTTGGGAATTTCAGGCTGATAAGCCTGACCGCTGTCCAGTGGGGAAGCTGTTTGTTCCTGATAGATGGACAAGTAAGGTAATTTCTCAGGTTCAATGTTCAGTGTTGGCTGGTCATCCTGGGATTTTTGGTACCAGAGATCTGGTTGCTAGGTCCTTTTGGTGGCCTTCCTTGTCGCACGATGTGCGTGCTTTTGTGCAGTCCTGTGGGACTTGTATTATGGCTGGCAATCAGGCAACACAGCGTGCAGTAATCAGCGCACATACAGAGATCTGGCAATAACCAAAAACAATAGGACGAGCTCTGAGACGTGGAATCTCTGTAGACTGCAGTACCTAATCTATCCTCACACAACTATAAGCAGCAGTGGATTGCGCCTAACAACTACCTATGCAACTCGGCACTGCCTGAGGAGCTGACTAGCCTGAAGATAGAAATACAAGCCTGACTTACCTCAGAGAAATACCCCAAAGGAATAGGCAGCCCCCCACATATAATGACTGTTAGCAAGATGAAAAGACAAACGTAGGAATGAAATAGATTCAGCAAAGTGAGGCCCGATATTCTAGACAGAGCGAGGATAGCAAAGAGAACTATGCAGTCTACAAAAACCCTAAAACGAAAACCACGCAAAGGGGCAAAAAGACCCACCGTGCCGAACTAACAGCACGGCGGTGCACCCCTTTGCTTCTCAGAGCTTCCAGCAAAAGTTAATAGCAAGCTGGACAGAAAAAACAGAAAACAAACTAGAAGCACTTATCTAGCAGAGCAGCAGGCCCAAGGAAAGATGCAGTAGCTCAGATCCAACACTGGAACATTGACAAGGAGCAAGGAAGACAGACTCAGGTGGAGCTAAATAGCAAGGCAGCCAACGAGCTCACCAAAACACCTGAGGGAGGAAGCCCAGAGACTGCAATACCACTTGTGACCACAGAAGTGAACTCATCCACAGAATTCACAACAGTACCCCCCCCTTGAGGAGGGGTCACCGAACCCTCACCAGAACCCCCAGGCCGACCAGGATGAGCCACATGAAAGGCACGAACAAGATCTGGGGCATGGACATCAGAGGCAAAAACCCAGGAATTATCTTCCTGAGCATAACCCTTCCATTTGACCAGATACTGGAGTTTCCGTCTAGAGACACGAGAATCCAAAATCTTCTCCACAATATACTCCAATTCCCCCTCCACCAAAACAGGGGCAGGAGGCTCCACAGATGGAACCATAGGTGCCACGTATCTCCTCAACAACGACCTATGGAATACATTATGTATGGAAAAGGAGTCTGGGAGGGTCAGACGAAAAGACACCGGATTGAGAATCTCAGAAATCCTATACGGACCAATAAAACGAGGTTTAAATTTAGGAGAGGAAACCTTCATAGGAATATGACGAGAAGATAACCAAACCAGATCCCCAACACGAAGTCGGGGTCCCACACGGCGTCTGAGATTAGCGAAAAGCTGAGCCTTCTCCTGGGACAAGGTCAAATTGTCCACCACCTGAGTCCAGATCTGCTGCAACCTGTCCACCACAGAATCCACACCAGGACAGTCCGAAGATTCAACCTGTCCTGAAGAGAAACGAGGATGGAACCCAGAATTGCAGAAAAATGGAGAGACCAAGGTAGCCGAGCTGGCCCGATTATTAAGGGCGAACTCAGCCAACGGCAAAAATGACACCCAATCATCCTGGTCAGCGGAAACAAAACATCTCAGATATGTTTCCAAGGTCTGATTGGTTCGTTCGGTCTGGCCATTAGTCTGAGGATGGAAGGCCGAGGAGAAAGATAGGTCAATGCCCATCCTACCACAAAAGGCTCGCCAGAACCTCGAGACAAACTGGGAACCTCTGTCAGAAACAATATTCTCAGGAATGCCATGTAAACGAACCACATGCTGGAAGAACAAAGGCACCAAATCAGAGGAGGAAGGCAATTTAACCAAGGGCACCAGATGGACCATTTTAGAAAAGCGATCACAGACCACCCAAATGACCGACATTTTTTGAGAAACGGGAAGGTCAGAAATGAAATCCATCGAAATATGTGTCCAAGGCCTCTTCGGGACCGGCAAGGGCAAAAGCAACCCACTGGCACGTGAACAGCAGGGCTTAGCCCTAGCACAAATTCCACAGGACTGCACAAAAGCACGCACATCCCGTGACAGAGATGGCCACCAGAAGGATCTAGCAACCAACTCCCTGGTACCAAAGATTCCTGGATGACCGGCCAGCACCGAACAATGAAGTTCAGAGATAACTTTACTAGTCCACCTATCAGGGACGAACAGTTTCTCGGCCGGACAACGATCAGGTTTATTAGCCTGAAATTTCTGCAACACTCTCCGCAAATCAGGGGAGATGGCAGACACAATGACTCCTTCCTTGAGGATACTCGCCGGCTCAGATAACCCCGGAGAGTCGGGCACAAAACTCCTAGACAGAGCATCCGCCTTCACATTTTTAGAGCCCGGAAGGTATGAAACCACAAAATCAAAACGAGCAAAAAATAACGACCAACGGGCCTGTCTAGGATTCAAGCGCTTGGCAGACTCAAGATAAGTAAGGTTCTTATGATCAGTCAAAACCACCACGCGATGCTTAGCACCCTCAAGCCAATGACGCCACTCCTCGAATGCCCACTTCATGGCCAGCAACTCTCGGTTGCCCACATCATAATTACGCTCAGCAGCAGAAAATTTCCTGGAAAAGAAAGCACATGGTTTGAACACTGAGCAACCAGAACCTCTCTGTGACAAAACCGCCCCTGCACCAATCTCAGAAGCATCAACCTCGACCTGGAACGGAAGAGAAACATCAGGTTGACACAACACAGGGGCACAGCAGAAACGACGCTTCAACTCCTGAAAAGCTTCCACGGCAGCAGAAGACCAATTAACCAAATCAGCACCCTTCTTGGTCAAATCGGTCAATGGTCTGGCAATGCTAGAAAAATTACAGATGAAGCGACGATAAAAATTAGCAAAGCCCAGGAATTTCTGCAGACTTTTTAGAGATGTCGGCTGAGTCCAATCCTGGATGGCCTGAACCTTAACCGGATCCATCTCGATAGTAGAAGGGGAAAAGATGAACCCCAAAAATGAAACTTTCTGCACACCGAAGAGACACTTTGATCCCTTCACGAACAAGGAATTAGCACGCAGTACCTGGAAAACCATTCTGACTTGCTTCACATGAGACTCCCAATCATCAGAGAAGATCAAAATGTCATCCAAGTAAACAATCAAGAATTTATCCAGATACTCACGGAAAATGTCATGCATAAAAGACTGAAAAACAGATGGAGCATTGGCAAGTCCAAACGGCATCACCAGATACTCAAAATGACCCTCGGGCGTATTAAATGCCGTTTTCCATTCATCTCCTTGCCTGATTCTCACCAGATTATACGCACCACGAAGATCTATCTTGGTGAACCAACTAGCCCCCTTAATCCGAGCAAACAAGTCAGAAATCAATGGCAAGGGATACTGAAACTTAACAGTGATCTTATTAAGAAGGCGGTAATCAATACACGGTCTTAGCGAACCATCCTTCTTGGCTACAAAAAAGAACCCTGCTCCCAATGGTGACGACGATGGGCGAATATGTCCCTTCTCCAGGGACTCCTTCACATAACTGCGCATAGCGGTGTGTTCAGGTACGGACAAATTAAATAAACGACCCTTAGGGAATTTACTACCAGGAATCAAATCGATAGCACAATCACAATTCCTATGCGGAGGTAGGGCATCAGACTTGGACTCTTCAAATACATCCTGAAAGTCCGACAAGAACTCTGGGATGTCAGAAGGAATGGATGACGAAATAGACAAAAATGGAACATCACCATGTACTCCCTGACAACCCCAGCTGGTTACCGACATAGAGTTCCAATCCAATACTGGATTATGGGTTTGTAGCCATGGCAACCCCAACACGACCACATCATGCAAATTATGCAGTACCAGAAAGCGAATAACTTCCTGATGTGCAGGAGCCATGCACATGGTCAGCTGGGCCCAGTACTGAGGCTTATTCTTGGCCAAAGGTGTAGCATCAATTCCTCTCAACGGAATAGGACACCGCAAAGGCTCCAAGAAAAATCCACAACGTTTAGCATAATCCAAATCCATCAGATTCAGGGCAGCGCCTGAATCCACAAACGCCATGACAGAATACGATGACAAAGAGCACATTAAGGTAATGGACAAAAGGAATTTGGACTGTACAGTACCAATAACGGCAGAGCTATCGAACCGCCTAGTGCGTTTAGGACAATTAGAAATAGCATGAGTAGAATCACCACAATAGTTCTTAATGTTCTTGCCGTTCTACTTTAGTCATAGTCCTGTCGCACTGCATAGGCTCAGGTTTACTCTCAGACAATACCGCCAGATGGTGCACAGATTTACGCTCGCGCAAGCGACGACCGATCTGAATGGCCAAGGACATGGACTCATTCAAACCAGCAGGCATAGGAAATCCCACCATTACATCCTTAAGAGCTTCAGAGAGACCCTTTCTGAACAAAGCCGCTAGTGCAGATTCATTCCACAGAGTGAGTACTGACCACTTTCTAAATTTCTGACAATATACTTCTATATCATCCTGACCCTGGCATAAAGCCAGCAGATTTTTCTCAGCCTGATCCACTGAATTAGGCTCATCGTAAAGCAATCCGAGCGCCAGGAAAAACGCATCGACACTACTCAATGCAGGGTCTCCTGGCGCAAGAGAAAACGCCCAGTCCTGTGGGTCGCCGCGCAAAAAAGAAATAATAATCAAAACCTGTTGAGTAGGATTACCAGAAGAATGAGGTTTCAAGGCCAAAAATAGCTTACAATTATTTCTGAAGCTCAGGAACTTAGTTCTGTCACCAAAAAACAAATCAGGAATCGGAATTCTTGGTTCTAGCATCGATTTCTGATCAATAGTATCTTGAATCTTTTGTACATTTACAACGAGATTATCCATTGAGGAGCACAGAGCCTGAATATCCATGTCCACAGCTGTGTCCTGAAGCACTCTAATGTCTAGGGGAAAAAAAAGACTGAAGACAGAGCTAAGAAAAAAAAATGATGTCAGGATTTCTTTTTTCCCTCTATTGGGAATCATTGGTGTGGCTCCTTGTACTGTTGTGGCTGGCAATCAGGCAACACAGCGTGCAGTAATCAGCGCACATACAGAGATCTGGCAATAACCAAAAACAATAGGACGAGCTCTGAGACGTGGAATCTCTGTAGACTGCAGTACCTAATCTATCCTCACACAACTATAAGCAGCAGTGGATTGCGCCTAACAACTACCTATGCAACTCGGCACTGCCTGAGGAGCTGACTAGCCTGAAGATAGAAATACAAGCCTGACTTACCTCAGAGAAATACCCCAAAGGAATAGGCAGCCCCCCACATATAATGACTGTTAGCAAGATGAAAAGACAAACGTAGGAATGAAATAGATTCAGCAAAGTGAGGCCCGATATTCTAGACAGAGCGAGGATAGCAAAGAGAACTATGCAGTCTACAAAAACCCTAAAACGAAAACCACGCAAAGGGGCAAAAAGACCCACCGTGCCGAACTAACAGCACGGCGGTGCACCCCTTTGCTTCTCAGAGCTTCCAGCAAAAGTTAATAGCAAGCTGGACAGAAAAAACAGAAAACAAACTAGAAGCACTTATCTAGCAGAGCAGCAGGCCCAAGGAAAGATGCAGTAGCTCAGATCCAACACTGGAACATTGACAAGGAGCAAGGAAGACAGACTCAGGTGGAGCTAAATAGCAAGGCAGCCAACGAGCTCACCAAAACACCTGAGGGAGGAAGCCCAGAGACTGCAATACCACTTGTGACCACAGAAGTGAACTCATCCACAGAATTCACAACAGACTTGCGCCCGGGCCAAGCCTTGCTGTTCCCACGCTAGTGGGTTGCTTTTGCCTTTGCCGGTCCCTGAGAGGCCCTGGACGCATATTTCCATGGATTTTATTTCGGATCTTCCTGTTTCCCAGAAGATGTCTGTTATCTGGGTTGTTTGTGACCGGTTCTCTAAAATGGTCCATCTGGTACCTTTGCCTAAGTTGCCTTCCTCCTCAGATTTGGTTCCATTGTTTTTTCAGCATGTGGTTCGTTTGCATGGCATTCCGGAGAATATTGTGTCTGACAGAGGTTCTCAGTTTGTCTCTAGGTTTTGGCGGGCCTTTTGTGCTAGGCTGGGCATTGATTTGTCTTTTTCTTCGGCGTTTCATCCTCAGACTAATGGCCAAACTAAGCGAACTAATCAGACCTTGGAAACCTATTTGAGATGCTTTGTGTCTGCTGATCAGGATGATTGGGTGTCTTTCTTGCCGTTGGCCGAGTTTGCCCTTAATAATAGGGCTAGTTCGGCTACTTTGGTTTCACCTTTCTTTTGCAATTTTGGTTTTCATCCTCGCTTTTCTTCTGGGCAGGTTGAGCCTTCTGATTGTCCTGGTGTGGATCCTGTGGTGGACAGGCTGCAGCAGATTTGGACTCATGTGGTGGACAATTTGACGTTGTCTCAGGAAAAGGCTCAACGTTTTGCTAACCGCCGTCGGTGTGTTGGTCCCCGGCTTCGTGTGAGGGATTTGATTTGGTTGTCTTCTCGTCATGTTCCTATGAAGGTTTCTTCCCCTAAGTTTAAGCCTCGGTTTATTGGTCCTTATAAGATTTCTGAAATTATTAATCCGGTGTCTTTTCGTTTGGCTCTTCCTGCCTCTTTTGCCATTCATAATGTTTTCCATAGATCTTTGTTGCGGAGATATGTGGTGCCCGTTGTTCCCTCGGTTGATCCTCCTGTCCCGGTGTTGGTTGAGGGAGAGTTGGAATATGAGGTTGAGAAAATTTTGGATTCTCGTTTTTCGAGGCGGAGGCTTCAGTATCTTGTCAAGTGGAAGGGTTATGGCCAGGAGGATAATTCTTGGGTTGTTGCCTCCGATGTCCATGCCGCCGATTTGGTTCGTGCTTTTTACTTGGCTCGTCCTGTTCGGCCTGGGGGCTCTGGTGAGGGTTTGGTGACCCCTCCTCAAGTGGGGGGTACTGTTGTGAATTCCGCACTTGGCCTCCCTCCGGTGGTTGTAAGTGGCACTTTTGTGAGTTCTGCTCTTGGGCTCCCTCCGGTGGTTTTAACTGGAATGGCTGCTCCTTGGATTTAGCAGTCTGCAGCTGCTTCCACTGATTGTCTTTCTGCTCGGCTATTTATGCCTGGCTCTTCCCTTCAGCCAGTGCCACTTGTCAATGGTTCCTGGTTGGATTCACATCTCTCTTGGATTTCCCTGATATCCTGACCAGTTCAGCAAAGATAAGTCCTTGCTTGCTCTTTTCTGTCCACATGTCGTGGACTTATTCGTTCTGTGCATTCTATATTTTGTCCAGCTTGTCAGTATGGATTAATTCAGTTAAGCTGGAAGCTCTGGGAAGCAGATTTACCCTCCACACCTTTAGTCAGGTGTGGAGATTTTTTTAAACTCTGTGTGGATTTTTGTAGTTTTTAATACTGACCGCACAGTATTCTATCCTGTCCTATCTATTTAGTTAGACTGGCCTCCTGTGCTACATCCTGGTTTCATTCTGTGTATGTCCTTTCCCTCTCCACTCACCGTCATAACTTGTGGGGGGCTATCTATCCTTTGGGGATTTTCCCTGAGGCAAGATAGTTTTCCTGTTTCTATCTTTAGGGGTAGTTAATTCTCAGGCTGTGACGAGGTGTCTAGGGAGAGTTAGGAGCATCCCACGGCTACTTCTAGTGTTGTGTTGAGCTTAGGGACTGCGGTCAGTACAGGTACCACTTCCTTCAGAGCTCGTCCCATGTTGCTCCTAAACCACTAGTTCATAACAGTGGATCCTGTGTTATCTACTAATACTAATACTATCTAATAGACCTGACAGAATAACAAATCTGCAGGTGGTCGGGCATCTAGGAAATAGCGACCACAATATTGTACAGTTTCACCTGTCTTTCACTAGGGGACTTGTCAGGGAGTCACAAAAACACTGAACTTTAGGAAGGCAAAGTTTGACCAGCTTAGAGATGCCCTTAATCTGGTAGACTGGGACAATATCCTCAGAAATGAGAATACAGATAATAAATGGGAAATGTTTAAGAACATCCTAAATAGGCAGTGTAAGCGGTTTATACCTTGTGGGAATAAAAGGACTAGAAATAGGAAAAACCCAATGTGGCTAAACAAAGAAGTAAGACAGGCAATTAACAGTAAAAAGAAAGCATTTGCACTACTAAAGCAGGATGGCACCATTGAAGCTCTAAAAAACTATAGGGAGAAAAATACTTTATCTAAAAAACTAATTAAAGCTGCCAAAAAGGAAACAGAGAAGCACATTGCTAAGGAGAGTAAAACTAATCCCAAACTGTTCTTCAACTATATCAATAGTAAAAGAATAAAAACTGAAAATGTAGGCCCCTTAAAAAATAGTGAGGAAAGAATGGTTGTAGATGACGAGGAAAAAGCTAACATATTAAACACCTTCTTCTCCACGGTATTCACGGTGGAAAATGAAATGCTAGGTGAAATCCCAAGAAACAATGAAAACCCTATATTAAGGGTCACCAATCTAACCCAAGAAGAGGTGCGAAACCGGCTAAATAAGATTAAAATAGATAAATCTCCGGGTCCGGATGGCATACACCCATGAGTACTAACAGAACTAAGTAATGTAATAGATAAACCATTATTCCTTATTTTTAGGGACTCTATAGCGACAGGGTCTGTTCCGCAGGACTGGCGCATAGCAAATGTGGTGCCAATATTCAAAAAGGGCTCTAAAAGTGAACCTGGAAATTATAGGCCAGTAAGTCTAACCTCTATTGTTGGTAAAATATTTGAAGGGTTTCTGAGGGATGTTATTCTGGATTATCTCAATGAGAATAACTGTTTAACTCCATATCAGCATGGGTTTATGAGAAATCGCTCCTGTCAAACCAATCTAATCAGTTTTTATGAAGAGATAAGCTATAGGCTGGACCACGGTGAGTCATTGGACGTGGTATATCTCGATTTTTCCAAAGCGTTTGATACCGTACCGCACAAGAGGTTGGTACACAAAATGAGAATGCTTGGTCTGGGGGAAAATGTGTGTAAATGGGTTAGTAACTGGCTTAGTGATAGAAAGCAGAGGGTGGTTATAAATGGTATAGTCTCTAACTGGGTCGCTGTGACCAGTGGGGTACCGCAGGGGTCAGTATTGGGACCTGTTCTCTTCAACATATTCATTAATGATCTGGTAGAAGGTTTACACAGTAAAATATCGATATTTGCAGATGATACAAAACTATGTAAAGCAGTTAATACAAGAGAAGATAGTATTCTGCTACAGATGGATCTGGATAAGTTGGAAACTTGGGCTGAAAGGTGGCAGATGAGGTTTAACAATGATAAATGTAAGGTTATACACATGGGAAGAGGGAATCAATATCACCATTACACACTGAACGGGAAACCACTGGGTAAATCTGACAGGGAGAAGGACTTGGGGATCCTAGTTAATGATAAACTTACCTGGAGCAGCCAGTGCCAGGCAGCAGCTGCCAAGGCAAACAGGATCATGGGGTGCATTAAAAGAGGTCTGGATACACATGATGAGAGCATTATACTGCCTCTGTACAAATTCCTAGTTAGACCGCACATGGAGTACTGTGTCCAGTTTTGGGCACCGGTGCTCAGGAAGGATATAATGGAACTAGAGAGAGTACAAAGGAGGGCAACAAAATTAATAAAGGGGATGGGAGAACTACAATACCCAGATAGATTAGCGAAATTAGGATTATTTAGTCTAGAAAAAAGACCACTGAGGGGCGATCTAATAACCATGTATAAGTATATAAGGGGACAATACAAATATCTCGCTGAGGATCTGTTTATACCAAGGAAGGTGACGGGCACAAGGGGGCATTCTTTGCGTCTGGAGGAGAGAAGGTTTTTCCACCAACATAGAAGAGGATTCTTTACTGTTAGGGCAGTGAGAATCTGGAATTGCTTGCCTGAGGAGGTGGTGATGGCGAACTCAGTCGAGGGGTTCAAGAGAGGCCTGGATGTCTTCCTGGAGCAGAACAATATTGTATCATACAATTAGGTTCTGTAGAAGGACGTAGATCTGGGGATTTATTATGATGGAATATAGGCTGAACTGGATGGACAAATGTCTTTTTTCGGCCTTACTAACTATGTTACTATGTATGTTACTGTATATAGAGGTGTTATCAGTCATTGTACAGGAGGAGGAGGTGAGCTGTGATATCACCTGTTGTGAATGGTGGATCCTGTGTTATCTACTGTATATAGAGGTTTTATCAGTCATTGTACAGGAGGAGGAGGTGAGCTGTGACATCACCTATTGTGAATGGTGGATCCTGTGTTATCTACTGTATATAGAGGTGTTATCAGTCATTGTACAGGAGGAGGAGGTGAGCTGTGACATCACCTATTGTGATTGGTGGATCCTGTGTTATCTACTGTATATAGAGGTGTTATCAGTCATTGTACAGGAGGAGGAGGTGAGCTGTGACATCACCTATTGTGAATGGTGGATCCTGTGTTATCTACTGTATATAGAGGTGTTGTCAGTCATTGTACAGGAGAAGGAGGACGTGAGCTGTGATATCACCTATTGTGAATGGTGGATCCTGTGTTATCTACTGTATATAGAGGTGTTATCAGTCATTGTACAGGAGGAGGAGGTGAGCTGTGATATCACCTATTGTGAATGGTGGATCCTGTGTTATCTACTGTATATAGAGATGTTATCAGTCATTGTTCAGGAGGAGGAGGAGGTGAGCTGTGACATCACCTATTGTGAATGGTGGATCCTGTGTTATCTACTGTATATAGAGGTGATATCAGTCATTGTACAGGAGGAGGAGGTGAGCTGTGACATCACCTATTGTGAATGGTGGATCCTGTATTATCTACTGTATATAGAGGTGTTATCGTTATCAGTCATTGTACAGGAGGAGGAGGTGAGCTGTGTATTACCTATTGTGAATGGTGGATCCTGTGTTATCTACTTTATATAGAGGTGTTATCAGTCATTGTACAGGAGGGGGAGGTGAGCTGTGACATCTCCTATTGTTAATAATGGATCCTGTGTTATCTACTGTATATAGAGGTGTTATCAGTCATTGTACAGGAGGAGGAGGTGAGCTGTGACATCACCTATTGTGAATGGTGGTTCCTGTGTTATGTACTGTATATAGAGGTGTTATCAGTCATTGTACAGGAGGAGGAGGTGAGCTGTAACATCACCTATTGTGAATGGTGGTTCCTGTGTTATGTACTGTATATAGAGGGGTTATCAGTCATTGTACAGGAGGAGGAGGTGAGCTGTGACATCAACTATTGTGAATGGTGGATCCTGTGTTATCTACTGTATATAGAGGTGATATCAGTCATTGTACAGGAGGGGGAGGTGAGCTGTGACATCTCCTATTGTAAATAATGGATCCTGTGTTATCTACTGTATATAGAGGTGTTATCAGTCATTGTACAGAAGGAGGAGGTGAGCTGTGACATCACCTATTGTGAATGGTGGATCCTGTGTTATCTACTGTATATAGAGGTGTTATCAGTCATTGTACAGGAGGAGGTGAGCTGTGACATCACTTATTGTAAATGGTGGATCCTGTGTTATCTACTGTATATAGAGGTGTTATCAGTTATTGTACAGGAGGAGGTGAGCTGTGACATCACTTATTGTAAATGGTGGATCTTGTGTTATCTACTGTATATAGAGGTGTTATCAGTCATTGTACAGGAGGAGGAGGTGAGCTGTGACATCACCTATGGTGAATGGTGGATCCTGTGTTATCTACTGTATATAGAGGTGTTATCAGACATTGTACAGGAGGAGGAGGTGCGCTGTGATATCACCTATTGTGAATGGTGGATCCTGTGTTATCTACTGTATATGGAGGTGTTGTCAGTCATTGTACAGGAGAAGGAGGAGGTGAGCTGTGACATCACCTATTGTGAATGGTGGATCCTGTGTTATCTACTGTATATAGAGGTGTTATCAGTCATTGTACAGGATGAGGAGGTGAGCTGTGACATCAGCTATTGTGAATGGTGGATCTTGTGTTATCTACTGTATGTAGAGGTGTTATCAGTCATTGTACAGGAGAAGGAGGTGAGCTGTGATATCACCTATTGTGAATGGTGGATCCTGTGTTATCTACTGTATATAGAGGTGTTATCAGTCATTGTACAGGAGGAGGAGGTGAGCTGTGATATCACCTATTGTGAATGGTGGATCCTGTGATATCTACTTTATATAGAGGTGTTATCAGTCATTGTACAGGAGGAGGAGGTGAGCTGTGATATCACCTATTGTGAATGGTGGATCCTGTGTTATCTACTGTATATAGAGATGTTATCAGTCATTGTTCAGGAGGAGGAGGAGGTGAGCTGTGACATCACCTATTGTGAATGGTGGATCCTGTGTTATCTACTGTATATAGAGGTGATATCAGTCATTGTACAGGAGGAGGAGGTGAGCTGTGACATCACCTATTGTGAATGGTGGATCCTGTATTATCTACTGTATATAGAGGTGTTATCGTTATCAGTCATTGTACAGGAGGAGGAGGTGAGCTGTGATATCACCTATTGTGAACGGTGGATCCTGTGATATCTACTGTATATAGAGGTGTTATCAGTCATTGTACAGGAGGAGGAGGTGAGCTGTGATATCACCTATTGTGAATGGTGGATCCTGTGTTATCTACTGTATATAGAGGTGTTATCAGTCATTGTTCAGGAGGAGGAGGTGAACTGTGACATCATCTATTGTGAATGGTGGATCCTGTGTTATTTACTGTATATAGAGGTGTTATCAGTCATTGTACCAGACTATGGTTATACCGCCATATTGAAAATCCGCTCATTATCCGTCCGCTGGGTTTTATTCTGCGCGTAGGTATCAGGTTCAGTTTGCAGGATCTTGGTTGCAGCTTTTATTAGCGCATTGCTCTTTTTTGGTTGCATTCTGTGCACCGCTCACCATCTGGCTGCATTATACATGCTGTCATTTTCTTCTTTGCCGCTTGGATTGTTCAGTGTAGGGTATAACCAGCCTTGGATTGCGTTTCCGTGAGCTGTTTTTCTCTTTTGTTTGGTAAGAAACAAACAGTACAACGCACGGATGAACCGCGGATGCTTTTTGGCGGTTGTATTTATGCTTCCACACAGCAAGATAACAAGATGAAAAGTCCTGGGTGACAGGAACACAATGTCTGGGTGCATACATTACAGTCTGGGACTCCCCCTATTAGTCAGGGCTTCGCCATGATTGACGGATTTGTTTGGTAGGAAAAACACGGCACAATGCATGACTGAACTGCGGGCACTGTATGGCGGCGATATTTATGTAGATGACTCCACAGAGCATTTTGCTTGTGGACATGTACAGAATCACTGCAGAACCAAGATGTCTAGAATAGATCCATATCCACTGTCCCTTTAAATTCTAAATTTTAACTCTTTCCTTTCCAGAGGAAACATTGCTCAGCCCTAATTGGTAAAAAGTTCTTCTGTAGACAGCGCCCCCACCTGTTTGTAGGATGCATCTGGTATTGCAGCTTTAGCCCTATTCACATCAGTGGAGCTGAGCTGCAATACCAGACACAACCTGTAGATAAGGGTGGCGCTGTTTCTTGTTGAAATGCAGAGCCGGCACAGTGATATCCTACATGTTCTGCTGGGAGCGGAGCCTCCCGCCAATGCATTGATTGTGATAATGGAACAGCGGGCAGGAGATTTTCTGGGATGCTGACCGTATAAGGTGCCACCTGGAGGCAAACTCATCGCCTGTGTGCCAGGCGCCCATACACGTGGTGCAACCAATATAATGTGTAATTGGGTTCTTCCTCTCGAGCCGTGAGCAGCTCCAACACTGGCAGGACGAGGTCTATATTACTGAACATTAGTGAAATGAAGCTGCCATTATTGGCGGACGTCTGCTCAAGCAATGACATAGGAGTTGGCGTTAAATCTAAATATTTTAGGTTTATATTAAGGCCAGAAAAATAACAGATGTTACTGACACAAGATATAGTAAAACTGTGTTGCTTAAAAGTGATACATTGTGTTATATCTTCTGCAGGTTCCGCAGGGGCGGGGCAGGAGGAGGGATGAGTAGGCAGGGGCGGAGCAGGAGGAGGGATGAGTAGGCAGGGGCGGAGCAGGAGGAGGGATGAGTAGGCAGGGGCGGAGCAGGAGGAGGGATGAGTAGGCAGGGGCGGAGCTTAAAACACCATTCTATCTCTATCTTTCCCAGTAGTCAGATCCTGACCTATCAACAAAACAAAGATGCTCCATTCCTGACAAAAGCGATTCCCAGTGTCCTTTATTGTTGTCTGTACCTTCAGATATGGCCTACAGGTCAGGTTCTTAAAGGGCACCTCCATCTTTGAGTCATGATCTTCACCGCCCGGCTTTTTAGTGTCATATGTTGTAATCCTTTTTTGCAGTTTACATTACATTTTCAGTTAGTCTTCACTCTGCCCTGTGTACTAGGAAACATGTTTCACCCATGAATTTATTTGTTTACAAGGATGCACTGCCCTCAATGTGACCCCCGACCCCACGCATTAACATAATTAAATATGCAAAGCAGGCATCTTTTAATTTGGAGACACAGATGCTGTTGGAGCCATTGAGGAAAGACACTTAAGATGATGAAATGACAAGAGGCAATGACAGCGGTGATTAACAGGACTGAGATCTGCAAGGAGAGGGGCTGTGATTGCAGGAAGCAGACAGATGATATACGGGGGTCTGCAGCTAAACACAGGGGAGGAAACTGTACAACATGGAGTCTGAGTGCTGGGGGAAATATCCTGGGCGGGAAGGAGATGATTGCAGCTACAAGACCGAGTATGTGGAGTCAGATGTTTAATGTCAGAGTGGTAAAAACATCAATCCAAATGCCCTCTATGTACAGGAATATATCTACTATAATACTGCCCCCTATGTACAAGAATATAACTACTATAATACTGCCCCTATGTACAAGAATATAACTACTATAATACTGCCCCTATGTACAAGAAAATAACTACTATAATACTGCCCCTATGTACAAGAATATATCTACTATAATACTGCCCCTATGTACAAGAAAATAACTACTATAATACTGCTCCTATGTACAAGACTATAACTACTATAATACTGCTCCTATGTACAAGAATATAACTACTATAATACTGCCCCTATGTACAAGAATATAACTACTATAATACTGCCCCTTTGTACAAGAATATAACTACTATAATACTGCCCCTATGTACAAGAATATAACTACTATAATACTGCCTCCTATGTACAAGAATATAACTACTATAATACTGCCCCTATGTACAAGAATATAACTACTATAATATTGCTCCTATATACAAGAATATAACTACTATAATACTGCCCCTATGTACAGGAATATAACTACTATAATACTGCCCCTATGTACAAGAATATAACTACTATAATACTGCTCCTATGTACAAGAATATAACTACTATAATACTGCTCCTATGTACAAGAATATAACTACTATAATGCTGCTCCTATGTACAAGAATATAACTACTATAATGCTGCTCCCTATGTACAAGAATATAACTACTATAATGCTGCTCCCTATGTACAAGAATATAACTTCTATAATATTGCTCCTAGTCCTTTCTTTTTTCTTCTCCCCAGTATTTGTGCTCTTCTCACCCTTATGTAGTAACTTGTTTGTTTCCTGCACTTATATTCATTCCTTTCTGTGTGATCGGTAACCCCTGAGAATGCTGCTATGTGTCCGTCATAGATATCACAACGTCATCCATTTATAGAACACATAATTGCGTGGGGATGATTTATTCTTAATAATAAGAGAATTCCATGATTGATTTTGTTCTATAACTGTTATATATTATTAGATATTGTGAAAAAGTAATTAGCATATTCCTAGATCACGACTTTTGCTATGCATAACTGGTGTTTCATAGTCACATGAAATATTGCCAAGTGGTTCCTTTTAAAATGGTTATTTTATTTTTTGTTATAATCTGTCTCTCCTTCTCACCTCCAGAAACGGCGCCCCTTACATCCAGTGGCAGCATTTGGTATTGCAGCTAAAATTCATACAATTGAATAAGAAGTATAATCCATATAAATATTCTGTATTAATTCTGTTTTGATATATATTGGGCAAAAGGATTGTTTTTAGCCCTAAAAGAGTTAATTGACCTTTTTCTCTCACACATTCCCGGACTCACGACATAATAGATTTTTTTAAAAATGTTTCTCATCCAATTACAGCCCTGAAGAACCTATATAGACTTGTAGTTGCCAAATGCTGAGGTTTGCATAAACTTTGCATAAAAATGGGCGGTTGTAAATATTGTGGCCACACCCACGAGGAGCAGATTTAGTGGGGAAAAAGTGACCTATCCTCTTGGAGGCTTCCAAATTTCTCTCAATATAAGCTGTAGGTGGAATCAATGTAATTATCATCATTAATGTCCTTGCTGTGACTTTTATGAATTTTTTTTTTTTTTTTTTTTTTAATTCTTTGGAGAATCTCATATTTTTTTAAAATTTTTCTTATTTTTTAAAACTTTAAAAAATATATATTTTTGTAGTTATTCTAGGGGGATTGAACCTGTGTATATATGGCAATACTTCAAAAATTGATATATATAGTTGCTGGGATTTTAACGAGTACCAAGATGGCGGGACAGGTGCCTTAAGGAGGTCCCTGGCATCCACGACAAGGCGATCAATCCAAAAAAATAAAAATTATTGTAAAAGTTCTTAAAGGGGCTTTTCAGACATTTATGGCACATCCTGGCATTTATTAGACATTATTATTATTTATTTATATAGCACCATTATTATAGAATATCCAGCACCTGCATAGACATAGATTAGTGTAATCACTGCTCTGGTTATTCTGATCTATCCCGTCATGTTCCCAGGTAAAATAAATTAGTTTTTGCTTTTATTTTATTCCCTTTAATCCTCCGAGTGTTCGTTCTTTTCTTCCATTTTTAAATCTGTAGAGATATGGACCTTTTTTTATTTAATACACCCAATATGGTGATTTTATGGGGCGTGGCTCATATTGTATTTATGCAAATTAGTCTAAAGACACACCCCCGAGTTTCCGATTAGCCCTGCCCCTTCAATAAAGACTTTTATATTAGTATACTGGATGCATAAAATAAAAACGCCCTAATCTCTGGAACCATATGGCGGATTTTCACAGAAGAAAAAGCGTAATACTCGGAGGAGCAGCAGACATAAAATAAATGCAAAAACTGGACACTTTTGACCTGGCGATAAAACCTGTTTTAATGATCGCTGGGGGTCTGAGTCCTGACACCTCCCCGATCACTGAATGATGGGACGGAATAATTTCGCAAATCCTCAGAGTTGGAAGAGAGCGGTATACCGACCCGTAGACTTTTTAAGGATCTGTATACCGCTCCTCTTGCATTTCCTAACATTAGTTGTTGTTTTTTTTTATTTAGTTGACCGGGGAGTTCTCAGGACTTTATCCCCAATGATCAGAATAGCGGAAAACTATTTTAAACGTTTTCAAAAGTTTAGGTGTTAGTGATAAGCAAAATTGCCGAAATTAAATTGGGCTTGAATTTCCCCCAGGATTAGAATTTGCCTTATTCTCTGGTATGTCTACAGACCCCAGAACGTAATACAAGCAGGGGTTAAAAAAATAAATAAAAAATGGCATACTCACCCCCTGGGTCGCTGGTCCTCCCTGCCCGGTCCTCCGCCGGTCCTTTCAGGTCCGGTCTTCTGTTCTGCCTCCACTCTGATTTGAGGCAAATTTGGTTTCTTAGCGATATGTCTATGCAGGGGATTTGGAACCCTGTGTCAGAAAAACAGCAACGGCCTCAACTGCTGAGAATATATAGATCAAGAAATGAAAAAATTAGCAAAAGCTAAAAGGACGATCAAACTGTATTTTTGGCCAATAGAATTAATATGAGTCTGGGGTCCTTTAACGTCAGATTTTCGGCGGTCGGAGCGATTCTGAACCGACCGTGCACATTTCATACGGCGCGGCGCAGGATGAATCAGACTGATCCTCTCCCCGAGCCTCGGTGATAAATCCTTGATCTCATCCTATAAAGATTCCTGCATAATTGCCGGGATCACACTGCGGCATGTGCACCTACATCAATGACCGAGTTCACAGAACGTCGAGGTGAAATTTACATTACATTTCCATAATATGCTGCGGATATAAATTCAGAATCTCATTTTATTGGATCAAAACATTTGCCGCCGTCATATAAAGTTAGATCCAAGGTTCAGCCCCAATATAGATGAAAAAATGGAAAATTAAAGGGGAAGAAATCCATCAATGCTACATGTTCAGAATAGGCTGCTGTGTGCAAACAACATCATATCTGACCATTATATAACATGTATCCTGTGTTTTTCACTAGTGATCCCTTCTGCAGGCTCAATCTCTAATTTTCCATTGTCTCTCGGCTAGTGGGTGAAGAATAGCTGCCATTATGTCTCCCATACACAGGCATAAGGGCTTCCTGCTCTCCTGCCTCTATTTAGCACATGTTCAGCAGCAGCAGAATCATAGAAGATGTTATACAGCAGTACTGAACAGTGTAATTGTGAATCCAGCTCTGGGGTGAGATAAAACGCTCCATTTCTCCTATAGATTTCAATACGCAGCACATGTATCACATGTTCAGAAGCAGCAGCATCATGAAAGATTTTATCCAGCAGTAGTAAGCATTGTAACTGTGAATCCAGCTCTGGGATAAGATAAAACACTCAATTTCTCCTATAGATTTTAATGTGCAGCACACATAGCACATATTCAGAAGCAACAGAATCATAGAAGGTGTTATACAGCAGTACTGAGCAGTGTAAATGTGAATCTAGCTCTGGGGTGAGATAAAACTCTATTTCTCCTATAGATTTCTCTATACGTCAATTCATCTTTTTTCTTTTTGCCAAAACGGATTTTAGACTAAACGATGAGTTCGGGAGGCAAAGGGAGGGGAAGAGTTGCCTCCTGAGTGGAGATAGAAGGATATATTTCTGATAATGTGTATTACAAAGTTTCTTACATTCGCTTATACTATTGATTTATGCAAAGTTTGTAGAAAAAGTGACCATTTCATTGATGCTTCTCGTCATTACTCCTTGGTTTAATGAAGTTAGTCCGTAACTTTCTTCCCTACGAGGTCTCATTAAAGTCCATGTCTCAGCCAAATCAATGTGAATTCCCCCCGCGATCAGTACAATCCACCAAACCTATTACAGGCCAGCGGTTTACTTTTTAGCGTGCGGTAATTGTCGCTTTAGCCTTTGTTGCTCAAAGATTTCCAATGAAATAAACCCAACTCCTCGACCCACCGCCCCCCGCCTCCACCTCTCGTGTGCCACTAAAGAGATGCTTTACTTGGGAGTCACAAGAAGATCACAGGTTCTTAGAGGTCGAAGTAATTACAGTCGATCATTGCCGGGCTGGCATAAATATCAGCACAATTAATTAAGGTGGAAGCTGAGGAGTCCCGGCTCCTGGTGAAGCCCCGGCACAAAACATTAGCATCAGGCAGCATATTGTCAGAGTATATATCCGTTATATATTAGGGTTGGGGGATCGTCCGGGACAAGAATGGCCATAATTACTGCTCCTTTCAGACCTTTCACAGATATTCCCGACTAAAAGACAAGCAAAAAATAGTCGTAAAAACGCCAAAATCCCCCGGCAAATGCAACAATGTTGTGTTTGCAGATAATCTGCTGTACATTTATAAGTAACTGTTTGAGAAAAACATAAAAAGGCTATTTGTGAATCCAATCATAAAGAAGAATCATCAGATCTACAGTAGTGGTCTCCAATTTGTGCCATAAAATCGACAATGGTCTACAATTTTTGGCTCAAGACCCACAGCAGTTGTCTCCAATGTGTGGCATATGTTCTACAAAAGTGATCCTCAACCTGTGTCTTCAAGTGATCTCCAACCTGTAGCTCCAGATCTACAGCAGTGGTCTCCAACTTGTGGCCCCTGATCTACAGAAGTGGTCTTCAAGCTGTAGCTTTAGATATACAGCAGTGTTATCCAACTTGTGGCTCCCATTCTACAGAAGTGGTCTTCAAGCTGTAGCTTTAGCTGTACAGCAGTGGTCTCCAACTTGTGGCTCCTGATCTACAGAAGTGGTCTTCAAGCTGTAGCTTTAGATGTACAGCAGTATCATCCAACTTGTGGCTATTGATCTACAGAAGTGGTCTTCAAGCTGTAGCTTTAGATGTACAGCAGTGTTTTTCATCTTGTGGCCCCTGATCTACGAAGTGGTATTCAAGCTGTAGCTTTAGATGTACAGCAGTGTTATCCAACTTGTGGCTATTGATCTACAGAAGTGGTCTTCAAGCTGTAGCTTTAGATGTACAGCAGTGGTCTCCAACTTGTGGCTCCTGTTCTACAGAAGTGGTCTTCCAGCTGTAGCTTCAGATGTACAGCAGTATCATCCAACTTGTGGCTATTGATCTACAGAAGTGGTCTTCAAGCTGTAGCTTTAGATGTACAGCAGTGGTCTCCAACTTCTGGCTATTGATCTACAGAATTGCTCTTCAAGCTGTAGCTTTAGATGTACAGCAGTGGTCTCCAACTTGTAGCTCCTGATCTGCAAAAGTGGTCTTCAAGCTGTAGCTTTAGATGTGCAGCAGTGGTCTCCAACTTGTGGCTCCTGTTCTACAAAAGTGGTCTTCAAGCTGTAGCTCCAGATCTACAGCAGTGTTATCCAACTTGTGGCTTCTGATCTACAGAAGTGGTCTTCAAGCTGTAGCTTTAGATGTACAGCAGTGGTCTCCAACTTCTGGCTATTGATCTACAGAAGTGCTCTTCAAGCTGTAGCTTTAGATGTACAGCAGTATCATCCAACTTGTGGCTATTGATCTACAGAAGTGGTCTTCAAGCTGTAGCTTTAGATGTACAGCAGTGGTCTCCAACTTCTGGCTATTGATCTACAGAATTGCTCTTCAAGCTGTAGCTTTAGATGTACAGCAGTGGTCTCCAACTTGTAGCTCCTGATCTGCAAAAGTGGTCTTCAAGCTGTAGCTTTAGATGTGCAGCAGTGGTCTCCAACTTGTGGCTCCTGTTCTACAAAAGTGGTCTTCAAGCTGTAGCTCCAGATCTACAGCAGTGTTATCCAACTTGTGGCTTTTGATCTACAGAAGTGGTCTTCAAGCTGTAGCTTTAGATGTACAGCAGTGGTCTCCAACTTCTGGCTATTGATCTACAGAAGTGCTCTTCAAGCTGTAGCTTTAGATGTACAGCAGTGTTATCCAACTTGTGGCTATTGATCTACAGAAGTGGTCTTCAAGCTGTAGCTTTAGATATACAGAAGTATTATCCAACTTGTGGCTCCTGATCTACAGACGTGGTCTTCAAGCTGTAGCTTCAGATGTACAGCAGTATCATCCAACTTGTGGCGATTGATCTACAGAAGTGCTATTCAAGCTGTATCTTAAGATGTACAAAAGTGGTCTCCAACTTGTGGCTCCTGTTCTACAGAAGTGGTATTCAAGCTGTAGCTCCAGATCTACAGCAGTGTTATCCATCTTGTGGCTTCTGATCTACAGAAGTGGTCTTCAAGCTGTAGCTTTAGATGTACAGCAGTGGTCTCCAACTTGTGGCTATTGATCTACAGAAGTGCTCTTCAAGCTGTAGCTTTAGATGTACAGCAATGTTATCCAACTTGTGGCTCCTGTTCTACAGAAGTGGTCTTCAAGCTGTAGCTTTAGATGTGCAGCAGTGATCTCCAACTTGTGGCTCTTGATCTATAGAAGTGGTCTTCAAGCTGTAGCTTTAGATGTGCAGCAGTGGTCTCCAACTTGTGGCTCCCATTCTACAAAAGTGGTCTTCAAGTTGTAGCTCCAGATCTACAGCATGTTATCCAACTTGTGGCTTCTGATCTACAGAAGTGGTCTTCAATCTGTAGCTCCAGATCTACAGCAGTGTTATCCAACTTGTGGCTCCTATTCTACAGAAGTGGATAATAGATAACAGGTATAGCGCTTACCAAAGAAGCTACACAGAGAATTCTTTGGTCCGAGTCTTCCTCTTTTTTGTCTCATCTGTGGTTATTCTCCATTTTAGATATTTTATCTTATATTCTTAATATTTTATCTTTTATTCATAATTGTGTTTTCTAATAAAAAAGATGATTTTATTCTTTACCTTGATCAACATTTAAAGTGTCTTCTTCGGTGTATATATAATCGGATACTTTAAAAGTCTTATAGGATTCGTATTATTGGTGTCTCTTTTTTATAGAGATAGTTAAAACACACTTGAATGTTCCAGAACAGGAAACTCACAAAACTTCTGCTTTTATAGCGGAGGTCACCCTTCATAATGAACAGTTGATTACTGGCACCTGGTTATAACTTAACCTCTTAATTCCCATAGAAGCAGTAAGGGTGTACTTAATTTCACACACACTGCTTTTGCACTTTTGTGGAGTAAATAATGACATGGTATACTTTGTCACATATTGTTGTTCACCTGAAGTCACATTCACCTAATGTTAAGACTAAGGTCTACATTTATTTCTGGTTTTTTTTAATGATGTCCTGATATGTAAAACCATAAGATTCACGGAGGGTGTGCTTAGTTTTTTTTTCTCTTGCCTGTGTGTTTTAGTATAGTCGATGAATAATTTACGATTTTTTAAAAAAAGTATCTAATATGGAACATTTTGCAACCATCAGAGGATGTGATTCATCCTTCATTACCATAAATGTACCAATATGTAAATGATGTTTATTTTCTGCAAAGCGACGACAAAATGTTTCATTTTACCTAATTAGTTGTCAATCACCCAAATAAAACAAGTGAAAAACAAAGAGATGATGAGTCAACCACCACCCATGACATCCCAGAGTGAAGACCGGCGGCTCCATGTCTGACACCTCCCGCTCTGTCATCAGTAATAATCACGAGAATCTGACATATTGTGAAGCTGATACACTTGTATCAAACGCACCAAATACAAGAACCTTCCATCTGGCTACAATGGATCTGGCTCAGAACTTTGACTGCACTGGATACTATGTATCTACTTCTCAGGACTAGCTCGTATTCTCTTCGGATCTCCAAACCCAGACTCTTCCATCAGACAGAACGCGTTCCCTCCAGAGTCCAGAGGTGGCGGCTTTACACCACTCCATCCAATGCTTGTGCTTGGTGATGTACGGCTGCATGCAGCTGCTCGGCCATAAAGCTCTCGGAGGGGGCACA
Source organism: Ranitomeya imitator (assembly GCF_032444005.1). Lineage (NCBI taxonomy): Eukaryota > Metazoa > Chordata > Amphibia > Anura > Dendrobatidae > Ranitomeya > Ranitomeya imitator. Next base: position 208,979,290 of record NC_091288.1, read on the forward strand.
GTGTTTGTGCTGATGTTATACCAGAGGAGGTCTGGACTCTACAGTTATGTGGTCTTTTTTTGGTGGCTTTTCTGCTCCTCAGCACTCGGCCCCTCGTTCTGTAACGTTCCAGGGTCTCGGAGTTGCTGTGGTTCTTTCAACTTCTCAATACACAATGAGAGGAAACATTGCGCTTTTAACTTTCTTCTGTTCATTGTAGACTTTTGATGAAATATTTCCAAGAAAAGTTGAGTTTTGTGATCTCAGGAGGCCGTCTGCTTCTTAGCAGAAATCACAAGGCTTCTATCTTGCCTTCTTGACACATCTTGAGATGCTTTCTTTCACTGTGACCCATAGAGGCAGCCGGTATGGAGCTGTCCGAGGTGCTGAAGACATCGTCTGCCATCCTTTCCAGCTTTAGATTCACTTTAAGACATATATATATATATATATATATATATATATATATATATATATATATATACACTTTAATAATGTTACAGAGGTGCTCTGTGACTCATAGAAGTCCTAAGTCTTGGACCCTCAGGATTGTAGATAGGTGACATTGGATTTTCTGTGGCCACTTCATTACACTGATCAGTGGACATCCTAGAAGTCAGACCTCTGCTGATCCGACATTGATGGTCTATCCTGCAAATAAATCCTGGAGGACCCCTTTACATTACATAGAGTCCGTTTTGTCTACTCCCGATGGTCCTGCTTTCTGTTGGGGTCTTCATGCTCCTGGATAATGAGTTCATGGCTCCTGGGATTATCTCCATCTCTATTTCCTGCAGGACCCCTTCATTCCTCTTTTTCATCTAAGTGGATTCATCTTTTAAAATGACTAAAGGTAAAGTGTAAGCGTTATTTAAATTTTTATCTCATAAATCAATAAAACACATGAAAATAAGCAACTTTGTAGTATATCAGAGGAAATCTGTTTTTTTTTCTCCTCCGGGACTGATTTTTTTTCTCTATTCAGGCTACAGTGAATAGCGACTTTACCATTACTGACATAGATGATGATGGTGCTCATAAAGAGAGGGGAGGAGCTTGAGACACACAGACTTTCTGCTGCAGGTTCTCTCTAGCTCCTCCCTCTGTAACTGACATTTCTGGAGAACTTGCAGTAGAATGTCTGTGTCTGCCGCTAGCTCCTCCCTCTGTAACTGTCATTAAGGAGAACTTGCAGTAGAATGTCTGTGTCTGCCTCTAGCTCCTCCCTCTGCAACTGTCATTTCAGGAGAACTTGCAGTAGAATGTCTGTCTCTGCCTCTAGCTCCTCCCTCTGTAACTGTCATTTCTGGAGAACTTGCAGTAGAATGTCTGTGTCTGCCTCTAGCTCCTCCCTCTGTAACTGACATTTCAGGAGAACTTGCAGTAGAATATCTGTCTCTGCCTCTAGCTCCTCCCTCTGTAACTGTCATTTCAGGAGAACTTGCAGTAGAATGTCTGTCTCTGCCTCTAGCTCCTCCCTCTGTAACTGTCATTTCAGGAGAATTTGCAGTAGAATGTCTGTCTCTGCCTCTAGCTCCTCCCTCTGTAACTGACATTTCAGGAGAACTTGCAGCAGAATGTCTGTATCTGCCTCTAGCTCCTCCCTCTGTAACTGACATTTCAGGAGAACTTGCAGTAGAATGTCTGTCTCTGCCTCTAGCTCCTCCCTCTGTAACTGACATTTCTGGAGAACTTGCAGTAGAATGTCTGTGTCTGCCGCTAGCTCCTCCCTCTGTAACTGTCATTAAGGAGAACTTGCAGTAGAATGTCTGTGTCTGCCTCTAGCTCCTCCCTCTGCAACTGTCATTTCAGGAGAACTTGCAGTAGAATGTCTGTCTCTGCCTCTAGCTCCTCCCTCTGTAACTGTCATTTCTGGAGAACTTGCAGTAGAATGTCTGTGTCTGCCTCTAGCTCCTCCCTCTGTAACTGACATTTCAGGAGAACTTGCAGTGGAATGTCTGTCTCTGCCTCTAGCTCCTCCCTCTGTAACTGTCATTTCAGGAGAACTTGCAGTAGAATGTCTGTCTCTAGCTCCTCCCTCTGTAACTGTCATTTCAGGAGAACCTGCAGTAGAATGTCTGTGTCTGCCTCTAGCTCCTCCCTCTGTAACTGACATTTCTGGAGAACTTGCAGTAGAATGTCTGTCTCTGCCTCTAGCTCCTCCCTCTGTAACTGTCATTTCAGGAGAACTTGCAGTAGAATGTCTGTGTCTGCCTCTAGCTCCTCCCTCTGTAACTGACATTTCTGGAGAACTTGCAGTAGAATGTCTGTCTCTGCCTCTAGCTCCTCCCTCTGTAACTGTCATTTCAGGAGAACTTGCAGTAGAATGTCTGTGTCTGCCTCTAGCTCCTCCCTCTGTAACTGACATTTCAGGAGAACTTGCAGTAGAATGTCTGTCTCTGACTCTAGCTCCTCCCTCTGTAACTGACATTTCAGAATAACTTGCAGTAGAATGTCTGTGTCTGCCTCTAGCTCCTCCCTCTGTAACTGTCATTTCAGGAGAACTTGCAGTAGAATGTCTGTGTCCGCCTCTAGCTCCTCCCTCTGTAACTGACATTTCAGGAGAACTTGCAGTAGAATGTCTGTGTCTGCCTCTAGCTCCTCCCTCTGTAACTGACATTTCAGAATAACTTGCAGTAGAATGTCTGTCTCTGCCTCTAGCTCCTCCCTCTGTAACTGACATTTCCTGGGAACTTGCAGTAGAATGTATGTGTCTGTCTCTAGCTCCTCTCTCTGTAACTGTCATTTCAGGAGAACTTGCAGTAGAATGTCTGTCTCTGCCTCTAGCTCCTCCCTATGTAACTGTCATTTCAGGAGAACTTGCAGTAGAATGTCTGTGTCTGCCTCTAGCTCCTCTCTCTGTACCTGTCATTTCAGGAGAACTTGCAGTAGAATGTCTGTCTCTGCCTCTAGCTCCTCCCTCTGTAACTGTCATTTCAGGAGAACTTGCAGTAGAATGTCTGTGTCTGCCTCTAGCTCCTCCCTCTGTAACTGACATTTCAGGAGAACTTGCAGTAGAATGTCTGTGTCTGCCTCTAGCTACTCTCTCTGTAACTGTCATTTCAGGAGAACTTGCAGTAGAATGTCTGTCTCTGCCTCTAGCTCCTCCATCTGTAACTGTCATTTCAGGAGAACTTGTAGTAGAATGTCTGTGTCTGCCTCTAGCTCCTCCCTCTGTAACTGACATTTCAGAATAACTTGCAGTAGAATGTCTGTCTCTGCCTCTAGCACCTCCCTCTGTAACTGACATTTCAGGAGAACTTGCAGTAGAATGTCTGTGTCTGCCTCTAGCATCTCCCTCTGTAACTGTTATTTCAGGAGAGCTTGCAGTAGAATGTCTGTCTCTGCCTTTAGCTCCTCCCTCTGTAACTGACATTTCAGGAGAGCTTGCAGTAGAATGTCTGTGTCTGTCTCTAGCTCCTCCCTCTGTAACTGTCATTTCAGGAGAACTTGCAGTAGAATGTCTGTGTCTCCCTCTAGCTCCTCCCTCTGTAACTGACATTTCAGGAGAGCTTGCAGTAGAATGTCTATCTTCCTCTAGCTCCTCCCTCTGTAACTGTCATTTCAGGAGAGCTTGCAGTAGAATGTCTATCTTCCTCTAGCTCCTCCCTCTGTAACTGTCATTTCCGGGGAACTTGCAATAGAATGTCTGTCTGCCTCTAGCTCCTCCCTCTGTAACTGACATTTCAGGAGAGCTTGCAGAAGAATGTCTGTGTCTTCCTCTAGCTCCTCCCTCTGTAACTGTCATTTCTGGAGAACTTGCAGTAGAATGTCTGTGTCTGCCTCTAGCTCCTCCCTCTGTAACTGACATTTCAGGAGAACCTGCAGTAGAATGTCTGTGTCTGCCTCTAGCTCCTCCCTCTGTAACTGTCATTTCAGGAGAGCTTGCAGTAGAATGTCTGCATCTGCCTCTAGCTCCTCCCTCTGTAACTGTCATTTCTGGAGAACTTGCAGTAGAATGTCTGTATCTGCCTCTAGCTCCTCCCTCTGTAACTGACATTTCAGGAGAATTTGCAGTAGAATGTCTGTCTCTAGCTCCTCCCTCTGTAACTGTCATTTCAGAAGAGCTTGCAGTAGAATGTCTGCATCTGCCTCTAGCTCCTCCCTCTGTAACTGTCATTTCAGGAGAACTTGCAGTAGAATGTCTGTATCTGCCTCTAGCTCCTCCCTCTGTAACTGACATTTAAGGAGTACTTGCAGTAGAATGTCTGTGTCTGCGTCTAGCTCCTCCCTCTGTAACTGTCATTTAAGGAGAACTTGCAGTAGAATGTCTGTGTCTGCCTCTAGCTCCTCCCTCTGTAACTGACATTTCAGGAGAACTTGCAGTAGAATGTCTGTGTCTGCCTCTAGCTCCTCTCTCTGTAACTGACATTTCAGGAGAACTTGCAGTAGAATGTCTGCCTCTAGCTCCTCCCTCTGTAACTGTCATTTCAGGAGAGCTTGCAGTAGAATGTCTGCATCTGCCTCTAGCTCCCCCCTCTGTAACTGTCATTTCAGGAGAACTTGCAGTAGAATGTCTGTGTCTGCCTCTAGCTCCTCCCTCTGTAACTGACATTTCAGGAGAACTTGCAGTAGAATGTCTGTGTCTGCCTCTAGCTCCTCCCTCTGTAACTGACATTTCAGGAGAACTTGCAGTAGAATGTCTGTGTCTGCCTCTAACTCCTCCCTCTGTAACTGACATTTCAGGTGAACTTGCAGTAGAATGTCTGTGTCTTCCTCTAGCTCCTCCCTCTGTAACTGTCATTAAGGAGAACTTGCAGTAGAATGTCTGTGTCTTCCTCTAGCTCCTCCCTCTGTAACTGTCATTAAGGAGAACTTGCAGTAGAATGTCTATGTCTGCCTCTAGCTCCTCCCTCTGTAACTGCCATTTCAGGAGAACTTGCAGTAGAATCTGTGTCTGCCTCTAGCTCCTCTCTCTGTAACTGTCATTTCAGGAGAACTTGCAGTAGAATGTCTGTGTCTGCCTCTAGCTCCTCCCTCTGTAACTGTCATTTCAGGAGAACTTGCAGTAGAATGTCTATGTCTGCCTCTAGCTCCTCCCTCTGTAACTGCCATTTCAGGAGAACTTGCAGTAGAATGTCTGTGTCTTCCTCTAGCTCCTTCCTCTGTAACTGACATTTCAGGAGAACTTGCAGTAGAATGTCTGTGTCTGCCTCTAGCTCCTCCCTCTGTATTTGTCATTTCAGGAGAACTTGCAGTAGAATGTCTGTGTCTGCCTCTAGCTCCTCTCTCTGTAACTGCCATTTCAGGAGAACTTGCAGTAGAATGTCTGTGTCTGCCTCTAGCTCCTCCCTCTGTATTTGTCATTTCAGGAGAACTTGCAGTAGAATGTCTATGTCTGCCTCTAGCTCCTCCCTCTGTAACTGCCATTTCAGGAGAACTTGCAGTAGAATGTCTGTGTCTTCCTCTAGCTCCTTCCTCTGTAACTGACATTTCAGGAGAACTTGCAGTAGAATGTCTGTGTCTGCCTCTAGCTCCTCCCTCTGTATTTGTCATTTCAGTAGAACTTGCAGTAGAATGTCTGTGTCTGCCTCTAGCTCCTCTCTCTGTAACTGTCATTTCAGGAGAACTTGCAGTAGAATGTCTGTCTCTGCCTCTAGCTCCTCCCTCTGTAACTGTCATTTAAGGATAACTTGCAGTAGAATGTCTGTGTCTGCCTCTGGCTCCTCCCTCTGTAACTGACATTTCAGGAGAACTTGCAGTAGAATGTCTGTCTCTGCCTCTAGCTCCTCCCTCTGTAACTGACATTTAAGGATAACTTGCAGTAGAATGTCTGTGTCTGCCTCTAGCTCCTCCCTCTGTAACTGTCATTTAAGGAGAACTTGCAGTAGAATGTCTGTGTCTGCCTCTGGCTCCTCCCTCTGTAACTGACATTTAAGGAGAACTTGCAGTAGAATGTCTGTGTCTGCCTCTAGCTCCTCCCTCTGTAACTGTCATTTAAGGAGAACTTGCAGTAGAATGTCTGTGTCTGCCTCTGGCTCCTCCCTCTGTAACTGTCATTTCAGGAGAACTTGCAGTAGAATGTCTGTGTCTGCCTCTAGCTCCTCCTTCTGTAGCTGTGGTGGGAGGAAGAGATCTTGAGTAGGTCTGAGCAGACACATGGATTTTTGGATTCGACTGAACTTTAGTCAAAAGTTCAGCTCTGGTACCAGAACTGTACCTGTAACTGAACAAGAACCCCATAGAAGTTTATTTGGCATGGAACTTTGGTGATGTAATATGGCCATAGTAAGGCTAGGGGGCTGCCAAAGGAAGCACAGTCTCTTTCTCTCCGGTACCAACCCCAAACTTTAGAGTTCAGATTTGCTGTTCTCTTTTCCTGAATTGGTCTCTGCTATTAAGGAGTGGGTTTTCCAACTAGACACAATTTTAGTTATTGAGTCGTTTTCCATGAGCCAGAGTGCCGAGCAGCTGTGGAGGACTACACATGTGTAATACTTCATGTCACCTATGGGGGTGCTGCAGGAAAGTCATACTTTTCTGCTTAGGTCAGACCATTGACAGTTGACCACTGGTCATCCGATGCCCTCTATGATCAGCTTCTCACTAATGGACATTAGAAGTAATCCTATCTAAGAGGGTGTAGTAGTGGTATACAGGACAATCCCTTTAAAGTTAATAAAAAATACTGAAATTGCAAATCTCAGCTGAAGAATGGCCAAACTACACAGCCATCATTTATGTTCATTGTGAGATGTCACTATGTTGACAGCATAGCCCTTTGTGCGGCAGCCGCTCGGAGCCTATTGCTCTCCTGCTGTTTTGCAGATTATTTCAGCTTTATAGGGACAGTAACATTTTTATTTCTTCCCATCAATCATAGATAAAGATTGAGGAGAAGGAAGGATTAATGAGGTTTTCTGCACCAGCGAGGAGTCCGCGGTGATATCACAGGAGAAGAGTAATTATATTAAAGGCTATCTCAACCTTATTATTATGGGGAGTGTAGTTCTTGTATTGGTGGTGTCTCTGCGGGGTTTATGGTTCAATGGTTTCATATAAATTAACTCAGGGACATTACAACCATGATATCTTCAATGAAACTGCAGCCAAGAAAGGCTCAGAAGCCTCATAACTTAGGGATAAACTGAAGACACTGTTAAATAGATCTATTAGACCTGACGATACTGGTGTATTTGCTTTGAAAATCCATGTCAGAATGATCTTTTTTGGAAAGCTTAAACTCAATTTCCACTTACCTAGTCTTATTGACAGCTGCTCAGCATCCCTCCTCCCTGCTGCAGTTGAACCTGTGCCCACCTAGCCTGATTGATGGCTCTTGCGTCCCTCCCCTGGTCGCTGAGTCTCCACCCTAACCTTGATCAATAAGGTCAGGATCACCCTTGCCATTGGTTTAGTTTAACATAATCACCCATAATTCTGTGCCAAACATACTTCCATTGCTTCTACAATGGTGTCCCAGCCAGTGAAGAGCCCTAAGAAAAATTCCAGCCATGGTGCCCCATATCACAACACATTGAGCTCTTCCGTGGTCTCCTCCATCTACTCCTCTAATAGCAACATGAGCCTTTTCTACGTAGTTTCCTCTACCTCTGATGATAGCTGAAGTCTGATCTCAGCTCTGAAGTTGACAAAGATCATAGATGTGTTAATACCAAATCCAAAGGACTAGAAATTTAGGATGGTGAGGTCACCACATGGGATCTCCTTGCTTGAAAAAGGTTGGGACACCCTAGTAAAGGGCTATCAAGGATTAATCCTCCTACCAACGAGGAGGACCAAAATTGGTCGATGCCATTGCTCTTAAGTAACTAGAACCAGTGCTACAAACAAAGGAGAGGAAAATTCTTCCGCCCGTGGGTCATAAAAAATTTGTGAAAAAGGGTAAACTAACACCAAGTCCTTTTGTTCTGGGTCACAAGAGCTGGGCAAAAAATGCTGGCCCATTCTAACCTAGGTGCGCCATTGAGGACCTCTCTTGCCTAATGTTGCCTTTGTCACATTTTTGTAGAAGTTGTTGGTGTTTTATCAATCCATATCGGAATTAATTCATACATAGGCGTCTTGTGCTGGCTCTAGAGGAAGATTCTTGATATTTCGTGCCATAGTGTTTTACATTTTTTGCCTACGTTGGCCCATAGTTGCCTATCTACGTTCACCATCGTAAGCCCATGTGCATGAGGCCGGAGTGGGAAGTAGAATGATGAGTGATGATACAGGGATGCTAGTTTGTTAAAACAATAAAAGCAAAAAGAAAATCAGAATTTAATAGAAAATCTGCAACCCAATATCAATCTATTAAGAATCAGTAGATTAAACCGAGCCACGCGTGGTTCCGCCGCAGCCGCCTTTACTGAGGCGAGAGTGACTCAGCTGCGGTGTGTTAATCGGGAAAAAAACAAAACCAAATTGTAATTCGTTGATAATGAGGAGAGAAAATAAAGCAGGCGGCATAATTTGGAATAATAGGGAAGCGTTAAGATTCGGCTTCTGGGCCGCTTCATCCACGTGACTGCGATTTACGGAAACAAAAGCGCAGCCAGGAAATCATCTAATTCTTCGATGTTAATAGAAAATATATTATTATAATGGAACAATAACAGCAGGGACCGCCATCATTGGTGCACCACTAAACACCTTTCCGGTGACCCCCACGGTGGTGAAAAGACTGTAGGACTCAAACACCGGAAATGAGAATTTTTTTCACTTTTTTTAGCGAGATATCAAACTTTTGTATGATCCACTCAGCAAGTAGCTCTTATGTGTCATCCGCAAAGTGGAAGCGGCGAGGTGGTACCGACAACAACGCTATCCGCTACCCACCGTGACGGACTAGTCATAGAGCGGGATGAGACTGATGGAGACACAATGGTACACTGGACTCTTGAACGTCTACCGATCCTCGTAACCAAAGAGGCTGTAGTGGTAAACTGACCCCTGGGACCTGACTGATCCTAATAGCTATTGGGTGCAGTAGCAAAATTACCCCTGGGACCCCCACAGATGAGGAGGTTGATACTTTGGGACCTAACTGATCTTAAAAATGAAGAAGACACAGCAGAAAACTCAGCTCTGGTTCCCGAATGATCCTGAGAAAGAGGGGGCGCCAGCATACATTGTTCACACCATCGTCCAATGGCTTGCCTGCCCTGTACTGAATGTCGAGACATGATAAAGACGCTTCCCCTATTCCAGTAAAAAGTAGCAGACCCACTCTCCACTTCATATATAGCGGCAAAGAGCCACCCCCCACTTACTGTAGAAAGAAAAAACCTCCCCTAACTTCATGTAGAGACCTAAGAACTCTCCCACTTCATGAAGAAATACAAAGACTCTTATCCACTTCCTATTGAAATATAAAGCCCCTCCCCCACTTCTTATAGAGAAGCAAAGACTCGCTCCCACTTCCTGTACAGAGACAAAGTTCTGCCCCCACTTCCTGTACAGAGACAAAGTTCTGCCCCCACTTCCTGTACAGAGACAAAGTTCTGCCCCCACTTCTTCTAGAGAGACAAAGTTCTGCCCCCACTTCCTGTACAGAGACAAAGTCCTGCCCCCACTTCCTGTACAGAGACAAAGTCCTGCCCCCACTTCTTCTAGAGAGACAAAGAACCACCTCAATTCCTGTAGAGAGACAGACTCATCCCCTCTAAAGGTACCGTCACACTAAGCGACGCTGCAGCGATACCGACAACGATGTCGATCGCTGCAGCGTCGCTGTTTGGTCGCTGGAGAGCTGTCACACAGACCGCTCTCCAGCGACCAACGATCCCGAGGTCCCCGGTAACCAGGGTAAACATCGGGTTACTAAGCGCAGGGCCGCGCTTAGTAACCCGATGTTTACCCTGGTTACCAGCGTAAACGTAAAAAAAACAAACACTACATACTTACCTTCCGTGTCTGTCCTCCGGCGCTCTGCTTCTCTGCTCTGGCTGTGAGCACAGCAGCCGGAAAGCAGAGCGGTGACGTCACCGCTCTGCTTTCTGGCCGCTGTGCTCACAGCCAGTGCAGGAGGAGTGCAGAGAAGCAGAGCGCAGCGCTGGAGGACAGACGGCTGTAGGTAAGTATGTACTGTTTGTTTTTTTTTACTTTTACACTGGTAACCAGGGTAAACATCGGGTTACTAAGCGCGGCCCTGCGCTTAGTAACCCGATGTTTACCCTGGTTACCAGTGAAGACATCGCTGGATCGGTGTCACACACGCCGATCCAGCGATGTCAGCGGGAGATCCAGCGACGAAATAAAGTTCTGGACTTTCTTCAGCGACCAACGATCTCCCAGCAGGGGCCTGATCGTTGGTCGCTGTCACACATAACGATTTCCTTAACGATATCGTTGCTACGTCACAAAAAGCAACGATATCGTTAATGATATCGTTAAGTGTGACGGTATCTTTACTGTAGAGAGAGATACTAGTCCCCTCTTCCTGTAGAGAGACAAAGTTGCGCTTCCAATTCATATAGAGAGAAAAAGTCCTGTTCCTACTTCCTGTAGAAAGATACAGTCCCGCTCCCACTTCCTGTAGAATGATACAGTCCCGCTCCCACTTTCTGTAGAACGATACAGCCCCGCTTCCACTTCCTGTACAACGATACAGTCCCGCTTCCACTTCCTGTAGAATGATACAGTCCCGCTCCCACTTCCTGTAGAATGATACAGTCCCGCTCCCACTTCCTGTAGAAAGATACAGTCCCGCTCCCACTTCCTGTAGAATGATACAGTCCCGCTCCCACTTTCTGTAGAACGATACAGCCCCGCTTCCACTTCCTGTACAACGATACAGTCCCGCTTCCACTTCCTGTAGAATGATACAGTCCCGCTCCCACTTCCTGTAGAATGATACAGTCCCGCTCCCACTTCCTGTAGAAAGATACAGTCCCGCTCCCACTTCCTGTAGAATGATACAGTCCCGCTCCCACTTTCTGTAGAACGATACAGCCCCGCTTCCACTTCCTGTACAACGATACAGTCCCGCTTCCACTTCCTGTAGAATGATACAGTCCCGCTCCCACTTCCTGTAGAATGATACAGTCTCGCTCCCACTTCCTGTAGAATGATACAGTCCCACTCCCACTTCCTGTAGAATGATACAGTCCCGCTCCCACTTCCTGTAGAATGATACAGTCCCGCTCCCACTTCCTATAGAATGATACAGTCCCACTCCCATTTCTTGTTGAAAGATACAGTCCCGCTCCCACTTTCTGTAGAACGATACAGCCCCGCTTCCACTTCCTGTAGAACGATACAGCCCCGCTTCCACTTCCTGTAGAACGATAAAGTCCCACTCCCATTTCTTGTTGAAAGATACAGTCCCGCCCCCACTTTCTGTAGAAAGATACAGCCCCGCTTCCACTTCCTGTAGAACGATACAGTCCTGCCACCACTTCCTGTAGAAAGATACAGTCCTGCCCCCACTTTCTGTAGAACGATACAGCCCCGCTTCCACTTCCTGTAGAAAGATACAGTCCCCTTCCCACTTCCTGTAGAAAGATACAGTCCCGCTCCCACTTTCTGTAGAACGATACAGCCCCGCTTCCACTTCCTTTAGAAAGATACTGTCCCGCTCTCACTTCTTGTTGAACGATACAGTCCTGCTCCCACTTTCTGTAGAACGATACAGCCCCGCTTCCACTTCCTGTAGAACGATACAGCCCCGCTTCCACTTCCTGTAGAATGATAAAGTCCCACTCCCATTTCTTGTTGAAAGATACAGTCCCGCCCCCACTTTCTGTAGAAAGATACAGCCCTGCTTCCACTTCCTGTAGAACGATACAGTCCTGCCCCCACTTTCTGTAGAAAGATACAGCCCCGCTTCCACTTCCTGTAGAACGATACAGTCCTGCCCCCACTTCCTGTAGAAAGATACAGTCCTGCTCTCACTTTCTGTAGAAAGATACAGCCCCGCTTCCACTTCCTGTAGAACGATACAGTCCCCCTCCCACTTCCTGTAGAAAGATACAGTCCTGCCACCACTTCCTGTAGAAAGATACAGTCCCGCTCTCACTTTCTGTAGAAAGATACAGCCCCGCTTCCACTTCCTGTAGAACGATACAGTCCTGCCACCACTTTCTGTAGAAAGATACAGCCCCGCTTCCACTTCCTGTAGAACGATAAAGTCCCACTCCCATTTCTTGTTGAAAGATACAGTCCCGCCCCCACTTTCTGTAGAAAGATACAGCCCGGCTTCCACTTCCTGTAGAACGATACAGTCCTGCCCCCACTTTCTGTAGAAAGATACAGCTCCGCTTCCACTTCCTGTAGAACGATACAGTCCTGCCCCCACTTCCTGTAGAAAGATACAGTCCCACTCTCACTTTCTGTAGAAAGATACAGCCCCGCTTCCACTTCCTGTAGAACGATAAAGTCCCACTCCCATTTCTTGTTGAAAGATACAGTCCCGCCCCCACTTTCTGTAGAAAGATACAGCCCGGCTTCCACTTCCTGTAGAACGATACAGTCCTGCCCCCACTTTCTGTAGAAAGATACAGCTCCGCTTCCACTTCCTGTAGAACGATACAGTCCTGCCCCCACTTCCTGTAGAAAGATACAGTCCCACTCTCACTTTCTGTAGAAAGATACAGCCCCGCTTCCACTTCCTGTAGAACGATACAGTCCCCCTCCCACTTCCTGTAGAAAGATACAGTCCTGCCCCCACTTTCTGTAGAACGATACAGCCCCGCTTCCACTTCCTGTAGAAAGATACAGTCCCCCTCCCACTTCCTGTAGAAAGATACAGTCCTGCCCCCACTTCCTGTAGAAAGATACAGTCCCACTCTCACTTTCTGTAGAAAGATACAGCCCCGCTTCCACTTCCTGTAGAACGATACAGTCCCCCTCCCACTTCCTGTAGAAAGATACAGTCCTGCCCCCACTTTCTGTAGAACGATACAGCCCCGCTTCCACTTCCTGTAGAAAGATACAGTCCCCCTCCCACTTCCTGTAGAAAGATACAGTCCTGCTCCCACTTCCTGTAGAACGATACAGTCCCACTCCCACTTCTTGTAGAACAATACAGTCCCGCCCCACTTCCTGTAGAACGATACAGGCCCCCTCCCACTTCCTGTAGAAAGATACAGTCATGCCCCCACTTCCTGTAGAAGGATACAGTCCCATCCCCACTTCCTGTAGAAAGATACAGTCCCATCCCCACTTCCTGTTGAACGATACAGTCCCGCTCCCACTTTCTGTAGAAAGATACAGTCCCACTTCCACTTCCTGTAGAACGATACAGTCCTGCCTCCACTTCCTGTAGAACAATACAGTCCCGCCCCACTTCCTGTAGAACGATACAGGCCCCTCCCACTTCCTGTAGAAAGATACAGTCCCATCCCCACTTCCGGTAGAACGATGCAATCCCATTGGTAAGAGAAACTAATTTCGACATAAAACAATTTGCAGCTTGCCAGTTTATCGCATCTATCCCGTGAGATGAAATTGTTTATCTGTCCTTCAGGGCTGGTAGAAAGCTGAGTGACCCTTGTAGATGCGTTGATGGCTGCCGGTCTCTGCAATGAGCTCAAATAATCAGATAAAGTAAAGCTTTAAAAATGTGATTTGTCTTCTAACCTTCGGCCACCCGCGGGCTCAGCACAAATTGATACAGAGAAGTGAAAACAATGAGGGATATTGATTTCCACCAGACGCCCAATTAATCATGTGCTCAGCTTAATAAGTAAATGATTAATGGGGGAAGCAGAAGACCAGATATCACACGGTGACTCAAGATGTTGGATGGAGACGGCGAGGTCAAGACAGATTGCTTGAGACTGACCACCGATAGACCCACGGCTCATGGACTGGGTACCAGGTGGCCAGTGGTAATTATCCTCCCCCATCCTCTCTGTAAAATAATGAAGTCCTCGAGACATTAATTAAAGTTCTGCTCAGATCGATGTTCGTTTCAGGGCAATGCTCCTCTACTTATGTTTTATTTCCTTTTATGATACAATTATATTAAATGATATTAAATATATATATATATATATATATATATATATATATACATATATATATATATATATATGTATATACAGTGGGGCAAAAAAGTATTTAGTCAGGCAGCAATAGTGCAAGTTCCACCACTTAAAAAGATGAGAGGCATCTGTAATTTACATCATAGGTAGACCTCAACTATGGGAGACAAACTGAGAAAAAAAATCCAGAAAATCACATTGTCTGTTTTTTTAACATTTTATTTGCATATTATGGTGGAAAATAAGTATTTGGTCAGAAACAAAATTTAATCTCAATACTTTGTAATATATCCTTTGTTGGCAATGACAGAGGTCAAACGTTTTCTGTAAGTCTTCACAAGGTTGCCACACACTGTTGTTGGTATGTTGGCCCATTCCTCCATGCAGATCTCCTCTAGAGCAGTGATGTTTTTGGCTTTTCGCTTGGCAACACGGACTTTCAACTCCCTCCAAAGGTTTTCTATAGGGTTGAGATCTGGAGACTGACTAGGCCACTCCAGGACCTTGAAATGCTTCTTACGAAGCCACTCCTTCGTTGCCCTGGCGGTGTGCTTTGGATCATTGTCATGTTGAAAGACTCAGCCACGTTTCATCTTCAATGCCCTCGCTGATGGAAGGAGGTTTGCACTCAAAATCTCACGATACATGGCCCCATTCATTCTTTCATGTACCCGGATCAGTCGTCCTGGCCCCTTTGCAGAGAAACAGCCCCAAAGCATGATGTTTCCACCACCATGCTTTACAGTAGGTATGGTGTTTGATGGATGCAACTCAGTATTCTTTTTCCTCCAAACACGACAAGTTGTGTTTCTACCAAACAGTTCCAGTTTGGTTTCATCAGACCATAGGGCATTCTCCCAAAACTCCTCTGGATCATCCAAATGCTCTCTAGCAAACTTCAGACGGGCCCGGACATGTACTGGCTTAAGCAGTGGGACACGTCTGGCACTGCAGGATCTGAGTCCATGGTGGCGTAGTGTGTTACTTATGGTAGGCCTTGTTACATTGGTCCCAGCTCTCTGCAGTTCATTCACTAGGTCCCCCCGAGTGGTTCTGGGATTTTTGCTCACCGTTCTTGTGATCATTCTGACCCCACGGGGTGGGATTTTGCGTGGAGCCCCAGATCGAGGGAGATTATCAGTGGTCTTGTATGTCTTCCATTTTCTAATTATTGCTCCCACTGTTGATTTCTTCACTCCAAGCTGGTTGGCTATTGCAGATTCAGTCTTCCCAGCCTGGTGCAGTGCTACAATTTTGTTTCTGGTGTCCTTTGACAGCTCTTTGGTCTTCACCATAGTGGAGTTTGGAGTCAGACTGTTTGAGGGTGTGCACAGGTGTCTTTTTATACTGATAACAAGTTTAAACAGGTGCCATTACTACAGGTAATGAGTGGAGGAAAGAGGAGACTCTTAAAGAAGAAGTTACAGGTCTGTGAGAGCCAGAAATCTTGATTGTTTGTTTCTGACCAAATACTTATTTTTCACCATAATATGCAAATAAAATGTTAAAAAAACAGACAATGTGATTTTCTGGATTTTTTTTTCTCAGTTTGTCTCCCATAGTTGAGGTCTACCTATGATGTAAATTACAGACGCCTCTCATCTTTTTAAGTGGTGGAACTTGCACTATTGCTGACTGACTAAATACTTTTTTGCCCCACTGTATATATATATAATGTATTAGGCAGGTGTGAAAAAAAACCTGTAAAATAAGAATCTTTCCAAAATAGAAGTGTTAATTTTTATTAAGTGTTTATTTTTTTTTTAGCAATTAACAAAATGCACAGAGAATGAACAAAAAAAGAAATATAAAATAACACCAATTTTTGGTGACCTTTCATCTCCTGCGACACAGCATCACTTCTTCTAGATACACCTGTACAAAGTCAGGGATTTTGTAGGATTATAGCCTGGTGTATGAGTAACCAATTATATCAAACAGGTGATAATGATCATCATTTTCATAAGTAGGCTATAAAATTCATTAAATGAAACAGAAACAGCTTTATAGGAGGCTTCAACGTTGGTGAGGAACAGCCAAACTCTGATACAAAGGTGAGGTTGTGGAAGACAGTTTCACGTCACAGCATATACATTGCGACAAGACACAAGGTAGTTATACTGCATCAGCAAGGTGTCTCCCAAGCAGAAACAGCTTTGTAGGAGGATTCAACATGGGCGAGGAACAGCCAAACTGTGACACAAAGGTGAGGTTGTGGAAGACAGTTTCACGTCACAGCATATACATTGTGACAAGACACAAGGTACTTATACTGCATCAACAAGGTGTCTCCCAAGCAGAAAAAGCTTTGTAGGAGGCTTCAACATGGGTGAGGAACAGCCAAACTCTAACACAAAGGTGAGGTTGTGGAAGACAGTTTCACGTCACAGCATATACATTGCGACAAGACACAAGGTAGCTATACTGCATCAGCAAGGTGTCTCCCAAGCAGAAACAGCTTTGTAGGAGGCTTCAACATGGGTGAGGAGCAGCCAAACTCTGATACAAAGGTGAGGTTGTGGAAGACAGTTTCACGTCACAGCATATACATTGCGACAAGACACAAGGTAGTTATACTGCATCAGCAAGGTGTCTCCCAAGCTGAAACAGCTTTGTAGGAGGCTTCCACATGGGCGAGGAACAGCCAAACTCTGACACAAAGGTGAGGTTGTGGAAGACAGTTTCGCGTCACAGCATATACATTGCGACAATTCTCAAGTTACTTATACTGCATCAGCAAGGTGTCTCCCAAGCAGAGATTTCAAAACAGACTGGGGTTTCCAAATGTGGCGTTCAGGCTGTGTAGAAGCACCAAAAGCTGGCAAAGGTGAGGACCATGGGCGCAGTTGATGGCCAAGGAAACTTGTGCAACAGATGAAAGACAGCATAATTATTTCCTTTTGAAATTAGAAGATGTCCAGCAGCGATGATAGATCTCAAGAAGAGACAGAAGGATAAATATATATATAATATAATGGTGTCATAAACTAAAATGAAACATACAGAAAAACAATATTAATTTTCAACACCAATTATAGGATGTTTACAGTATAAAACATGGATTTCTGATACTCTCTCACCTTTGTCGCCTCATTGACAGGAGTGAAAATGAATAATTTTCTCACTTTATATTCTGATCAGAGAATGGAGCTCAGGAAAAAAAAGTTATAAAATGTTACAAGGACTGGGGTTAAATCAGATTTGTAGCTACTAACTTCAAGACAGACTGCTAGCTCCTTATCATAGAGGGGAAGAGGGGGAAGAAAGAGGAGCAGAATGTGAAAACAAGCAGAGGAAGACACAGAAAGATTGTGCTGAGCTTTTTGGGTCTTTATTTGGATTCACAGCAACACTGCTCAGTACTGCTGTAGTCTAAGAGATCACATGTAGTCTAAGAGATAACAATGATAAATGTAAGGTTATACACATGGGAAGAGGGAATCAATATCACCATTACACACTGAACGGGAAACCACTGGGTAAATCTGACAGGGAGAAGGACTTGGGGATCCTAGTTAATGATAAACTTACCTGGAGCAGCCAGTGCCAGGCAGCAGCTGCCAAGGCAAACAGGATCATGGGGTGCATTAAAAGAGGTCTGGATACACATGATGAGAGCATTATACTGCCTCTGTACAAATCCCTAGTTAGACCGCACATGGAGTACTGTGTCCAGTTTTGGGCACCGGTGCTCAGGAAGGATATAATGGAACTAGAGAGAGTACAAAGGAGGGCAACAAAATTAATAAAGGGGATGGGAGAACTACAATACCCAGATAGATTAGCGAAATTAGGATTATTTAGTCTAGAAAAAAGACGACTGAGGGGCGATCTAATAACCATGTATAAGTATATAAGGGGACAATACAAATATCTCGCTGAGGATCTGTTTATACCAAGGAAGGTGACGGGCACAAGGGGGCATTCTTTGCGTCTGGAGGAGAGAAGGTTTTTCCACCAACATAGAAGAGGATTCTTTACTGTTAGGGCAGTGAGAATCTGGAATTGCTTGCCTGAGGAGGTGGTGATGGCGAACTCAGTCGAGGGGTTCAAGAGAGGCCTGGATGTCTTCCTGGAGCAGAACAATATTGTATCATACAATTATTAGGTTCTGTAGAAGGACGTAGATCTGGGTATTTATTATGATGGAATATAGGCTGAACTGGATGGACAAATGTCTTTTTTCGGCCTTACTAACTATGTTACTATGTTACTATGTTACATAACGACTGTCTATTGAAGTCTATGTAGAATGGTAGAGAAAGGAGGAGGGAAGAGCAAAGTGAGTCTGTTCTACCAACGATTGTTTTATATCACCCCAGATCTGGATTCACAACTACACTGCTCCATACTACTGTATACTAACAGATCAGATAACAAGTGTCTATTGAAGTCTATGGAAAAAGGAGGAGGTAAGAGTGGAGTGAGTCTGTCTTTCCAATGATTGTATTATATCACCCCAGAGCTGGATTCACAACTACACTGCTCCATACTACTGAATGCTAACAGATCAGATAACAACTGTCTATTGAAGTCTATGGAAAAAGGAGGAGGTAAGAGCGGGGTGAGTCTGTCTTTCCATTGATTGTTTTATATCACCCCAGAGCTGGATTTACAGCTACACTGCTCAGTACTGCTGTATAGTGTCATCGATGCTGCTGCTACTTCTGAACTTGTGCTGTACGGATACAGGAGAGCAGGAATCCTTCATGTCTATGTTTGCTGTGTATGGGAGACATCATAGCAGCTAATATTTACCCACCAGCTCGGAGACAACTGAAAATTAGAGATATCATCCACAGAGTGGAAAAGTGGTGAAAAATGCAGGATAAAAGTCATGCAACGTCCAGAAATAGTATTTTTTTTATTTTTTTCATGTACACACAGGACAGAATTATCTGAAAAACGACTCTTACAAGCGTTATTGCATAATTTGTTATTCATGCTGTTAGCATAGAGCTGCAGAATCTTTACATCTGGATAGCCTGCTGCGTTACAGTGTTTCTGGCCATGCAGCGACCTAAAAATGATGATCCCTAGGAGGCGAGACATGGGCTGTGATCTAATAGATGAAAGCCGTATATGATGAGGAAGGCTCATACATGGAGAACAGCCGGGGGCACAATCATCTGATCTGTATATTGGCGGCAGCGCAGGAACTCAAAGCGTGAAAGAAAATGTAGCGGCACATTGACTCCCGATCATCGTCTGCTGAAGTTACACAATGTATGTCGCTGCATGCGTCACTCCACCTCACTGATCCATCATATCGACTACTCACTGGAAGGTAACGCTTTGCTCCTCCACCGCCGACACTCCCATGTTTCAGATCTTTCTTCTTTGTGTTTCAGTTCCTTATCATTTCAGAATCTAAAAACTTTTCACAGCTGAAAGCTTGGTACAGTTGTATCCGATGTATACAAAGCTCTGTGAACTATAGAGAAAGAAACAAAGGGAAAAGGTGGCTCAAGTGGAGAAAGAAAGGGAAAAGGAACGGGAAAGGGTGGCTCATAAATGAAGAAACAAAGGAAAAGGAAGGGAGAAAGGTGGCTCAAGTGGAGAAAGAAACAAAGGGAAAAGGAACGGAAAGGGTGGCTCATAAATGAAGAAACAAAGGAAAAGGAAGAGAGACAGGTGGCTCAAGTGGAGAAAGAAACAAAGAGAAAAGGAACGGAAAGGGTGGCAAATAAATGAAGGAACAAGGGAAAAGGAAGGGAGAAAGGTGTCTCAAGTGGAGAAAGAAATAAAGGGAAAAGGAACGGAAAGAGTGGCTCATAAATGAAGAAACAAAGAAAAAGGAAGGGAGAAAGGTGGCTCAAGTGAAGAAAGAAAAAAAGGGAAAAGGAAGGAAAAATAGTTGCTCATAAGTGAAGAAAGAAATAAAGAGAAAAGGAAGAGAAAAAGTGGAACAGGTGGCTCATGAGCGGAGAAAGAAACAAAGGGAAAAGGAAGGGAAACAGGTTACTCATAAGTGGAGAAAGAAACAAAGGGGAAAAGGTGAAACTGGGTTTATGGGTCCAAATCTGCGCTGCTGATAAAGGTGAATGGCGGACGATATTCTTCAAAGCTTTATTTCAAACAGGTTAATAGTCAACGCGTTTCGAGGTCATGCAGGACTTCTTCCTCAGGACAAAACCTTAGAAGGGAAAAAGGTGACTCATAAGCGGAGAAAGAAAAAAGGGAAAAGGAAGGGAAAAAGGTGGCTCATAAGTGGAGAAAGAAACAGATTTTTTTCCAATAAAAAAAATTACGGTGTCATATATTCACTTGTATTATTGATTTCTGCAAAATTAAAAGAACAATGACCACGTATCGCATGTACAACCATTTCCGCGATTTATGTAAAATGGGCAGCTGACAACTTTCTCTACAATTCATATTACTATTATTACAATTGTTTTTCATGCTCGGGCTCCACTGGAGATCATGTAACACTTTTGTCAATTGTTCCATTACTGTTAACCGAAGAAGGAACCCGCCAGGGGACTTGGAAAGGCGTCCAATGAGGGGGCGCGGAGCCAATGAGGGGGCGCAGAGCCAATGAGGGGGGCGCGGAGCCAATGAGGGGGCGCGGAGCCAATGAGGGGGGCGCGGAGCCAATGAGGGGGCGCGGAGCCAATGAGGGGGCGCGGAGCCAATGAGGGGGAGCGGAGCCAATGAGGGGGCGCGGAGCCAATGAGGGGGGCGCGGAGCCAATGAGGGTGCGCGGAGCCAATGAGGGGGCGCGGAGCCAATGAGGGGGGCGCGGAGCCAATGAGGGGGCGCGGAGCCAATGAGGGGGCGCGGAGCCAATGAGGGGGCGCAGAGCCGCGGTGTGAGCGTTATCGCCTGGGAATGCAGATTGCCGGAAGCTGCGCGTGTCGCGTGGGGCCCAATTTACCTGTCACTCGCTGATCCGCTCGTCTTCCTCCTCCTGCAGTAACTACGCAACTTATTCCCCCTCCTTAAAGTGCACAATGAGCAGGAAGATCGACTGTTTTAAGCCTTAAAAAATAGCAGAAAGTACAAATTAATTGCACAATGAACCTGGCGCCTCCTCTGCCAGCGATTACCGGGCGAGCTGTAAAACTCCCGAATCAGCAATGTCACCGCTGGAGATAATAACCCATCAGGATGAAGCTGCTTGATTGGAAATTCACGACACTAAAATCCGGATAATTCACCGCTAGTTTCAAGAAGTGATCATCAAAAAAATGTGACAACTAGAAACTTAGGGACAAACTTTTGAAAGCTGATGCAAATTTCCCAAAAAAAATAGCTGTTCCCTCTATAATACCACAAGTTAAATGCCGCCATATGGAGTCCAAAATTAATACCAGACAAGTCAAGGCAGTCTGTGGTACCCCTAAGCCCCCTGGAAAGACAAACTTTGGCCTCCATGGTGATTTATAGTGAAAGATGTATGAAAGCAATATTCCTGGTGGTCTAGAGTTGTTAAGGGTTAATAGTGACGTCTTCATAGTCTGATTTTTTTTTACCCAATATCTATTGATGGTTTAGGACAGGTGAGAATTATTGTCAGCAGCTCTGGTGGTCTAGGGTGGTAAAGAGCTTAATGCCAACGTCCCTGGTGGCCTAGGGTAAGTAATGTGTTAATTTCAATGTCCTTGGTGGCCTAGAACTGCGAAATGTTTAATGTCATCATCCCTGGTGATTTTACTGCTATCCCTGGTGGTCTGGGGTGGGTAAGTAATTAGTTTCCATATCTTTGGTATTCTATGATTATGAAAGGTTTAACGTTAAACTTCAGCCTTCCTGGTGGTCTATGAAGGAAGAGGAATTGCAGTAATATCCCTGGTGGTCTGGGGTGGTTTCATTTTTTTGGGGGGGGGTTATAATAGACATGATCAACATTAATGAAGGTTTCGATAAAAGTATCTCAGTGGTTTAGGGCAGTTATGAGATTAATACCAACATCCCAATGAAACTTTTAATGCCGCTACCAATGTTAGACTTCAGTGTAAGATTTAACGGTATCCCTGGTGGTCTCGAGCTGTAAAGGGGTTTATTTGAGTCCCAGGTGGTCTAGGGCAGTCATCTTTCTAGCTTCAACGTGGTCCCTGAGACCAAGGAGAGGATCGATCATATATATTTACTCTACTAACATGTCTGAGAGACTCATAAAAAAAACATTTTTCTGGAAGACTAGGGTTTTTTCATAGCGATCCCAGGTGGTCTAGGAAAGGCAAAGGGTTTAGTGGATCAGTCACCTCTTTAGGTTCCAGTCTGGTATCATAGACCTAGGAGAAAATTGATCATGGATATCTACTTTCCCAAAATTTCTGGGAGACTCCTAAAAAAAACCATGAGACTTCTTAGAAGGCTACGATTTTCATCATGATCCCAGGTGGTCTAGGGTCTGGCAGGGAAAGGGTTCAGTAATTTCTCCAGGCTTCAGTATGGTCCCTGTGACAAGGAGAGGATTGATCATGGATATCTACTCTCCTGGAAGACCTTTTTGAAGGCTATGGTTTTCATTATGATCCCAGGTGGTCTAGGGATCTACAGGTGTTTGTCAGCATCCCAGGTGGTCTAGGGAAAGCAAATGACCAATGGATCAATCATCTCTCCAGGCTTCAGCGTGGCCCGTGACCAAGGATTGATTGTGGATATCTACTCTCCAGGAATGTTTGTGAGGCTCTAAAAGAACTCCTGGAAAACGGAACTTTTCATTGTGATCCCAGGTGGTCTAGGGCTCTACAGGTGTTTCTCAGCATCACAGGTGGTCTAGGTCAGGGGTCCCCAACTCCAGTCCTCAAGGCCCACCAACATGTCATGTTTTCAGGATTTCCTTAGTCTTGCCCAGGTAATAATTGCATCACCTGTGCAATGCAAAGGAAATCCTGAAAACATGACCTGTTGGTGGGCCTTGAGGACTGGAGTTGGGGACCTCTGGTCTAGGGCACAAAAAAGGTTTAGTGGGTTATCGATTTCCCTAGGTTCCCTGTGACATTGCAGCGCTGGACTAGTAAGACAGTGGAAGATACATAGAGAATCTCAATGTATGAAAGATTCCGAATAAAAGAGGAAACCTGGAGCAGCAGTGATGGCAGCTGTGACGGGCACGTGGGCACACACCGGGTCTGATCAAGTAAGAACGTGCCAGGAGACACCGATCCACTCCCCAACAGATCCCAACCACGTCTGGTTTATGATATTGACTTATTAGGGCTCCGTCAGGGGCCCATGGAGGTTCCACCAATTTGTAATCTTTCTATCAGTCGGCTAAAACGGTGATAGATTGGAACGCTGCAGTCCTATGTAACAGATGCTAGACTCATAAGGTGATTGGAATGCTGCAGTCCTATGTAACACGTCCTAGACTCATAAGGTGTTTGGAATGTTGCAGTCCCATGTAACATGTCCTAGACTTATAAGGTGATAGATTGGAACGCTGCAGTCCCATGTAACATGTCCTAGACTCAGAAGGTGATTAGAACGCTGCAGTCCCATGTAACACGTCCTAGACTCATAGGTGATTGGAACGCTGCAGTCCCATGTAACACACCCTAGACTCATAAGGTGATTGGAACGCTGCAGTCCAATGTAACAAGTCCTAGACTCATAAGGTGATTGGAACGCTGCAGTCCCATGAACACGCCCTAGACTCATAAGGTGATTGGAACGCTGCAGTCCTATGTAACACGTCCTAGACTCATAAGGTGTTTGGAATGTTGCAGTCCCATGTAACATGTCCTAGACTTATAAGGTGATAGATTGGAACGCTGCAGTCCCTTTAACATGTCCTAGACTCAGAAGGTGATTAGAACGCTGCAGTCCCATGTAACACGTCCTAGACTCATAAGGTGATTGGAACGCTGCAGTCCCATGTAACACGCCCTAGACTCATAAGGTGATTGGAACGATGCAGTCCTATGTAACACATCCTAGACTCATAAGGTGATTGGAATGTTGCAGTTCCATGTAACATGTCCTAGACTTATAAGGTGATAGATTGGAACGCTGCAGTCCCATGTAACACACCCTAGTCTCATAAGGTGATTGGAAGTAACGCTGCAGTCCTATGTAACACGTCATTGACTCACTAGGTGATTGGAACACTGCAGTCCTATGTAACACGTCCTAAACTCATAAGGTGATTGGAAGGCTGCAGTCCCATGCAACACGTCCTAGACTCATAAGGTGATTGGAAGTAGCGCTGCAGTCCTATGTAACACGTCATAGACTCACTAGGTGATTGGAACACTGCAGTCCTATGTAACACGTCCTAGACTCATAAGGTGTTAGATTGGAACGCTGCAGTCCTATGTAACACGTCATAGACTCACAAGGTGATTGGAACGCTGCAGTCCTATGTAACACGTCCTAGACTCACAAGGTGATTGGAATGCTGCAGTCCTATGTAACACGTCCTAGACTCACAAGATGATTGGAACACTGCAGTTCGATGTAACACGTCCTAGACTCACAAGGTGATAGATTGGGACGCTGCAGTCCTATGTAACACGTCCTAGACTCACAAGGTGATAGATTGGAACGCTGCAGTCCTATGTAAAACGTCCTAGACTCACAAGGGGATAGATTGGAACACTGCAGTCCTATGTAACACGTCCTAGACTCACAAGGTGATAGATTGGAACGCTGCAGTCCTATGTAAAACGACCTAGACTCATAAGGTGATAGATTGGAACGCTGCAGTCCTATGTAAAACGTCCTAGACTCATAAGGTGATAGATTGGAACACTGCAGTCCTATGTAACACGTCCTAGACTCACAAGGTGATAGATTGGAATGCTGCAGTCCTATGTAAAACGTCCTAGACTCACAAGGTGATAGATTGGGACACTGCAGTCCTATTTAACACATCCTAGACTCACAAGGTGATATATTGGAACGCTGCAGTCCTATGTAAAACATCCTAGACTCATAAGGTGATAGATTGGAACGCTGCAGTCCTATGTAACACGTCCTAGACACACAAGGTGATAGATTGGAATGCTGCAGTCCTATGTAAAACGTCCTAGACTCACAAGGTGATAGATTGGAATGCTGCAGTCCTATGTAACACGTCCTAGACTCACAAGGTGATAGATTGGAACGCTGCAGTCCTATGTAACACGTCCTAGACTCACAAGGTGATAGATTGGAACGCTGCAGTCCTATGTAATAGGTCCTAGGCTCACAATGTGGCAATCTCAGCTCTGCTACATTTGTATCTGCGCTCATTGATACAGACAGACGCAGAATCAATCTCCTAAACTATATTCCATATTTATAAAGTCTCAGAATGATACAAATTCTCCCAGAGCGCCTTTTTTTTAATCGCTCCCCTTCGTTCTCGCCGCTAACCACCTCTTGACGTCCTGTTGGCGGTGGCGGGGGCAGGGAACGCAGGTTACGCTCTGCAATTATCAAACTGACAGCGATGTTACATTGTAACCATTCCGTTTATGACCCCCTTTAATTAAAGGCCAAATCGTGCCGACAACCTTCCCCATGTAAATAATCTGGGCTTTTATAGAGAAGATCTGCTCACATCGCCACGAAAAATAAGTGCGCCCCCCAACCCCGCACAAATAATAATTATGGAGATCAGCCCCTCTAAGAGCGAAATAAATATCTGTGATGCTAAACAAGAGCGCCAAGATGACAGACGGAGAGGACAGGAGGGTCACTGGTCTTTCATCGTGTCATGGTGAATGGGGTCTCCGTCTATCACTTCCTTAACTCATGCGATTAAAGGGCAACACCGTTCATTAATAACAATTGGCATCGATGGTGCGGTAAATATTTGGGAGTCATAGTGTACAGGGCTTTTTTTCGACAAAAGTTCCCATCATTTATTAGGGTGGAGAACAAATGTTAAATTCCCTTTTGTAGGAGGATCTTCCTGCTGTGCTCACTGCTACCACCTGCAAGGTGATACTAGGTTTTGCTTTCCAGTACAGAAGGGCTTATTGTTTGCTTTTTTTCATCCCTTTCCATGATCTTTGTCCCATCTCTTTCTTGGTCCTATCTCCCTCTTTGTTGCATCTCCTTCTTGCTCCCATCTCCTTCTTATTCCCATCTCCCTCTTGGTCCCATCTCCTTCTTGGTCCAATCTCCCTCTTGGTCCTATCTCCCTCTTGGACCCATCTCCTTCTTGGTGCTATCTCCCTCTTTGTCCCATCTGTTTCTTGGTCTTCTCTCCCTCTTGGTCCCCTCTCCCTCTTGGTCCCATCTCCCTCTTGGTCCCATCTCCTTCTTGGTCCCATCTCCCTATTTGTAACATCTCTTTCTTGGTCGCATCTCCCTCTGGGTCCAATCTCACCCTCTTGGTCCCATCTCCTTCTTGGTCCCATCTCCCTCTTAGTCCCATCTCCCTCTTTGTCCCATCTCTTTCTTGGTCCTATCTCCCTCTTTGTTGCATCTCCTTCTTGCTCCCATCTCCTTCTTATTCCCATCTCCCTCTTGGTCCTATCTCCTTCTTGGTCCAATCTCCCTCTTGGTCCTATCTCCCTCTTGGACCCATCTCCTTCTTGGTGCTATCTCCCTCTTTGTCCCATCTGTTTCTTGGTCTTCTCTCCCTCTTGGTCCCCTCTCCCTCTTGGTCCCATCTCCCTCTTGGTCCCATCTCCTTCTTGGTCCCATCTCCCTATTTGTAACATCTCTTTCTTGGTCGCATCTCCCTCTGGGTCCAATCTCACCCTCTTGGTCCCATCTCCTTCTTGGTCCCATCTCCCTCTTAGTCCCATCTCCCTCTTTGTCCCATCTCTTTCTTGGTCCTATCTCCCTCTTTGTTGCATCTCCTTCTTGGTCCCATCTCCTTCTTGGTCCCATCTCCCTCTTGGTCCCATCTCCCTCTTGGTCCCATCTCCCTCTTGGTCCCATCTCCCTCTTGGTCCCATCTCCCTCTTGGTCCCACCTCCCTCTTGGTCCCATCTCCCTCTTGGTCCCATCTCCATCTTTGTCCCATCTCCTTCTTGGTCCCATCTCACTCTTTGTCCCATCTCCTTCTTGGTCCCATCTCCCTCTTGGTCCCATCTCCTTCTTGGTCCTATCTCCCTCTTGGTCCCATCTCCTTCTTGGTCCCATCTCCTTCTTGGTCCCATCTCTCTCTTGGCCCCATCTCCATCTTTGTCCCATCTCTTTCTTGGTCCTATCTCCCTCTTTGTCCCATCTCCTTCTTGGTCCCATCTCCCTCTTTGTCCCATCTCCTTCTTGGTCCCATCTACTCTTCTTTCCATTGGTTGGAACTCTACTGTTTGGGAATTGGCCCAAAGAACCAAGGACATTGTCTCAAGGATCAAAATGGTTTCATCCAGTATCACAATGAGATGGTGGCAATTTGACCAACAATTTTGATGGGCAGCCCAGTTTGAATTTTGCTATGGACCCCCCCTATGGTTCCTAAAGTACAAAAGAAAAACGTACGATACTGTGACATGGGAGGTCATCTCTAAACGCTTAGGCTATTTTTTTTCTTCTTAAAGGGATACGGTCTTATTTGTGGAGGAACGCAAATTTGTAAACACATTCTTATATCGAATGGACCCGAATAAAGGAGAAAGAGCTTAAATTTTGAATGTAGGTTTTTCGAGGGGTTACGGGTCTTGCCTTAGAAATCCCAGGACTCGATGAATAATACATGGCGGTGATTAGCGGCATAGCAGATATATACAGGATCATTCACCAAATCTGTTTACAACCTGTATACTGTACATTACTGAGAATGAAATACGCCGAAGATTAAAGAAAAAGATGACTGCCCGGAGATCCAGGAAATATCAAAGACATGCAAATAGTTGAAGTCTTTTAAAATTATGATGGAGGGAGGATTGCACTTCAGCACCTTCCTAAATGGCCTTGGTTTGCAAACACAAACTAATTACTGTTCTGATCTCAATACACACTTTATTTCTAAGACTTCAATCACAGCTAGAAATTGGAGAAGTCTTCATTCTCGAAAAAGACTATCTATTTTCCCGGCTGGAGCTGTGAGAATTCGGGTGGATTTTAAGCGGGGGCGGGACACAAGGAGGGGTTTAAAGTGGAGGCGTGGCATAAAGAAGTGGGCGGAGTCACACTAGTCACTAGAGACTATTTAGACTCATTCTTTTGAGTTTTCAGCAGTTTCCTTATCATCAGAGACAAGAATATAATGACAGATAACACCCCTGTAAACGAGATCTGCCAAACGCAATAAGAGATGTCACAGCTCACCCTGCTCTTCTTCTTCTCAAAATGACCTGTGTACACACTCATTCGATGCTTGAATACAAAAGATAGGGTTGGGGATGTGACCATTGAGGCTAATGTACATGTGGTCATTTCTGAAACAATGGGAAATTAGAGTCTAAAAAAGTCTAAGTGATCGGTGTGAAAATTGTAAGATTTCTATTTTATTATTTTTTATTAAAGATTGTAAAAAAAAACATTGAAAAATAATAATAAAAATATATATATACATTAAACAAAAAAATCCGGTAATTTTCTAATACCTTCCTTTTAAACACTAAAAGAAAAGCTGCAATGAGACGTCTTTATACTATAAATGGAGGTGCAAGATTTCGGGTACATTTTAAGCATGGGCGGGGCATGAGATGAAGAATTAGGCAGAGGAGTGGCAGAAAGGTGGGGGCGGAGCTAGTGAGATAAAAGTGGGACTGCTAAGAGCTTTGCTCCTCCCACTGCTGTCTCATTCTCCCCACCCCCGCTTATTTCTGCCACTCCTCTGCTGCAGCCATGTACTTGAGGAAAGATCTAGTATGTTAATATTTTTCGCCAAAAATGAATCTATAATTAATCAATTAATTATAGCAAGATATTACTGTAATTAATTTATCTCAATTCTCATATATGGTGTTTCGGAGTGTTGCCCCTCATCAGTGCAAAGTATGAGATCTGATTTGTCTAGGTGATTTACATACTTAACTTCCCAGAGGGGCATGCATGGCCTTTAAGTCTCCTCACTCTGACATGCCAAGCTTGGCTTTTCACTCTCTACAAGAAGAAACGTTACCCCTTAGACCCCATTCTTAGCCTCTCACCTAGCCAAATCAGATATCATACCACGGTGTGAATTACTGGTATGATGGACTCCTCGCCAGAGACGGACTACACCTCAACAAACCTGGGAAACACACATTCGCCAGAAGACTCGCTACACTCATCAGGAGGGCGTTAAACTAGAAGAAGAGGGGACGGGAAGAAAAACATTAGACTCGAACAAAGACGACCCAGGAAAACATACTCAGAAGGGAGGTAAGAACATTTCTAAAACAATCCACAGTGAGGAGATTGGAACAAAACAAAATCCTCTAAACTGCATGCTCGCAAACGCCAGAAGCCTGACAAACAAGATGGAAGAACTAGAAGCAGAAATATCTACAGGTAACTTTGACATAGTGGGAATAACCGAGACATGGTTAGATGAAAGCTATGACTGGGCAGTTAACTTACAGGGTTACAGTCTGTTTAGAAAGGATCGTAAAAATCGGAGAGGAGGAGGGGTTTGTCTCTATGTAAAGTCTTGTCTAAAGTCCACTTTAAGGGAGGATATTAGCGAAGGGAATGAGGATGTCGAGTCCATATGGGTTGAAATTCATGGAGGGAAAAATGGTAACAAAATTCTCATTGGGGTCTGTTACAAACCCCCAAATATAACAGAAACCATGGAAAGTCTACTTCTAAAGCAGATAGATGAAGCTGCAACCCATAATGAGGTCCTGGTTATGGGGGACTTTAACTACCCGGATATTAACTGGGAAACAGAAACCTGTGAAACCCATAAAGGCAACAGGTTTCTGCTAATAACCAAGAAAAATTATCTTTCACAATTGGTGCAGAATCCAACCAGAGGAGCAGCACTTTTAGACCTAATACTATCTAATAGACCTGACAGAATAACAAATCTGCAGGTGGTCGGGCATCTAGGAAATAGCGACCACAATATTGTACAGTTTCACCTGTCTTTCACTAGGGGGACTTGTCAGGGAGTCACAAAAACATTCAACTTTAGGAAGGCAAAGTTTGAACAGCTTAGAGATGCCCTTAATCTGGTAGACTGGGACAATATCCTCAGAAATAAGAATACAGATAATAAATGGGAAATGTTTAAGAACATCCTAAATAGGCAGTGTAAGCGGTTTATACCTTGTGGGAATAAAAGGACTAGAAATAGGAAAAACCCAATGTGGCTAAACAAAGAAGTAAGACAGGCAATTAACAGTAAAAAGAAAGCATTTGCACTACTAAAGCAGGATGGCACCATTGAAGCTCTAAAAAACTATAGGGAGAAAAATACTTTATCAAAAAAACTAATTAAAGCTGCCAAAAAGGAAACAGAGAAGCATATTGCTAAGGAGAGTAAAACTAATCCCAAACTGTTCTTCAACTATATCAATAGTAAAAGAATAAAAACTGAAAATGTAGGCCCCTTAAAAAATAGTGAGGAAAGTATGGTTGTAGATGACGAGGAAAAAGCTAACATATTAAACACCTTCTTCTCCACGGTGTTCACGGTGGAAAATGAAATGCTGGGTGAAATCCCAAGAAACAATGAAAACCCTATATTAAGGGTCACCTATCTAACCCAAGAAGAGGTGCGAAACCGGCTAAATAAGATTAAAATAGATAAATCTCCGGGTCCGGATGGCATACACCCACGAGTACTAAGAGAACTAAGTAATGTAATAGATAAACCATTATTTCTTATTTTTAGGGACTCTATAGCGACAGGGTCTGTTCCGCAGGATTGGCGCATAGCAAATGTGGTGCCAATATTCAAAAAGGGCTCTAAAAGTGAACCTGGAAATTATAGGCCAGTAAGTCTAACCTCTATTGTTGGTAAAATATTTGAAGGGTTTCTGAGGGATGTTATTCTGGATTATCTCAATGAGAATAACTGTTTAACTCCATATCAGCATGGGTTTATGAGAAATCGCTCCTGTCAAACCAATCTAATCAGTTTTTATGAAGAGGTAAGCTATAGACTGGACCACGGTGAGTCATTGGACGTGGTATATCTCGATTTTTCCAAAGCGTTTGATACCGTGCCGCACAAGAGGTTGGTACACAAAATGAGAATGCTTGGTCTGGGGGAAAATGTGTGTAAATGGGTTAGTAACTGGCTTAGTGATAGAAAGCAGAGGGTGGTTATAAATGGTATAGTCTCTAACTGGGTCGCTGTGACCAGTGGGGTACCGCAGGGGTCAGTATTGGGACCTGTTCTCTTCAACATATTCATTAATGATCTGGTAGAAGGTTTACACAGTAAAATATCGATATTTGCAGATGATACAAAACTATGTAAAGCAGTTAATACAAGAGAAGATAGTATTCTGCTACAGATGGATCTGGATAAGTTGGAAACTTGGGCTGAAAGGTGGCAGATGAGGTTTAACAATGATAAATGTAAGGTTATACACATGGGAAGAGGGAATCAATATCACCATTACACACTGAACGGGAAACCACTGGGTAAATCTGACAGGGAGAAGGACTTGGGGATCCTAGTTAATGATAAACTTACCTGGAGCAGCCAGTGCCAGGCAGCAGCTGCCAAGGCAAACAGGATCATGGGGTGCATTAAAAGAGGTCTGGATACACATGATGAGAGCATTATACTGCCTCTGTACAAATCCCTAGTTAGACCGCACATGGAGTACTGTGTCCAGTTTTGGGCACCGGTGCTCAGGAAGGATATAATGGAACTAGAGAGAGTACAAAGGAGGGCAACAAAATTAATAAAGGGGATGGGAGAACTACAATACCCAGATAGATTAGCGAAATTAGGATTATTTAGTCTAGAAAAAAGACGACTGAGGGGCGATCTAATAACCATGTATAAGTATATAAGGGGACAATACAAATATCTCGCTGAGGATCTGTTTATACCAAGGAAGGTGACGGGCACAAGGGGGCATTCTTTGCGTCTGGAGGAGAGAAGGTTTTTCCACCAACATAGAAGAGGATTCTTTACTGTTAGGGCAGTGAGAATCTGGAATTGCTTGCCTGAGGAGGTGGTGATGGCGAACTCAGTCGAGGGGTTCAAGAGAGGCCTGGATGTCTTCCTGGAGCAGAACAATATTGTATCATACAATTAGGTTCTGTAGAAGGACGTAGATCTGGGTATTTATTATGATGGAAATATAGGCTGAACTGGATGGACAAATGTCTTTTTTCGGCCTTACTAACTATGTTACTATGTTGTGTTACTTTACATTGATGAGGGGCAACATCCCGAAACACAGAGTCTACAAATTGAGATTCTGGTTTGGCTGCTAGCCTAAGTTTGTTAAAGAGTTGATATTGACTTTTAGGATTGCTACTTCCAATAAGTGGCACTAGAGCTCTAGTCCTCTTACACTCTGAAGGGACAATTTAAATTTTTTGACTTCCCAGAGGATCATGCGTGGCCTATAAGTCTCCTCACTCTGACATGCCAGGCCTGGCTTGTTGCTCTACACAAGGTGAAACGTTACCCCTAATGCCCCATTCTTAGCCTCTCACCTAGCCAAATCAGATCTCATACTTTACACTGATGAGGGGCAACACCCTGAAACACCATATATGCAAATTGAGATTCCGGTTCGGCTTTTATCCTAAGTCATGTGGCAAGGCTCGTTAAAGAGTTGATATTGACTTTCAGGATAGCTACTTCCAATAGGTGGAGCTACAGTTTTAGTTCTCTTCCTCCCTGAAGAGACAATTTGCATATTTAATTTCCCAGAGGAGCATGCATGGCCTATAAGTCTCCTCACTCTGACATGACAGGCTTGGCTTGCCGTTGTCTACAAGGAGAAATGTTACTCTTTAGACCCAGGATATAAAATCAGAATTTTTTTTGTATAATTTCCCAACATGCTTCCAGTTCTGCATCCAATTATTGCAGAATCCGTCGGTGCACTCGAGAGCGCACCGTCCTCGAGGTGTTAGTTCTCGGTTCTGGACTGATAGACTGTGATGAATTGCGCTTTAATTTTCTGATGTTTGTAAAAACAGCGGAGCACATTAATACACCCCACCTGTGAGTGAGAGGCGGAGGTGGGCTGTTTACTTGTTAAAGGGCCGGTATTAGTGAAGCTGTTGCAGCCTCGCTGCTTGTTTTGCGCTCGGAGAAGCAGATAATTAGTTCAGCAATTTTTTTTAGCAAATTGAGAGTAATAAATAAAAATGACGAGAGGCCTAACACGTGAAAGTGACTAAGTACATGAGAAAACACAGCTGCGAGGAATTCTCCGCAGTCTTCACACCATGCAGCAAAACCCAGGGATGACATAATCCCGCTAGAAGGAAAGGTGCAAGGGGTTAAAACCAATCTGCAAAGATATGGGACACAGAATCAACAGAGCGCCCCCTTCAGTAATATTGTCACTACCTCCCCAATCGGACGGTCGATATTGCTGCTTCCTACCATGAGACATTCAAAAAATGGAAGATGGACCCAAAAAAATGAAAAGAATTAATAAAATATTTTTTTTTCCGTTTTTTTCCTTTATTTCCTTTTCTTTGTATTTTTTTAAATGTTTTTTATGACCATTTTATTTTACTGTTTTTACGCCTTTTGCCGTTAATTTGTATACATGATTTTCTGCATATCGATCTTGTGATCTCGGAGATCTGGTTTTTGCGCCTTTATTTGAAGGGTCCGTTTATTTAACTCCACGCTTGCCGTTTGTCCTGATGAAGACGTATCCGGCTCGTCGCGGAATTTAACCCACTTTTCTCCAGCTTTATGTAAATGAAGGAAGATGTGGGAAACTGAGCCAAAACGTCAGTTGACCCCGATGGCATTATCGGTCTCTCTCCTAGTTTGTCCTATGCTCCTTCATTTCAACCTTTCATGGTTCCTTCTCGGAACTGTCTTCTTGATATGTTGACCATAAATCTAAAATCTCATTGTGTGGCCCCCCAGCACTACAAGAATAGGTAGGCCATAACTAATGGGCCAACCATTGGTTGGGTCAACCAGAGTAGAAGGTTGATGGATGAGTCCTTAAGGAGCTCACAATCTAATTTCACACGCACAGTAGGACCAATTTCTTAAAGAACAAATTAACCTACCATTATTATTTTGGGGTCTGGGGTACCCAAAGAAAACCCCCACTAAGTTCGGGGAGAACATACAAACTCTACAATGTTGTCTTTCCGAGATCCCAGTGCCAAATATAGAGCTACAAGAAAAAAAAAACCCAAAACATTCTGGACCCCCAAAAGCAAATGAGTCGCTCCGCTGACCACCTCTGTTTTTTTTCTTATCTGCTAGACCCCTTTGTGTGAACATCGTCCCACCAGATGACCTCCTGGGCTTCTGTTAAGACAATCCAGCCTTGTTTCATATCTATGTCCAATGGAGGACCTTGCCAAAAAAGGACCTTGACGTGGAAGCCCTATAAACCAAATGTATCACCTAGATGGATGATAAATGTGTGATCAGAAACAACTTTGAGAAAAGAGGAAGGGTCCAAAATCGATCGGTACTGAGCATGTGCGACCACCACTCCTTTAGAGAGTACATACAGCAGTGGTCGCACATGCTCAGTACTGATCCATCTGAACCCTCTGAGATCTACTTTCTAGGACAACCCTTTTAAAGTTTCCAATTTTGGTGATATCAGAACATTATTTGATGTCCCGATACCCCAGGTCGATACAATCCATAATATTGGGGGGATGGGGGACCTTTTATCTCTACATGTGGCCACATGAAGAGGACTACTCCTGCTTCTCTTTGTGTCCGGCTTACTCCCATTATCTGCTCCGGCTTGTACAGTCTTCTTCATGCATCAATTGATTTAAATAACAAATTGCGCCTTCATTTACTAAAAATCCAACACGAGGGAACGGAAATAAGAAAACAAGATTCATACTGTGCGCGGCGGGAGCCGAGATGCCAGTAATTCTAAGGAAATCATCTTACTTTCTTTTGAAAAAAAAAAAAAATTACCAAAAAAAAAAAATCATTTCTCATTTCAAAATGATTGGGATTTAGATAAAAAATTTGCAGGTGCATTTTCTAAATTTGCAGCTATTTAGACCACCCGATGTTATCGGCCGGGGTGGCTTGCCAAATAGAGAAAAAAGATTTCTTATGATAAGTAGAATACAGAAATAACTCAAAATTACTGTATTAAAGGGATAAACCGAGAGACGCGAGATTGGACATGGGGTTTTATTTCTGGAGGAGTCACTAACCACTATTTAAAAATTGATAATCACTAATTGTACAGTCATATTTTGGGTATGCTTGCCTAGTAGGCGGGCTCTCTCTGGTGTGTCAGATCTATGTTGTGTACTTGGAGCCAATCAGATGTCTCCTCTGCCACTCCGCCCTCTTCCTGCTGCTCCTCCCCTCACTAAATGAAAAGCTGCAGCTGCATCTCCCTCCTCTCCCCCCTTTTCACTAAATGGAGGATTATAGACATTTACAGAGAGACAGAAGACAAAGAAAATGTTGGAAGGAGGTGAAGAAGTTGATATGGCACAGGATAATTAAAGGAGGCCACAAATATATTTTCTAAGAGTTAAGATCCTAATAAATGCGGCCAAAAGCGGGAAATATCACAAACAAATAACAAAACACATACTTATACAATGGCTTTATTCCTCTCTAGACAAGTGGCCATTGGTCTCGACTGTCTCATACCAGACACCATTAAGGCTAGTGATTGGCTACAAGGGAGCAAAGACCGGTGAGAAACAGTTGAGCAGTAGCGCTGGCACCACATGTATGGTGAGTAATACGTTTTTTCTATTATCTTGCATACCCTTGGTATGTTCCTTGGACACATTTTTTTATGATCTCGAAATAACAGTTTAAGACAACGGCTCTCGTGTTCTTTCACGATAAGTAGTGAAAAAACTAGATAATTTGCAAGAAGATATAGTAAAACTTACCTGGGACTTCTGCAAACTAATTAAAGGGGTATATCCATGCAATATTCATAGAAGAGGCAGGCCACACCTATAGGACCGGTATCTGTCTTGAGAACACAGCCCCATCTTACATCGCTGCGAGTAGATAGGTGACAAGCAACTTGTGTATATGCCACAAATTCCTGACACGGGAATAGTAGCCCTTTAAGGCTTTAAAGTTAAGATTATATTTTGTATTAGTTTTAGCTGCCAAAAAAAGTTTGTTTTCCTCTTTTAGTTACATGTGTTCTCGTGGTTAATGGAATTTTGATCTACTGTACAATAGACTGCCTCTAAATGCAGCACAGACTTGTTTTAGGATCCTCCCATTCAGGCAAAAGCAAACATCAGCTGATTGTTTGATATACCCTATCAAGGCAGGGGAAGTGCTGGGACAAAGAAAGATTAAGAGGTACGTGAGACGGAGAATCGGGTGGGAGCTGGAGTAGCGTTTGGTGAAAAGCTGTAATAAATAACCCATAACTGTGTTTTTTGGATTCCACTTTTTACCTTGAAGCTTTAAAGACACGTTGACGGCAGTTCTTATGTCTGATGTGTCGATGCTTTCATGAGATTTGTGAACAGCCACTTTTCTACGATTCTTCAATATCTGTAATTATGGTAATACATCCATTCCCTTTTGTGCGCCTGAATCACTGAATGAGAACGATTGAAAGGAGAGAAATGTATATGGATGAGGTTTATCAGAATAAATATTGTAATATATGAAAATGACAAAAAAAAAAACCCTTACATCTCCAGAACCTCTCTCCTCGATATTATCCCTTATTTACGCCTTGCTCAGTTGAGCATTTTAACCCTAAGTTGGTTGTCCAATCCAATTTGGCCTCCTGATATGGATTAGATCCTAAGATGAGGAGTGGTAGAAGCTTCTCGAGGAATGAAGTCAATAAAAAAATAATTACCTGCCATCCAGAAATGGTTAGGACTCATTTTCTGGCCAAAATGAGCCGTGAACATAACCCAACTGACCTACTTTCGAAGAATAGGGAAGCCAAAATAAAAGTAAGACCCAACCTCTAGTAGATAGAATTCCCAGTAGAGTGGAGCCCCGTGAGGACCAACTGAAGATCCTAAGATGTCATAACTGGTGGTGCTCAGTACTCAGGAGAAGTGGTGGTGCATGTCAGGCCACTCTTGGTTAAGTCTTCGGGATGAAAAGCCTAGTAATCTGTTAGCAGATTTACCACGGATCATCTTTGATTTGACCATCAGGTTGGTGGAAGATCTTCCAATGAGCAGTCAATAAGGGGCAACAAAAGCCTAACTGAAGTTTTTCATATATTTCCTGTTGACAAGTGCCAGATTGTCCCAACCGAGTAACCAAGGACTCTTTAGAACGCCCAAGATCTGTCCAAATAATGGGCACCAAGGACCACGAGAAGACAATTCCATTTAGAGGTGACTTTGGAGCAATCACTTCACACCGGGGTCTTGTCCGAGCCCTATGGATAAGTTTCATGCACACATGTTGGGAGCTGTATGCATATACACCAAATGTAGGTGCACTATTTCAACTGGTGGTCTCGAAGAACCGGAGTATGAGATTGACATGGATGAATGTCTTCACAGGTGAGACCACTTCTAAATGGGATGAAAAGATATGGACATGGACTTCAGATTACAGTGTCCATATATTAGTAGAGCTTCAATTTAGAACTTTCCATCACCTCCTTTCTAGATTACTGCACAGAAATTCAGATATGATATTTTGGCATCTCTTCTGACAAGTGGTGGGGTGAGCAGACATTTCCCTGAACACAATAACAAGCTGTCCTTTTCTGCTACGGACAAAGAGCATCTTTTAATGAGAATTTGTACAAAATGTTTCTGGAAATAACAAATCTTTGCCATCGCTTTCCTCCTCTGGTTATTAATCTCGTAATTGGCTGTTGCTTTCCCAGCTTTAAAGACTGTGACAATTCGTGAGTGAAACTCGCGGTCATTGTTATGTAAAGTACTCGCCAGCGCCATCTAATCACGCCACCGAGCCACTGAATTACTTTCAGGGGCTGATAAAAAATTCTCCATTAAAAAAATAAATAAATAAATAAATTGAGAGATCTTGTTAAAGAGCAAACGCAGATGAGGAAAGAAAAAGGGAATTATTATGATTTGTACGTAGGAGTATCGCAGAACATAACATAAAGGGATGTGTATTGGAGCTACGTCGGGAACTACCGTACATCTTTTTTTTCTTTTTTTTATGTAGTCAGTTGAGCAAAATGAAACATTTACTGACTACGGCAGCCTCGGAATTACTCTTTAGTATATTCTTTGGTACTTAGAGCCCTACTGGCTGTTATGCCCTGCTGCCCCACTGGCTGTTATAACCTGTTGCAGACATGATGCATAGCAAAACAGCAGATTGTTGCAGCATTCCTATAGAATCTTAAGCCAGTCCTCATGTGCAATGAACTCCAGGTCGCTAATCTTTTTTAATTTGCTGCAACCACTTTCTTCACATCCCACTAAACTTTTCAAGTCAGAAGGACTTCTTCTGAAACCAAACTTTGGTGGACTGTGAGGTATCCTGTTTCAGGTCCAATGACAAAAAAGCTTCAGCTTTCTCACCAAAAACAAGATGTATTCTCATAGGATGTCTCTATAATCGTTTGACTACATTTTGCCCTACACACAGTGCAAGTTTCCAGTGCAAGAGGAAGCAAAGCAGCCACAGAGATTCACTGAGCCACCACCATGCTTCACTGTAGGCATCACCGAGCCATTACCATACTTCACTGTAGGCATCACCGAGTCACCACCATGCTTCAACGTAGGCATTTCCAAGCCACTGCTATCCGTAACTTTAATCATCACAGAGCCATCACCAACCTTCACAGATTAAGCATCACAGAACCATCGCCAATCTTCACTGTAGGCATCAACGAGCCACTGCCATGCTTCACTATACGCATCACTCAAGCTACTGCCATGCTTTACTGTAAAAATCACTGTGCCACCACCATGCTTAACTGTAGACATCCCTGAACTCCCACCGTGTTTCACTGTAGGCCAGGTGTTCTTTTCAGTGTATGCTTCTATGATCCTCCTCCAGACATACCGCTGATCCATTGGCTCAAAAACTCCAGTTTTGTTTCATTGCTCCTCAAAACAGAATCCCAGAACTTCTGTGACTTATTTTTTTTAGTTTTGAGCATATTAAGTACCATTTTTGAACTTTTGGGTTGGCAGAGGTGACACCTTGGAGCTCAGACATGGAGACCTTCATGCTTCAGTATGAATCTCACTGTGCAAACTGGAACATTAACACCTGTTGCCACCACATCTGCTTTAGGTGTTTTGCAGACCCTCTAAGGATTTTTGAGCACTCGCCTCTTCAGGAATCTGTTAGCAGCCGGTGACAGCTTCCTCTTTCTGCCATGTCCAGATGGTGTGTTCCTATAAATCTTAACTTGTGAACTCTGCTTCCATATGTATCTCAAGGAACATTCAATGTTTCTGTATATTTTTATTTAATCTTGCTTGTTTGCTCACAGCAACAATGTACCACTCTCTTGACCACCCAAGTATATTAATGACCGGTAGTCCATTGCATATGATGACTGGGATAAAATACCTCAAGAATACTGCCAGAAGTTGGTGTCTTGCTATGCATCACATTTCCATCAGGTTATAAAAGCCAGAGGTATAGCAGGTCATAACAGCCAGTGGTGCAGCAGATTATAACAGCTATAGATGTAGCAGGTCATAACAGCCAGAGGTGTAGCAGGTCATAACAGCCAGAGGTGTAGCAGGTCATAACAGCCAGAGGTGTAGCAGGTCATAACAGCCAGGGGTGTAGCAGGTCATAACAGCCAGAGGTGTAGCAGGTCATAACAGCCAGAGGTGCAGCAGGTAATAACAGCCAGAGGTGCAGCAGGTCATAACAGCCAGGGGTGTAGCAGGTAATAACAGCCAGAGGTGTAGCAGGTAATAACAGCCAGAGGTGCAGCAGGTCATAACAGCCAGGGGTGTAGCAGGTAATAACAGCCAGAGGTGTAGCAGGTAATAACAGCCAGAGGTGCAGCAGGTCATAACAGCCAGGGGTGTAGCAGGTAATAACAGCCAGAGGTGTAGCAGGTAATAACAGCCAGAGGTGTAGCAGGTAATAACAGCCAGAGGTGCAGCAAGCAATAACAGCCAAAGGTGTAGCAGGTCACAGTCAGAGGTGCAGTAGGTCATAATAGCTGGAGGTGCAACGTAATAACAACCAGAAGTGTAGCAGGTCACAGCCAGAGGTGCAGCAGGTCATAACAGCCAGGGATATAGCAGGTAATAACAGCCAGAGGTGTAGCAGGTAATAACAGCCAGAGGTGCAGCAGGCAATAACTGCCAAAGGTGTAGCAGGTCACAGTCAGAGGTGTAGTAGGTCGTAATAGCTAGAGGTGCAACATGTAATAACAGCCAGAGGTGTAGCAGGTCATGACAGCCAAAGGTGTAGCAGGTCATAACAGCCAGAGGGCATATACTAAGTACTATAGACTCTGATAAAGGTGTGAATAATTCTGAGCCTGCCACGGTCAGTAAAAATGCCATTCTGAGCGGAATTTGATGAAACCACTTGTTATATCAGTTGTGTTCGGATATTTTTTACATTGCTCTTGTTTGGATTTATTGCAAGCCAATTAAGAGACTTTTGCTAATAAACCTAATTATAATTTTCATAGTCCTATTTCAAACAGGCTGAAGACACTTCAAATATCAATAACAAACATATTCCTAGGTGAGGGCAATAGCTCCCAAGGAAAAACGAAGTGCAGAGAAGAAAATATGATTAAAAATTATATTTATTAACAAATTGTAAAAACATATCAATGGTATATACTGAGTAAGGGGAAGGGGGAAGACAGGGGGGATATATGCCACCAGACAAAAAACTGGGGAGACGAACCTACTCCGGCCCCTGTGTGATTTAAAGCCCCAAGTGGTAACGTGAATGTACCACCAATATATATAAATGAAAAGCACAATATGGCACAAAAGGTAAACTCCACACTATAAATATGGGTAATGTGTGGCCACTGACAGGTAACACTCCTATAGTTGCTAACACATGAGAGTCTGTAATTTTAATCCAGTTGAGCAGAGATGCTAACAGGCTGGAGGGTAGATTCTCTGTGAGGGAACGTGGAAGGAAAGATTCCTGCTAGAGGGTAAAGTAACATAGTAACATAGTAACATAGTTAGTAAGGCCGAAAAAAGACATTTGTCTATCCAGTTCAGCCTATATTCCATCATAATAAAT
The DNA here is from genome assembly GCF_032444005.1 of Ranitomeya imitator. Lineage (NCBI taxonomy): Eukaryota > Metazoa > Chordata > Amphibia > Anura > Dendrobatidae > Ranitomeya > Ranitomeya imitator. The sequence continues at coordinate 209,020,330 of NC_091288.1, forward strand.
ATCCAGATCTACGTCCTTCTACAGAACCTAATAATTGTATGATACAATATTGTTCTGCTCCAGGAAGACATCCAGGCCTCTCTTGAACCCCTCGACTGAGTTCGCCATCACCACCTCCTCAGGCAAGCAATTCCAGTAAGATGAAGGAGACTCGTACAGCTGGTCACAAGGATGGTTTACCTGTATGGAGGTGCACAGAAGTGCAGGGGCACAGATGGCGAGAGGCAGGTGCGGATCCCCGGGCGCCCGACAAGCGCTGTTTCGCCGTAGCTTCTTCTAATGGGGGCGAGGACCACGACGTTACCACTTGGGGCTTTAAATCACACAGGGGCCGGAGTAGGTTCGTCTCCCCAGTTTTTTTTGTCTGGTGGCATATATCCCCCTGTCTTCCCCCTTCCCCTTACTCAGTATATTCCATTGATATGTTTTTACAATTTGTCAATAAATATAATTTTTAATCATATTTTCTTCTCTGCACTTCGTTTTTCCTTGGGAGCTATTGCCCTCACCTAGGAATATGTTTGTTAATAAACCTAATTAGCAATGTTTAATTTTGATTGCAACCGTGTATTTGTCAAAAAAATAATCCATTATATTCCGGTATGGCTCACTTCTTCACTATTAGACCCCCGTGGATTGGTAGAAAGTGCTGAAGATCAATACTCCTCGCATTCATAAATGAGATCCCTCCCGCTGTCTGTTCTCACATTACGATCTCTGTATCACCAACAGTGTCTCGAGCTGAGATTTGCCTTTGTTCCTCTGTCCCTGATAATATGTGTTACAGGTTAGGAAATCTGCCTGGGAGCTTTCTGTCTAATCCTTTGTACCCGATTTAATTAGGCGTCTTGCTGAAAACCGTAATTTGAGTGACGGCTCCTGAAAAGAATAGACAGGTACAAGAAAAGGGAGAGACGAATTCCCAATTCGGTCACGTGGTATCAGTAAAAAGTACGGATTGAGAAGAGGACCAAAAAACCAACGCGTTTCGGAATTCTTACGGATTCCTTCATCATCATCCCCGATGAAGGAATCCGTAAGAATTCCGAAACGCGTTGTTTTTTTTTTTTTTTGCAAGTCATGAAAACTGATGAAAAACCACATGCTACGATTAGTGAACGAGTGGTAAAAAAAATACCGTCATTATTCTTAATAGTCCATTTGTGGAACCATAAAATGTATAAAATGTATCCCTGGTGGGCTAGTGGTGGCAATTTTATCCTTCTTCCTGATAGGCTAGTGGTAAAAATGTTGCTATGTTTGTTTTTTTGTAGGAAAGATTTGACACCTTTAATAAAAACGTAATTAAGCGATGTCATTATGATAACACTTCTTGTCCAGTAAAACGCGAGAAAGTAAACTCATTTTGATACAGTACGGTGGAATAAAGTTGACTTTTTTTTTTTTTACAAATACTTCACGTCCTTATAAATTATAATTTTATAATTCATTAATAAAATAACAAAAAAAATAAATGTCGGCGCAGATCTCGAGAGCGAAAAATGCTCTGATGAAGATGGAATTTTAACGAACCCTGTAACGGGCTGTTCTGCAGGTTAATTGCACTTAAGCCTTTGGATAATATTAATTATGCGTCTTTCGTTTTTCTCCCTATGGGACGCCGAGCTTTTTTGCTGCAGAAAATGTAGAAGAAAGCGTGGAAATTACATCCATAAGTGGTGAGTGGAAAGTAATGACATTGTGAAAGCTCCTGACTGTGCAGGGAAAGAGTCGGATCTCCCCCGTACAGCCAGGGCTAATGTACCACGGAAAGCCCAATGGACAAACAATGGGCAGAAAAAAAAAATCCTCCTCTAACCCTTCATTAAAAAAAACTGTTAAAATAACTAAGAAGTTGAAGAGTCGTATTACTTAATAACCCTGCTGTTGTCTTCGGTCAAAAACGACCGACCTTCAACTTCAATATTCCTTAAAATATTCAAGATGCGGCTCTGAAACCCGTGGCCGACGTACCCATCCTCATTTAAGTCAATCAACCACAAGTTTCAGAACCGCATCTTGAACACCCCAAAAATACCAAAGTTCAAAATCGGTCTCCCCAGACCGAAAACAACAGCAGGGTTAACCCCTTAACCCTTCGAGTTTTAGTTTGAAACTCTCGGACAGGAATGCCCCTGGGTCCTCAAAGGGTTAAGGGCCAGGAGATTTTTAATTTTTGCTCTTTAGTTTTTCTTTTTTTTTCCCCTCCCTCGCCTTCTTCCAAGAGACATAACTACTAATTGGAAACTTTGTTTTTCGCAGGATGAGTTGTAGTTTTGATTGGCGCCATTCCATTTACGAGTATTTGTGCTGAAAAAAACTAAATTGGGGGAGAGGAAATTGGAGAAAAAAAATAGCAATTCCGCCATTGTTTTTATTTTTTTTTTATTTTTTAAATTTATTCAGTCTTTGTTTTAATCATTTAAAAAAAATACAATTTTGCCTTTGTTTTTTGAGGGTTTTATGTCGGGTTTAGTTTTTACAATGTTCAGTTTAGTTTTCTTTTTTTTTGTTTCACTAATTTAAGAAAAATATAAAACTTGCGAAAATGGTGACTTCGGTCGCCACAATCTGAGAGCCAAAACTTTTTTTTTTTAGGTATACATTCGATAGAGATGTATGACGTCTTTTATTTGTTTTTATCAGTAGCATAGTGATGAACATCGAAGGTTTGAAAAAAAAGTTAGTGTTTTTTGACTTACATATGACAATTTTGATCACTATTTATTCATTTCTTGTCGTTTTTTTTTATTATTATTATGGCGTTTATATTATGTGTTAAAATGTTTTATTATACCAGGAAGGGGAGACTTATAACAGGAAAAGGCCAAGCATGGAGGACATTATACCTGGAAGGGGCTCAGGATGGAGGACATTATTAAAGGAAGGGACCAGGAAGGAGGGCAAATATTGCAGGAAGGGGCCAGGATGGAAGCTATTATTACAGGATGGGGGGACATTATACCAGGAAAGGGCTCAGGATTGGAGGACATTACACCACTCAAGGGAGACATTATACCAGGGAAAGGCCCAGGAAAAAGGACATTATTATAGGACTAGATAGTGGCCCGATTCTAACGCATCGGGTATTCTAGAATATGCATGTCCACGTAGTATATTGCCCAGCCACGTAGTATATTGCACAGCCACGTAGTATTTATACCAGGAAAGGGCTCAGGATTGGAGGACATTACACCACTCAAGGGAGACATTATACAAGGGAAAGGCCCAGGAAAAAGGACATTATTATAGGATGGAGCTAGGATGGGGAAAATTATTATAGGACAGAGGAATAGGATAGAGGACATTATTACAGGAAGGGCCAAGGATTGGGGACATTGTTACATGAGAGGGTGAACACGTACAGTATGTTTTCGCAGGATCTGGAACGCTACAATGGCCCATATATCTGACAAACATGCAGGTGGGGGCCCAAATTTTGCACATCAGACTCTCGTTACACCACTGCTTCTGAAACATAGTGAAAATAATGGTCTTCTATGAAGCCCAGCTTGCTGCATATGGAAAGATATTACTTATGGATACAATCCCTCTAAGGAGCATTGACATCATCATCACTAATCCCACCCTAAAAGACTCTGTGATTATAAAGAGGCTACTAGAAAAAGCAGAGACCACTCAGACTACTGGAGAGTCAGAAAATCTCCTGCATCCTCCTGACACCTTCTAGGAATCATTGATTCTGGAAGGCTTCCTCTGTTCTGGGGTTCCGAGGGGGCGGGAAATGAGTATGGAGTGGGTGTGGCCTTTAAAAGAGTCATGGTCAGTGTGCCTGTGTCCTCATTCGCTATCGGATGCCAAGTCCACAGAGTTGGCAAGTTTGCTATAAAGTCACGACTATGCAGCAACTAGGCCGCACTTTTCCATAACATCCAACTCACATTCATATTCATCTAGAAAAGTTTCCATCGAGAGCATTGAGGAGAACATAACAATCAATATCTGAACAACTCATGTCCTGTTCTCCAGACAAAGCCCGCACCGAGGCCAGGATATCACCCACAGAGCACCATCTCTAGCCTCCGTCTTCCTGAAGTTGCCATAGTAACCATCTGAAATCTTCCCTTCTCGCACTCATCATCAGTGTTAATATGCACGTTTCGATCTCCGCTTCACCCCAATGAGTTCCAATAAACTTGTATTTGGATCATCGACCGTTCATCCATGCCTAACCTAACGGGTCTTTGCCCGCACGCTGCATTTCAATGAGGTCTTCCATGACTTTTAGATGAGACGGAACAGAGTCTAACTTTCACGTTAAGTTCCGTATCTTGCTTCCTGAGGCAGATGTCTGCCACCTGTGGCCCCTCATCTCTCGGGAAACGCATGATAAGAGTTGTAGTTTTCACTACAAACCAGGAAGACGCAGGTTACAGGCCACGCCGCGACGCTACGCCGCTTAGCGATCATGTTATTTCTTTTTTTTCATTGATAGATCGGGCGATTCTGAATGCGGCGATACCAAATATGTGTAGGTTTTATTTTACTTTTTTTAATTGTTTAATTTTCATTGGGGTGAAAGGGGGGTAATTTGAACTTTTATATTTTTTTATATATATTTTTTTAAACACTTTTTAAAAACTTTTGGCTTGCTTCAATAGCCTCCATAAGAGTCTAGAAGCTGCCATAGAGCGATCGGCTCTGCTACATAGGGGCGATGCTCAGATCGCCCCTATGCAGCATAATTACCGGCTTGCTATGAGCGCCGACCACAGGGTGGCTTTCATAGCAATCTGCCATCAACAACCATAGAGGTCTCGAGGAGACCTCTGGTTGTGATGGCAATGCAGCGATGACCCCCGATCACGTGACAGGGGGTCGTAGTCGCTGTGCGTATTTCCGGACCAGCGTCCAGAAGTGCATTTAAATACCCGCTGTCAGTTTGACAGCAGCATTTAACTACTTAAAAGGTGCGGGCGGATCGCGATTCCACTCGCGCCTATTGCGGGCTCATGTCAGCTGTTAAAAACAGCTGACATGTCTCGGCTTTGAGGTGGGCTCACCACCGGAGCCCACCTCAAAGTGGGGGATGTTGCCAGCTGACGTACTATTCCACCAGCTGGCAGTAAGGAGTTTTTAACAGCGCCCGCAATAGGCGCGAGTGGAATCACGAACTATTAAGTAGTTAAATGCCGCTGTCAAACTCTTACAGGGGGCATTTAAATGCACTTCTGGACGCCGGTCTGGAAATACGCACAGCGACGACCCCCGTAACGTGATGGGGGGTCATCGCTGCGTTGCCATCACAACCAGAGGTCTCCTCGAGACCTCTATGGTTGTTGAGGGCAGATTGCTGTGAGAGCCACCCTGTGGTCGGCGCTCATAGCAAGCCTGTAATTCTGCTGCATAGGGGCGATCTGAGCATCGCCCCTACGTAGCAGTGCCGATCGAGTTGTGCCAGCTTCTAGCCTCCCATGGAGGCAATTGAAGCAGGGCAAAAGTAAAAAAAAAATATAGAAAAGATAAAAACATAAAAGTTCAAATCACCCCCCTTTCACCTCAATCAAAATAAAGCAATAAAAAAAAAAAAATCAAACCTACACATATTTTGTATCGCCGCGTTCAGAATCACCCGATCTATCAATGAAATGAAGAATTAACCTGATCGCTAAATGGCGTAGCGATAAAAAAAAACAAAAAATTACAGAATTACATTTTTTTGGTCGCCATGACATTGCATTAAGATACAATAACGGGCAATCAAAAGAACGTATCTGCACATAAGTGGTATCATTAAAAACGTCAGCTCGTCCCGCAAAAAATAAGCCCTCACTAAGAAGGGGAGCGAAAAATGAAAACGAAAAATAAAAAAAAGCTCTAGTCATGGAGGGGTTAAAAACCTTACGTGACACAGACTTTTGGAGCACATATTTGTGATCAGCATATCAAAATCTAGAAGATACAATAATATTTTCTCAGGGGACAAGAACTTCCCTGAAACTTGTTAAGCAAGGCAATCAGTGCTTTTACTGTAGAATTATACCAGAATATTATAATGTTTCGTATCGTTTCTCAAAAATCTTGCGTGATAGGAAAAATCTGAAGTCATTTCTGAAATCAGCATGGAAAAAAATCTATCAGGAACACCCAAAATTGTCCAAAGGACAAAACCTTTGTGTTATTAGGCTTGGAGAAAGGTGGCAAAAAAGACTAAATGAGATGAGGTGCAGAAGTTGGCAGTAGGTAGGAGGCAGGAGAAGGCTCGCCGAGCTTTGGTCCATCAGCAGTCATGGACTACTGACGTGGCCACTGGACCAGGGAACTCAAATCTACCCACTGGCATCCTCGGCGCATCTTTTGATGACTAGGCTCAGCGAGACATTAGGCGATCCTCCCCTCTTGTCCTCATCCGAGCTCCGTGGGTACAATGGTCCTTCACGTCTGATCATTCTGCCGACTAGAACATCATCCTCTCCGCTCCGACACCCTTCGCCGCTGCTCAGAATTCATCCGGCGGCGTCTTCCAACTTTTATCCATCTTTTCAGATCTAAACCTAAAGCCCAAATTCAGAAGTAAAGTACCGTAAGTACCTTGTGCCCCCCAGCAGCGGCTTATCTCAAGACTGATAGTAGAATTTGAGGCTTCATCTTCACCATCAGGATTTCTTTATCTGCTCCCCAGAGACGGGGGCTTCCAGAGATAAGATACGACATGGTCCTTCATGTATTAGTGGTTATAGTAATTCAATATTTTTTATCATCGAGAACTGGAATGACTTGGAGACCGTGTCCTCCTTATGTGGCGGCACACATGGACAATACGGTCATACGCTGGCATAAATGTTAGATACAGCCGAGTCTTTTGGGGTAGATGTTCCACCATCAACACTAGACGTTGGGGCAGATGACTCCTCCTAAAATCTGTCTGTGCTCAGTAAATGCTTTTATATATTTAACAGATTTTCTGCTTTTTATGTTGCTGGTCTTTTCTGAGACCCAAATTTTGGACACTTAGTATGGGAGGCAGAAACACTAACAGTGAGCCACATTTTCTATAAAGTTGACTATTGAGGCTATTTGCACATTTTGCTTCTATCCAAGTGTGGCTTTTGGTATTTTTTCTTATGTCTGCCATCACCAAGTTAATGTTGGCTTTCACGCATAGTCCCTGGTGGCCAGTGCTTGTTTGGTGCCCATAGGTCAGTTGTATACTCTGCGTACATGGGGGTCACCATAAGGAGAAAAGTAAAGCATGGGCAAAAAGTAATATTTATTAATCAGGATATTTCCCTTTAAAATGACATAATAACAAAAAAAAAACATTCACAAATAGCAATAATAAATTCCTCAAATTAATCAGAATACACAAATTTATTAAAATCTCATTATTTTTTTAATTGTCACATATAAAGAGCAAAATCTTGATATTTCCTCATCCACCGGCTTCTGTCGTTCTGTGCACAGAAATGTTTTCACTGTTGTCGCAGGAAAGAAAACTCGTCTCCCCGGGATTATTATAAAGGTTATATTTAACGAGCCCGTTTATCCTTTACATCAGGAAATTGTGAACCGGCTCATATTAATTGACAATTAGTCACCGCTGAAGAAGTCCGGCCATGAGGATCATGCTATGAAGGGCTCTGTAATATCATGGACCGAGGACTATGGTCCTGACTTGTTGCCTAGTGGTCCTTTACAATAAGGACCTTACTTTCTCTGATGACTTTTTTTGAGTTTTCTCCAATTACAGTGCTTTAATTTGGGCACAGATCTATAGATAATGATGTGGGAGGAGCTAGAGAGATCCTCAGGGGTGTGATTAAAGCAGAAAGGTGGAGCATATGAACATTAAACTAGTTCCTATCAAAGAGAGAGAGGTAGACGATGTCTGGACCATAAAGGCAAGTCATAAAGTTGCTGTGGGACCACTGAAGAGGGAAGGGGCATACCAAATATGCAAATTGTGTATTTTCTGTCCTCTGTTCCCGCCCTGCAGATCTGTTTAAATGAGGAAATGTCCACAACTTTATACTATGCTCTCTAACACACGTCTTTCCAGGCTTTCCAGTCTTTGTTTTCTTCTGTTCAGTGGCCAGTGTGAACGTGCGCTTACACGCTGCATGCACACCAGTTTATACCCCTGCTCATACCTTTGGGTGTCTTTCCAGGAATTGCAGCAGTGATTTAATGAAATCTATGACATTTTTATTTTCATTTCCCAGCGACCTATTTTTTAACCCTTTGAAAGTCTAATAAAGTAATTTTCCCTTTTGACACCTCATGGGGAATATCTGAATTTTAATAAAGGTCTAGAAAAAGAGTTTTTTTTTTTTCCTAATAATTTCCATGTTTAATAAGCGGATCTACTCCAGGCACTTGATTAATTTAAAGGACGATGTTTTTATTGGCAATTTCACTGCTACTTTTTTTTTTTTTACTTAAATTAATATATTTTGGACTAAAAATAATTTTTGCAATTTGATTTTATAAAATATGTTGCGCCGTTTGTCTTTTACAGACTCTTTGCTTCCCCGCGCAGAGGGTCAGAGACACTGGTACGAGGTACAGGTGGACAGAGGCAATCCAGGGTCAGGGCAGGCAGCAATGTATGTATGTAGCCGAGGTCAGGAGTGGAGAAGTCAGGAAAAACGGGTAGGCAAGCCGGGTCAGGAAACAGGAGAGACAATACAAGAGAGCTCCTTACAGGAATCTAGACAGAGACTGAACTAGATCCTTAGATCAGGTGAGGAGTGGTATGAGGAGCCATCTAATAAAATCCCCAACTACTTGGGGATAGGCCAAAGGATCTCACCTCTGCAGAACACTATGGGGTAAAGTGCCTGTAGGAAGTTTCCCTGCCTCCCTATAGTCAGGTGGAGGCTCACCACTCACCAGCAACAGGAGGATGCAGCAGTGTTGCAAATGCTAGAAGAGGCAGCACAGCGAGACATCCTGCTACTGGTGAGACCAGAGCGATGACCACATGGAGTAGAGCAGCACTTGTGAGATGCCGATGTTACAAATAAACTGATAAATTAATAAAAAAAAGAGATGTACAAATTCCTACTCTACAGCAGGGGTGGACAGTAAGTTTCCTAAGTGGCCACAGAGAGACTGTGACTGTTGTGGAGAGCTGAACCAGTTGGCTGAACTTAACCCCAAAGCCCTCCACACAGCATTAAGGATCCCAAAGCCCTCCACACAGCATAAAGGACCCCACGGCTTCCCACACAGCAGAAGGATTCCCACAGTTCTTTACAGATAATGGACTCCAGAGCTTCTCAAATTACATAATGGATTCCACAGCTCCCCACACACAGTATTATGCCCCCAGAGCTCCCCAAACAGCATGATGGACCACACAGCTTCCCAAACAGCATAATGGACCACAGAGCTCCAAACACACACTATATGATGTCCCCCACAGCTCCCAACACAACAAAGTAGATTCCACAGCTCCCCGCAAAGCATAATGGGCTACACAGTCCCCCACACACAGTATGATGCCCCCCACAACATAATGGACTCAACAGCTCCCCAAACAGCATGATGGACCCCACAGCTCCCGACACAGTATAATGAACCCCACAACTTCCCACTCACAGAATAACGTACCCCACAGGCCCCTAGAAACAACATAATGAACCCAACAGATCCCAAACATAACATGATACACCCCACAGCCCCTACACAGTTTGAATTTCTCCACAGATCCTTACACAGTATGCTGGACCCCACAGCTCCCTACATAACATAAAAGGCACCTCAGCTCCCTAAACAGCACGACTATCCACAGCTTCCCACACAGGATGATGGACCCCACAGCTCCCCACACAGTATGATGGACCCCACAGCTCCCCACACAGTATGATGGACCCCACAGCTCCCCACACAGGATGATGGACCCCACAGCTCCCCACACAGGAGGATGGACCCCACAGCTCCCCACACAGTATGATGGACCCCACAGCTCCCCACACAGTATGATGGACCCCATAGCTCCCCACATGGGATTATGGACCTTACAGCTCCCCACACAGGATCATGGACCCCACAGCTCCCCACACAGGATGATGGACACCACAGATCCCCACACAGGATGCTGGACCCCACAGCTCCCCTCACAGTATGATGGACCCCACAGCTCCCCACACAGTATGATGGACCCCATAGCTCCCCACATGGGATGATGGACCTTACAGCTCCCCACACAGGATCATGGACCCCACAGCTCTCCACACAGGATGATGGACACCACAGATCCCCACACAGGATGCTGGACCCCACAGCTCCCCTCACAGTATGATGGACCCCACAGCTCCCCACACAGTATGATGGACCCCATAGCTCCCCACATGGGATGATGGACCTTACAGCTCCCCACACAGGATCATGGACCCCACACCTCCCCACACAGGATGATGGACCCCACAGCTCCCCACACAGGATGCTGGACCCCACAGCTCCCCACACAGGATAATGTACCTTACAGCTCCTTACACAGGATGATGGACCCCACAGCTCCCACCACAGGATGATGGACCATACAGCACCCCACACAGTATAATGGACCCTACAGCTCCCCACATGGGATAATGGACCTTACAGCTCCCCACATACAAAATATTGGACCGTATAGCTTCCCACATACAACATAATAGACCTCACTGCTTCCCACACAGGATGATGTACCTTACTGCTCCCTACACAGGATGATGGACACCACAGATCCCCACACAGGATGCTGGACCCCACAGCTCCCCATATGGGATAATGGATCTTACAGCTCCCTACACAGGATGATGGACACCACAGATCCCCACACAGGATGCTGGACCCCACAGCTCCCCATATGGGATAATGGATCTTACAGCTCCCTACACAGGATGATGGACACCACAGATCCCCACACAGGATGCTGGACCCCACAGCTCCCCACACAGGATGATGAACCCCACATCTCCCCACACATGATGATGTACCTTATAGCTCCCCACACAGTATAATGGACCCTACAGCTCTCCACACGGGATAATGGACCTTACAGCTCCCCACATACAAAATATTGGACCTCATAGCTTCCCACATACAACATAATAGACCCCACTGCTCCCCACACAGGATGATGTACCTTACTGCTCCCTACACAGGATGATGGACGCCACAGATCCCCACACAGGATGATAGACCCTACAGCTCCCCACACAGGATGATGGACCCTACAGTCCCCTCACGTAAACATTGATTGATAATTAAAAAGAAAATTAAAAAATAAAAATAAAACCTGACCACCTTCCCTCTGATGTATTACTCCAAGCTGTGGCTGAAGGACTGAGACTCCGCGCAGGAGGCACAATCTCTTCACATCATCACATCTGCTATGTCCAGCTGAATGGTAGAAGACTGAGCCGACGGCTCCATTTTCCACCATTTTATTCACCAGGACCTGCATTCTCAAGATTCAGATAATAGTCAAATTGAGTCGCCTGGGAGAACGGAGGTGGGGGAGGTGGGGGTGCATGGAAGTGGCCTGTGGGCAGCACTTTGCCCACTTCTGCTCTACAAATTAAAAAAAAAAATGTCTATTCACCCCCCCCCCCCACATGTAACTATTTAAATGATGAATCTGATGAAAAAGGTGTAAATTAAAAGACTAAGATGCAAATAAAAAACAGGCAAAATAATACTAGATGAAAAAATGTGCAAACGCAATAATGAATGGACCCATTGTACCAGGAATTAATATTTTTCAGACTGCCCGTATGTGTTAGAGGCCGTGGGGGAATTTTTACAATGACATTTATTATTGTCTCTTGGTTCCTTTTTTATATTTTTGCTTCCTGTTCATTGCAGTTTATTTCTTGTTTTGAGAGTTTCCTGCATGAATGTTGTTTTCTGACCCCCCGATGTGGCGTCACAGCTGATGTGTGGTGACACTTCTCTCTTTCTCTACATGACTTTCAATGTCCCCCGGGCTTTGGGTTCTTTTAATAAAAAAATAAAAAAAACATATTCAGAGACTAAAAAAATTAGTCGCTATTGGTAGAATTTTTATCTACCATTAATTGGGGTGGTAAAAAAAAATATAGAAAAATAATATAACAATTTTCCTGTTTCCAAAATCCTACATCTGACCATACTGAATAAATTCTTCTTTTTCAGCCTCCATGGACGTTTTCCATTCCTAAGAGGTGCATGTGGGCCGTCATGTGGACATTCCCACCTCTATAGTATGGCGGTGCGGAGGTGACACATGCAACTGAGACCTAGTGATTAAGGGAACCCAAAGGCCAGTTGGAATTTTATCAAGAATGGCTCAGAATGTTATATTATTATTAGTGTTCATCTGAAGCGGAGAAATGGTTAGGCTACAGCTGGACAGGACATGAGTAATGAAACAGGATCTTACATACTATGATAACACAAGCAAAAGAGTCTTTGCAAGATGCCAGTGCCAACTCTGATATACCCTGAGTGCAAACCCAGGGTTCCAGAATCTTCTATGGTATCTAGCATTAACTGAAGGACCGCCCCCGCTTACTTAGGAGATCCAATCAGTAAGCACTATGCAAATTATAGACACCAGATGCAAAAATAATCATTGTTTTTAACCTCTGAAATCAGGGGAGTAGCTGACACAGTGGTAGTAGCTGCACCTCATTACTTCTACCCCGACAGTAGGGGGCACCACTATCAAAAATTGTAACATTTTGCATTTTCCGGATCCCCTAAGGACCTTTTATCATTAGTATTTTTTTTTAGTTTGCCATCAATTATCAAGCAAATTAATAAATAGTAGCTTGAATAGCACCCCCCCACCACCACCACCAGCGACCCTCCGTCGTGTCCCGTTATCTCCTGTCACCCGGCGCTTTTCCTGACTGAGGATATTTATGCTGCCCCGGATGGCTGATCCCGCACAATGGGCCCATATCTGGATTAGGTCAGGAGTGAATAAATGACACGCCGCGCTGGAGCTTCTGTGGTTATCAATGCAAATTCAGGTCGTAAATTCAAGATCGTCATTTTTTTGCCTTTTTTTTTTTTTCGCGGCTTTAAAGCGACACAGAGGCGGATAAATATTTGTTCTTTGTGCACCCTCGAAGGCTCGGGTCTGACTTAGGTGGAAAGAATCTGGTGATGGACAAAAGGCAATGAAATTAGAAAATGTACAAAAGAGGGCCAATAATTGTCGCTGTTCACCGCGCCATTCTTTTCTTGATGCATGAGTGTAAAAGTTGGCCAAAATGCTGGTAACGACGCCACATCTGTGTCTTCCTCCACCATGTACATGAAGCAATTGGGTACAAGAAGGCATAAGTCCTCCATAAGTGTCCAGGTAAAATCCAAATATTCTATGGGTGTCCTGGACGGCGGACCATGTCAGCTGAAGGCTATAGAAGAGGAAGCAGCACGTCACGGGAAAAGAGGAAAGTAAAAAGAATCATCGAAGGGGCGCAGAATGGAGGACATTATACCAGGAAGGGGCCCAGGATAAGGGTCATTATACCAGTATCGGGCCCAGTATGGGGGGTTGTTATCCCAGGAAGGGGCCCAGGATGGAGGACATTATACCAGTATCGGGCCCAGTATGAGGGGTTGTTATCCCAGGAAGGGGCCAAGGATAGAGGACATTATACCAGGAAGGAGCCCAGGATAAGGGTCATTATACCAGTAAGGGCCCAGTATGGAGGGTTGTTATCCCAGGAAGGGGCCCAGGATGGAGGGCATTATACCAGGAAGGAGCCCAGGATAAGGGTCATTATACCAGTAAGGGCCCAGTATGGAGGGTTGTTATCCCAGGAAGGGGCCCAGGATGGAGGGCATTATACCAGGAAGGAGCCCAGGATAAGGGTCATTATACCAGTAAGGGCCCAGTATGGAGGGTTGATATCCCAGGAAGGGGCCCAGGATGGAGGGCATTATACCAGGAAGGAGCCCAGGATAAGGGTCATTATACCAGTAAGGGCCCAGTATGGAGGGTTGATATCCCAGGAAGGGGCCAAGGATAGAGAACATTATACCAGGAAGGGGCCCAGGATAAGGGTCATTATACCAGTAAGGGCCCAGTATGGAGGGTTGATATCCTAGGAAGGGGCCCAGGATGGAGGGCATTATACCAGGAAGGTGCCCAGGATAAGGGTCATTATACCAGTAAGGGCCCAGTATGGAGGGTTGTTATCCCAGGAAGGGGCCCAGGATGGAGGGTTGTTATCCCAGGAAGGGGCCCAGGATGGAGGGTATTATACCAGGAAGCGGCCCAGGATAAGGGTCAATATCCCAGGAAGGGGCCCAGGATGCAGGACATTATGACAGAGAGAGGCCCAGGATAAGTTTCCCAGGATAAGTTTTATTATACCAGTATGGAGACCAGTATGGGGGTTATTATCTCAGGAAGGGGCCTAGGATGGAGGACATTAAACCAGGAAGGGGCCCAGGATAAGGGTCATTATACCAGGATAGGGCCCAGTATGACTGGTTATTATACCAGGAATGGTCCCAGATGGAGGACATCATACCAGAGAGGGGACCAGGATGGAGGACATTGCACCAGGAAGGGGCCCAGGATAAGGTTCATTATACCAGGATGGAGAACAGTATGGGAGTTATCCCAGGAAAGGGCCCAGGATAAGGGTAATTATACCAGGAAGGGGCCCAGGATGGAAGACATTGTTGTAGGATGGTGGTCATTATACAATGAATGGGCTCATGATGGGGAACATTATACCAGGATGGTGGACATTGTTACAGGAAGGCGCCAGGATGGGGGACATTATTTCTGGAAGGAGCTCATGATGGGGGAAATTATACCAGGAACGGGCCCAGGATGGGAGACATTGTTATAGAATGATGGACATTATACAATAAAGGGGCCCATGATGGGTAACATTATACCAGGATGGTAGACATTGTTACAGGAAGGGGCCAGGATGAGGGACATTATATCAGGAAGGTGCCCAGGATAGGGAACATTGTTACAGAAATGGACCCAGGATGGAAGACATTATACCAAGAAGGGGTCGACGATGGAGGACACTATACCAGGAATTGGCTGAGGATGGAGGACATTATAACAAGAAGATGCCCAGGACAGGGGACATTATAACAGGATAGAAAACAAAGGATGGGGGACATTATACCAGGAAGAGGCCCAGAATGAGGGACTTTATTACAGGATGGGGGTCAGGACTGGGACATTATTATAGGAAGAAGCCAGGACAGGGGACATTACCACAAAAAGGGGTAAGGACGGAGGACATTATTACAAGAAGGGGCCCAGATGGGGGACATTATTACAGGAAGGGGTAAGAACGGGGGACATTAATACAGAAAAGGGCCAGGATAGGGTACATAATTACTGGAAGGGGTAAGGATGGGGGACATTATTACAGAAAAGGGCGAGGATCTGAACACCATTACAGGAAGGGTTAACTTGTATTTCTTTATAGATCACAAAACCCTATAGAAACGTATAGGCCATATAAAAGTATAAGTATAAGCCATTACATAAAAGACAAATCTTTATTGCACAAATTTCAAAATATATATGTATAAGTTTAAGAGGAGCGTATCAGACATAGACAAAGCCACATAAAAGCCTCCAATTACAGCCAGCTAGAGGTATAATTAGTATTAATGACTGTTTTACACCTAAAATATCATATGCAAGAAATTATATATAGTAGTAAGTAGTCAATCTTCAGAAGTATGCATCAAAATGGAAAAAATGCACGGTGGAGCAAAATCCCACCAAGAAATAAATAGATGCACATGGATATGGACTAAAGCTTTGCTGAAAATAAAGGATGTATGATGTGTCACCAGAGCAGAGGTACGCTGAAGAGAAGGTTGTGCATTAGCCACAGGAATGTGACCACTGATTCGGAAAGGCAAAGCATAATATTACAGTTTGTCTCGTCATAGTAAAGCTTAAGAAAGGACAGGAGTAGACACAATCCTGAGCTGGATTACATGAGAGCTGTAAACCAAAACTGAAGAAAAAAAGTATAAGGTAAAGGGAAGTAAAATAGACGGGTATGGCAGCACCCCGACGCGCGTTTCGCTTATAGCTTCCTCAGAGGGGTGATATTAGAGTTTGATAAGAGACTATTTATTGTAGTGCTTAGCAACAGCACCGCATCTGCAGCCAAGGAATCTGATGTTACTTTCGCCAGACGCGTCATAGTGCGGGTGGGGAGAAGCTAGATCCAGAGACGTGTTGACTTGGAGACTAGATCCGAAGCCAGCGGTGCAGATGTTTAAGAACGTAGAACGCTACAAAGACCCATACATCTGACCAACATGGAGGTGGAGGCCAAGATCTGTCTATCTAGATATAAGAATGCCTTTTCCCCATATCACATGGATGCTTGGTGTAATATTACCAGACTTTGCACTTATGTATATGCATCGTGCCGCCTGTGTGTAGCCTGCAGTCGATAAGTGCGGTCACTGCTCATGAAATGCAGAATGGAAAAGTTTGGGATAAACGCAACCAAATCTTCTCTCCAACCATCTTCATAGATAATCAGGACGGAGGAGGGGGAGGGGGATTCCAGAATATTACTTTAATTTACTCCATTCCTTGTGAAGATGTGAAGCCGCTATTGATGTCGGCGACAGAAGTGAGAATAATATTACCATAGCAATGAAGGCTCTCCAGCTAAAAGATTCCACGTATATTATATGGTTAATATTTGCTGAACTTTAAAACTGTGACCTTTGCTGTGAGTTTCGAATCCCCCTTGATACTTAAATCCAGTAATTTAGGTTTTTTCCATAGTTTAGTTATCCCCACGATGCATAAATTATTACTGGGATTCTACTGAAGCGGAAAAAATGTTAGTCTTCAGCTGAACAGGACTTAGCAATGCAATAAAGGGCTACACACTGCGGTATCACAAGCAGGATGGTTTTTGTATGCAGTCAACTGTAACTTGTACTAAAACCATGGGTGTAACTAGCTGGGTATCAACATTTACTAAGGGGGCAAGAAGCAAAGGTCCCGCCTCTGCTTAAAGGAGAGATCCAATCGTCAACCCCTTTCCAATTCATGGAGGATGGCACCAAATTAGAGGAAACCAAAATACAGTAATTATCATTGTTTTTTTCATGTCCTGAACTACAACCTACAGTTTGGGCTCCTCATGGGCGGGGCTCTAAGTTATGGTTTCAACTTTTTTGTCTTTTATTTATTTTTTTTCTTTTATTATTTTTTACACATTGTGCGCTCCCATGAAATTACAACATTTTGTGATCCAGAAAAGCACCTAGGACCATTGTCGTCTCTACCCCTCTTGATTATGCAAATTACGCAAGTGTTCATTTTTCCTACAGCGCCCCCAGAGGTGAAAAAAGGAATCACGCAGCTCTCATTAAAATCAATTCACCAAGGTGCCAGACTTTCTAGCCAAAAGGAAAATTGAGTATTTTCTAAGTGGTCACTGCTTGATCATGTCCCTGAAATTCAGCAATAAAGGCAAAGATAAAGCGGTTATCTCGAGAAAAGGGTCAATACCGTCCGCCACATTCAGCCGAGCAGGTTGTGACGAGTAAGAGAAATCTCAGCAGGTAATTTCACCGCGGCGTACAGTATTGATCTGCGGAGGACGCTGATAACCACTTTGGATTTTCTCTTCCTTAAAGGAGAATTGACAATGACTTTATGTGATGTTTTCATTTACTTTCAGATCGATGAAGGGTGAAGAGGTGCAGCCGACCTCTCACTATGGAAATTACAGTAAACCGAGGGAGAAAATGAAAATCTGCGCCAATCTTTTTATTTTGTTTGTGAAAACCAAAGTCAATATGGATTAAGTTAAAAAAAAAACAACAAAGGTAGCGAGCGGTAATTGTTCTCATTTTTGTGGTGCAGGTTCTGATGTCACCACTAGGTGGAGGTGTGATCTAGGGTAATCTCAGCCCATTGCTTTGTATGTGTGAAAATCATTGGAAACCATATTTATTCAAGTCTTTTTGGACTTTTGGAGACACAGCGAGTAGTGTCATCCTATATGATACCGTCTTCGACAGCAGCTATTAAATCTAAAGTATGACTCGTCCTAGCGCAGGTGGAAGACCATTTCTCTTGTCCCTAACTCTAATCCTATCCTTAACCTTAACCCTAACCCTAACCCTAAACGTATCCCTAACCTTAACCCTAACCCTAACCCTAAACGTAACCCTAATCTTAACCCTAATCCTAACCTTAACTGTAATGCTGCTGACACTAAACTTAATCCTAACCCTAATCCTAAACGTAACCCTAAGCTTAACCTTAACTGTAACGCTGACACTAAACTTAATCCTAACCTTAACCCTAACCCTAAACCCATCCCTAATCCTAACCCTAACTCTAATCCTAAACCTAACCCTAACCTTAACCTTAAACAATGCCGCGCTGTGTCCAGGACGACCGGCAATATCACATATAATTGGAGTTGCTCCATTATTCTATTTCATAGATCATTGTCTCCAAGGATTCATAAAGAAGATGTAAGTCCCCGACCTCCTGACCCACCTGCACAATGAACGCTCGTACACACTGTGACCCTGCAGAGCGGAGTAACGTCCTCTCACCGTGAATGTAATGTTTGTAAGGTCAATGCCAAAAACTGAGGACAAGTGTAAAGTTCATGTCATTGGCTTATACATACTACTGAAGCCTGAGAGTAATGATGCTGACACTTGGGGTGCAGGATAATGACACTGACACTTGGGGTGCAGGATAATGACACTGACACTTGGGGTGCTGGATAATGACACTGACACTTGGGGTGCAGGATAATGACACTGACACTTGGGGTGCAGGATAATGACACTGACACTTGGGGTGCAGGATAATGACACTGACACTTGGGGTGCAGGATAATGACACTGACACTTGGGGTGCAGGATAATGACACTGACACTTGGGGTGCAGGATAATGACACTGACACTTGGGGTGCAGGATAATGACACTGACACTGGGGTACAGGATAATGACACTGACACTGGGGTACAGGATAATGACACTGACACTCGGGGTACAGGATAATGACGCTGACACTCGGGGTACAGGATAATGACACTGACACTCGGGGTACAGGATAATGACACTGACACTCGGGGTACAGGATAATGACGCTGACACTGGGGTACAGGATAATGATGCTGACACCTGGGGTGCAGGATAATGACGCTGACACTCGGGGTACAGGATAATGACGCTGACACTCGGGGTGCAGGATAATGACGCTGACACTCGGGGTACAGGATAATGACACTGACACTCGGGGTACAGGATAATGACACTGACACTCGGGGTACAGGATAATGACACTGACACTCAGGGTACAGGATAATGACACTGACACTCGGGGTTTAGGATAATGACACTGACACTCGGGGTACAGGATAATGACACTGACACTCGGGGTACAGGATAATGACACTGACACTCGGGGTACAGGATAATGACACTGACACTCAGGGTACAGGATAATGACACTGACACACGGGGTTTAGGATAATGACACTGACACTCGGGGTACAGGATAATGACACTGACACTCGGGGTACAGGATAATGACACTGACACTCGGGGTACAGGATAATGACGCTGACATTTGGGGTACAGGATAATGACACTGACACTTGGGGTGCAGGATAATGACACTGACACTCGGGGTACAGGATAATGACGCTGACATTTGGGGTACAGGATAATGACACTGACACTTGGGGTACAGGATAATGACACTGACATTCGGGGTACAGGATAATGACACTGACATTCGGGGTACAGGATAATGACACTGACACTCGGGGTACAGGATAATGACACTGACACTCGGGGTACAGGATAATGACACTGACACTCGGGGTACAGGATAATGACACTGACATTCGGGGTACAGGATAATGACACTGACATTCGGGGTACAGGATAATGACACTGACACTCGGGGTACAGGGTAATGACACTGACACTCGGGGTACAGGGTAATGACACTGACACTCGGGGTACAGGATAATGACACTGACACTCGGGGTACAGGATAATGACACTGACACTCGGGGTACAGGATAATGACACTGACACTAGGGTACAGGATAATGACGCTGACACTCGGGGTGCAGGATAATGACACTGACACTCGGGGTACAGGATAATGACACTGACACTCGGGGTACAGGATAATGACACTGACACTCGGGGTTTAGGATAATGACACTGACACTCGGGGTACAGGATAATGACACTGACACTGGGGTACAGGATAATGACACTGACACTGGGGTACAGGATAATGACGCTGACACTCGGGGTACAGGATAATGACACTGACACTCGGGGTACAGGATAATGACACTGACACTCGGGGTACAGGATAATGACACTGACACTCAGGGTACAGGATAATGACACTGACACTCGGGGTTTAGGATAATGACACTGACACTCGGGGTACAGGATAATGACACTGACACTCGGGGTACAGGATAATGACACTGACACTCGGGGTACAGGATAATGACACTGACACTCGGGGTACAGGATAATGACACTGACACTCGGGGTACAGGATAATGACACTGACACTCGGGGTACAGGATAATGACACTGACACTCGGGGTACAGGATAATGACACTGACACTCGGGGTACAGGATAATGACACTGACACTCAGGGTACAGGATAATGGCACTGACACTTGGGGTACAGGATAATGACCCTGACACTCAGGGTACAGGATAATGACACTGACACTCAGGGTACAGGATAATGACACTGACACTCGGGGTACAGGATAATGACCCTGACACTCAGGGTACAGGATAATGACACTGACACTCGGGGTACAGGATAATGACACTGACACTCGGGGTACAGGATAATGACACTGACACTTGGGGTACAGGGTAATGACACTGACACTTGGGGTAAAGGGTAGTGACACTGACACTTGGTGTTTCAGAATATTGAGTGTTTTTTTTCTCCAGTGTCGGGCAGATAATTCCAGGAATCCTTTTCTGCACCTGGAGGAACATAGTGAGATATTTCATGACCCTGATGGACGCTCTTCCCCACACTGACGCTGGTCATTGATGCAGAAGACATGGACGCCATAAGGATCCAATTAGTTCACGTTCACATTTAGAAACATTTCTAAGAAAATCCTCGAATCCCAGGAGGAGCTCGTCTCATCAGGTGTGCTGTTCTGGACTCTTTTTCCTGATTACAGGGATAATTCCTCCAACATCTCACGTCCATTAGAGTCTTCAAATATAAGCAACATCCTTTGAGGATCCTTGACATCTGGAAGCAGGAACCTTTGCGCTTGTAATGAGTCTTGTTTCTATGAGATGTCATCACTCCCCGCGTTCAGTAATGAGCCGCTGTGCCCTAAGAAACCCAATATCTCATTGTGTCAAAGCATTTATTTTAGGTACCGTACTTTTAGGGATCAGAATTTTCCAAAAAGCCTTTGATCTCCTCTCTAAAACCTCATTGAAATTGTGGATTTTGTTTCTTCTGGTCGTCACGTTCATCAAAGCCTCTTCTGTTCATTTCTAAATTAAATGCAATTAGCTTGATGTCATTATGAATACAATTAGCGCAGGCCTCTATTTCGGGAGTCATCGCGGAGGAGATCGCTCTACAAATGGCAACTTGTGCTGAAGGTTTCAAAGTCTCATCAACCTAATGAGCACGAAACCTATCTCCAGACAGCGCCATACGAATGATTTTTGATGGACTCATTTCCGTCTTGCTCCTCTTGAAACAATAATATTGCTCCTTGTTTTCTTCTCAAGACGGAGAAGATGCTCTCAGGCGAAATCTTCCGGGGCTTAAAGTGAAACATTTGGAAAAACAATCAAAATGTGTTTGTACTGTTCTAGTAAGACTGAACCCACCAAAGGACCACATGGTCTCCTCATGGGCTTGGATCTGAAGGAGACAACCCCATTTGGAGCACACTTTGAAGCCAATTACTTGTCAGTAGACCCCAAAACCGGTAACCTGGCTACTTTGAAGAACCTAGAATATAAGACATAATTTCAGGTGTTTCACACTTTTTTGTTAAGTATATAATTCCACATGTGTTAATTCATAGTTTTGATGACTTCAGTGTGAATGTACAATTTTCATAGTCATGAAAATACAGAAAAATCTTTAAATGAGAAGGTGTGTCCAAACTTTTGGTCTGTACGTTATTTTTCTATGACTATTACTGTACTTTGGTCTGTTATTCTGTGAATATCACTATGGTTTTCTGTTCTTTGCCGCTTAGTATGTTACTTTCTTCTATGACCTTTTAGTACGGTCTTCTGTGACTTTGAGTATGTTATTTTCTTCTGTGACTGTTAGTATGGTCTATTTTTCTGTTACTATTATTTTGGTGGTCTGTTCTTCTGTGACTATTACTATGGTTTTCTCTTCTGTGACTATTACTTTCGTCTTCTCTTCTGTGACTATTACTTTGGTCTTCTCTTCTGTGACTATTACTTTGGTCTTCTCTTCTGTGACTATTACTTTGGTCTTCTCTTCTTTTACTATTACTTTGGTCTTCTCTTCTTTGACTATTACTTTGGTCTTCTCTTCTGTGACAATTACTATGGTCTTCTCTTCTGTGACTATTACTTTGGTCTCTTCTGTGACTATTACTTTGGTTTTCTCTTCTGTGACTATTACTTTGGTCTTCTCTTCTGTGACTATTACTTTGGTTTTCTCTTCTGCGACTATTACTTTGGTTTTCTCTTCTGTGACTATTACTTTGGTCTTCTCTTCTGTGACTATTACTATGGTCTTCTCTTCTTTGACTATTACTATGGTCTTCTCTTCTTTGACTATTACTTTGGTCTTCTCTTCTTTGACTATTACTTTGGTCTTCTCTTCTGTGACTATTACTATGGTCTTCTCTTCTGTGACTATTACTTTGGTCTCTTCTGTGACTATTACTTTGGTTTTCTCTTCTGTGACTATTACTATGGTCTTCTCTTCTGTGACTATTACTTTGGTCTTCTCTTCTGTAACTATTACTTTGGTCTTCTCTTCTGTGACTATTACTATGGTCTTCTCTTCTGTGACTATAACTTTGGTCTTCTCTTCTTTGACTATTACTTTGGTCTCTTCTGTGACTATTACTATGGTGTTTTCTTCTGTGACTATTACTATGGTCTTCTCTTCTGTGACTATTACTTTGGTCTTCTCTTCTTTGACTATTACTATGGTCTTCTCTTCTGTGACTATTACTATGGTCTTCTCTTCTTTGACTATTACTTTGGTCTTCTCTTATATGACTATTACTTTGGTCTCTTCTGTGACTATTACTATGGTCTTCTCTTCTTTGACTATTACTTTGGTCTTCTCTTCTTTGACTATTACTTTGGTCTTCTCTTCTGTGACTATTACTATGGTCTTCTCTTCTTTGACTATTACTATGGCCTTCTCTTCTGTGACTATTACTATGGTCTTCTCTTCTTTGACTATTACTTTGGTCTTCTCTTCTGTGACTATTACTATGGTGTTCTCTTCTGTGACTATTACTTTGGTCTTCTCTTCTGTGACTATTACTTTGGTCTTCTCTTCTGTGACTATTACTTTGGTCTTCTCTTCTGTGACTATTACTTTGGTCTTCTCTTCTGTGACTATTACTATGGTCTTCTCTTCTGTGACTATTACTTTGGTCTTCTCTTCTGTGACTATTACTTTGGTCTTCTTTTTTGTGACTATTACTATGGTCTTCTCTTCTGTGACTATTACTTTGGTCTTCTCTTCTGTGACTATTACTATGGTCTTCTCTTCTTTGACTATTACTATGGTCTTTTCTTCTGTGACTATTACTATGGTCTTCTCTTCTTCGACTATTACTATGGTCTTCTCTTCTGTGACAATTACTATGGTCTTCTCTTCTGTGACTATTACTTTGGTCTACTCTTCTTTGACTATTACTATGGTCTTCTCTTCTTTGACTATTACTATGGTATTCTCTTCTGTGACTATTACTATGGTCTTCTCTTCTTTGACTATTACTTTGGTCTTCTCTTCTGTGACTATTACTTTGGTCTTCTCTTCTTTGACTATTACTTTGGTCTCTTCTGTGACTATTACTATGGCCTTCTCTTCTTTGACTATTACTTTGGTCTTCTCTTCTTTGACTATTACTTTGGTCTTCTCTTCTGTGACTATTACTATGGTCTTCTCTTCTTTGACTATTACTTTGGTCTTCTCTTCTGTGACTATTACTTTGGTCTTCTCTTCTTTGACTATTACTATGGTCTTCTCTTCTTTGACTATTACTATGGTCTTCTCTTCTGTGACTATTACTATGGTCTTCTCTTCTTTGACTATTACTTTGGTCTTCTCTTCTGTGACTATTACTTTGGTCTTCTCTTCTTTGACTATTACTTTGGTCTCTTCTGTGACTATTACTATGGTCTTCTCTTCTTTGACTATTACTTTGGTCTTCTCTTCTTTGACTATTACTTTGGTCTTCTCTTCTGTGACTATTACTTTGGTCTTCTCTTCTTTGACTATTACTTTGGTCTTCTCTTCTGTGACTATTACTATGGTCTTCTCTTCTTTGACTATTACTATGGCCTTCTCTTCTGTGACTATTACTATGGTCTTCTCTTCTTTGACTATTACTTTGGTCTTCTCTTCTGTGACTATTACTTTGGTCTTCTCTTCTTTGACTATTACTTTGGTCTCTTCTGTGACTATTACTATGGTCTTCTCTTCTGTGACTATTACTATGGTGTTCTCTTCTGTGACTATTACTTTGGTCTTCTCTTCTGTGACTATTACTTTGGTCTTCTCTTCTGTGACTATTACTATGGTCTTCTCTTCTGTGACTATTACATTGGTCTTCTCTTCTTTGACTATTACTTTGGTCTTCTCTTCTGTGACTATTACTATGGTCTTCTCTTCTGTGACTATTACTTTGGTCTTCTCTTCTGTGACTATTACTTTGGTCTTCTTTTCTGTGACTATTACTATGGTCTTCTCTTCTGTGACTATTACTTTGGTCTTCTCTTCTGTGACTATTACTATGGTCTTCTCTTCTTTGACTATTACTATGGTCTTTTCTTCTGTGACTATTACTATGGTCTTCTCTTCTTTGACTATTACTATGGTCTTCTCTTCTGTGACAATTACTATGGTCTTCTCTTCTGTGACTATTACTTTGGTCTTCTCTTCTTTGACTATTACTATGGTCTTCTCTTCTTTGACTATCACTATGGTCTCTTCTGTGACTATTACTATGGTCTTCTCTTCTTTGACTATTACTATGGTCTTTTCTTCTGTGACTATTACTATGGTCTTCTCTTCTTTGACTATTACTATGGTCTTCTCTTCTGTGACAATTACTATGGTCTTCTCTTCTGTGACTATTACTTTGGTCTTCTCTTCTTTGACTTACTATGGTCTTCTCTTCTTTGACTATTACTTTGGTCTTCTCTTCTGTGACTATTACTATGGTCTTCTCTTCTTTGACTATTACTTTGGTCTTCTCTTCTGTGACTATTACTTTGGTCTACTCTTCTTTGACTATTACTATGGTCTTCTCTTCTTTGACTATTACTATGGTATTCTCTTCTGTGACTATTACTATGGTCTTCTCTTCTTTGACTATTACTTTGGTCTTCTCTTCTGTGACTATTACTTTGGTCTTCTCTTCTTTGACTATTACTTTGGTCTCTTCTGTGACTATTACTATGGCCTTCTCTTCTTTGACTATTACTTTGGTCTTCTCTTCTTTGACTATTACTTTGGTCTTCTCTTCTGTGACTATTACTATGGTCTTCTCTTCTTTGACTATTACTTTGGTCTTCTCTTCTGTGACTATTACTTTGGTCTTCTCTTCTTTGACTATTACTATGGTCTTCTCTTCTTTGACTATTACTATGGTCTTCTCTTCTGTGACTATTACTATGGTCTTCTCTTCTTTGACTATTACTTTGGTCTTCTCTTCTGTGACTATTACTTTGGTCTTCTCTTCTTTGACTATTACTTTGGTCTCTTCTGTGACTATTACTATGGTCTTCTCTTCTTTGACTATTACTTTGGTCTTCTCTTCTTTGACTATTACTTTGGTCTTCTCTTCTGTGACTATTACTTTGGTCTTCTCTTCTTTGACTATTACTTTGGTCTTCTCTTCTGTGACTATTACTATGGTCTTCTCTTCTTTGACTATTACTATGGCCTTCTCTTCTGTGACTATTACTATGGTCTTCTCTTCTTTGACTATTACTTTGGTCTTCTCTTCTGTGACTATTACTTTGGTCTTCTCTTCTTTGACTATTACTTTGGTCTCTTCTGTGACTATTACTATGGTCTTCTCTTCTGTGACTATTACTATGGTGTTCTCTTCTGTGACTATTACTTTGGTCTTCTCTTCTGTGACTATTACTTTGGTCTTCTCTTCTGTGACTATTACTATGGTCTTCTCTTCTGTGACTATTACATTGGTCTTCTCTTCTTTGACTATTACTTTGGTCTTCTCTTCTGTGACTATTACTATGGTCTTCTCTTCTGTGACTATTACTTTGGTCTTCTCTTCTGTGACTATTACTTTGGTCTTCTTTTCTGTGACTATTACTATGGTCTTCTCTTCTGTGACTATTACTTTGGTCTTCTCTTCTGTGACTATTACTATGGTCTTCTCTTCTTTGACTATTACTATGGTCTTTTCTTCTGTGACTATTACTATGGTCTTCTCTTCTTTGACTATTACTATGGTCTTCTCTTCTGTGACAATTACTATGGTCTTCTCTTCTGTGACTATTACTTTGGTCTTCTCTTCTTTGACTATTACTATGGTCTTCTCTTCTTTGACTATCACTATGGTCTCTTCTGTGACTATTACTATGGTCTTCTCTTCTTTGACTATTACTATGGTCTTTTCTTCTGTGACTATTACTATGGTCTTCTCTTCTTTGACTATTACTATGGTCTTCTCTTCTGTGACAATTACTATGGTCTTCTCTTCTGTGACTATTACTTTGGTCTTCTCTTCTTTGACTTACTATGGTCTTCTCTTCTTTGACTATTACTTTGGTCTTCTCTTCTGTGACTATTACTATGGTCTTCTCTTCTTTGACTATTACTTTGGTCTTCTCTTCTGTGACTATTACTTTGGTCTTCTCTTCTTTGACTATTACTTTGGTCTCTTCTGTGACTATTACTATGGTCTTCTCTTCTTTGACTATTACTTTGGTCTTCTCTTCTTTGACTATTACTTTGGTCTTCTCTTCTGTGACTATTACTTTCGTCTTCTCTTCTTTGACTATTACTTTGGTCTCTTCTGTGACTATTACTATGGTCTTCTCTTCTTTGACTATTACTTTGGTCTTCTCTTCTGTGACAATTACTATGGTCTTCTCTTCTGTGACTATTACTTTGGTCTTCTCTTCTTTGACTATTACTATGGTCTTCTCTTCTTTGACTATTACTTTGGTCTTCTCTTCTGTGACTATTACTTTGGTCTTCTATTCTTTGACTATTACTATGGTCTTCTCTTCTGTGACTATTACTATGGTCTTCTCTTCTTTGACTATTACTTTGGTCTTCTCTTCTGTGACTATTACTTTGGTCTTCTCTTCTTTGACTATTACTTTGGTCTCTTCTGTGACTATTACTATGGTCTTCTCTTCTGTGACTATTACTATGGTCTTCTCTTCTTTGACTATTACTTTGGTCTTCTCTTCTGTGACTATTACTATGGTCTTCTCTTCTGTGACAATTACTTTGGTCTCTTCTGTGACTATTACTTTGGTCTCTTCTGTGACTATTACTATGGTCTTCTCTTCTGTGACTATTACTATGGTCTTCTCTTCTTTGACTATTACTTTGGTCTTCTCTTCTGTGACTATTACTATGGTCTTCTCTTCTGTGACTTTGATTATTGTCTTCTCTTCTGTGACTTTAATTATGCTTTTCTATGACTTTTTATATCCTTGGTGACTCTTAGGGCTGTACATTTAACAACCTAAGAGTTTCTCATCGTACTTCTGTGACTTTTCTTGTTTGGTTGACAAGTCAATGAGAATACATTAACAATGGAGACCGACAACTGAGATATTACATTCTATAGCTACTAGTTGGAAAACTAGCTGAGTTTTGGTAATGTGGGAATGGGCATGTGTCGCCATAGGAAATGTCTTCAGCTATGGTAGTTACAGTATATCCTCTTGATCATGAACCATAGTAATAGTTATGAGCGCACTATATCACCGCACTGACCCTACATCCACACCTATTTCCCCACACTTGCACAGCACATATTCACACTTGACCAGGCTCATATATGACAACACAAGAGAGGTGACATTGTACATCGTCACACTAGTCCTTCTGATTTCCTTAGATACAAGGATATTGTATTCGGCCATTAGTCCAGGAGGTCAGAGTCACATGTGACTTCTCAGGTGATGCATGATAGGGAAATTGCCGTTTATTTTCATCATTCTCATTAGCTTGTCTGTGTTGTTTACCCCCCGCCCCTTCTTGATCTTGATAAATTGACAGTTTGAGGTGTAGGATGAAAGTGGTGTATTTTAATGATAAATAGTCAATTTAATGCCATCACTACATGTTCCCGAATATGATGAAATACATGCTGATAAATCACTGCAGGAAGAAGGAGCAATCTGCAGCAATACGGAAAACCTTATCGGCAATGAAAAGAGTAATGAGATAAAACCCAGGTTATAGCAGAGCGCTCCACATCACTAAATACAAAAGGATGATACAAAAGAGATTCCCAGGTTATACCAGCTGTACATATATAATTATATACAGGATACACCCAGGTTATACCAGCTGTACGTATATAATTATATACAGGAGATGCCCAGGTTATACCGGCTGTAAATAAATAATTATATACAGGAGATGCCCAGGTTATACCGGCTGTAAATATATAATTATATACAGGACACACCCAGGTTATACCAGCTGTACGTATATAATTATATACAGGAGATGCCCAGGTTATACCATCTGTACATGTATAATTATATACAGGAGATTCCCAGGTTATATCAGCTGTACATATATAATTATATACAGGATACACCCATGTTATACCAGCTGTACATATATAATTATATACAGGAGATGCGCAGGTTATACCAGCTGTACATATATAATTATATACAGGATACACCCAGGTTATACCAGCTGTACGTATATAATTATATACATGAGATGCCCAGGTTATACCGGCTGTACATATATAATTATAAACAGGAGATGCCCAGGTTATACCAGCTGTACATATATAATTATACACAGGAGATTCCCAGGTTATACCAGCTGTACATGTATAATTATATACAGGAGATGCCCAGGTTATACCAGCTGTACATATATAATTATATACAGGAGATGCCCAGGTTATACCAGCTGTACATATATAATTATACACAGGAGATTCCCAGGTTATACCAGCTGTACATATAGAATTATATACAGGAGATGCCCAGGTTATACCAGCTGTACATATATAATTATATACAGGAGATGCCCAGGTTATACCAGCTGTACATATATAATTATATACAGGATACACCCAGGTTATACCAGCTGTACGTATATAATTATATACAGGAGATGCCCAGGTTATACCAGCTGTACATATATAATTATACACAGGAGATTCCCAGGTTATACCGGCTGTACATATATAATTATATACAGGAGATGCCCAGGTTATACCAGCTGTACGTATATAATTATATACAGGAGATACCCAGGTTATACCAGCTGTACATATACAATTATACACAGGAGATTCCCAGGTTATACCAGCTGTACATATATAATTATATACAGGAGATGCCCAGGTTATACCAGCTGTACATATATAATTATACACAGGAGATTCCCAGGTTATACCAGCTGTACATATAGAATTACATACAGGAGATGCCCAGGTTATACCAGCTGTACATATATAATTATATACAGGAGATGCCCAGGTTATACCAGCTGTACATATATAATTATATACAGGAGATGCCCAGGTTATACCAGCTGTACATATATAATTATACACAGGAGATTCCCAGGTAATACCAGCTGTACATATAGAATTATATACAGGAGATGCCCAGGTTATACCAGCTGTACATATATAATTACATACAGGAGATGCCCAGGTTATACCAGCTGTACATATATAATTATATACAGGATACACCCAGGTTATACCAGCTGTACGTATATAATTATATACAGGAGATGCCCAGGTTATACCAGCTGTACATATATAATTATACACAGGAGATTCCCAGGTTATACCGGCTGTACATATATAATTATATACAGGAGATGCCCAGGTTATACCAGCTGTACATATATAATTATGTACAGGAGATACCCAGGTTATACCAGCTGTACATATATAATTATACACAGGAGATGCCCAGGTTATACCAGCTGTACATATATAATTATACACAGGAGATGCCCAGGTTATACCGGCTGTAAATATATAATTATATACAGGAGATACCCAGGTTATACCGGCTGTACATACATAATTATATACAGGAGATACCCAGGTTATACCAGCTGTACATATATAATTATATACAGGAGACAACCAGGTTTTTCCAGCTGTACATATTTAATTATATACAGGAGATGCCCAGGTTATACCAGCTGTACATATATAATTATATACAGGAGATACCCAGGTTACACCGACTGTACATTTATAATTATATACAGGAGATGCCCAGGTTATACCAGCTGTACAAATATAATTATATACAGGAGATGCCCTGGTTATACCGGCTGTACATATATAATTATATACATTAGATGTCCAGGTTATACCAGCTGTACATATATAATTATATACAGGAGATGCTTAGGTTATAACAGCTGTACATATATAATTATATGCAGGAGATGCCCAGGTTATACCAGCTGTACACATATAATTATATACAGGAGATGCCCAGGTTATACCAGATGTACATATATAATTATATACAGGAGATGGCCAGGTTATACCAGCTGTACATATATAATTATATGCAGGAGATGCCCAGGTTATACCAGCTGTACACATATAATTATATACAGGAGATGCCCAGGTTATACCAGCTGTACATATATAATTATATACAGGAGATGCCCAGGTTATACCGGCTGTACATATATAATTATATACAGGAGATACCCAGGTTATACCGGCTGTACATACATAATTATATACAGGAGATACCCAGGTTATACCAGCTGTACATATATAATTATATACAGGAGACAACCAGGTTTTTCCAGCTGTACATATATAATTATATACAGGAGATGCCCAGGTTATACCAGCTGTACATATATAATTATATACAGGAGACACCCAGGTTATACCAGCTGTACATATATAATTATATACAGGAAATACCCGGGTTATACCAGCTGTACATATATAATTATATACAGGAGATGCCCAGGTTATACCAGCTG
The DNA here is from genome assembly GCF_032444005.1 of Ranitomeya imitator. NCBI lineage: Eukaryota > Metazoa > Chordata > Amphibia > Anura > Dendrobatidae > Ranitomeya > Ranitomeya imitator. Next base: position 209,051,760 of record NC_091288.1, read on the forward strand.
TACATATATAATTATATACAGGAGATACCCGGGTTATACCAGCTGTACATATATAATTATATACAGGAGATGCCCAGGTTATACCAGCGGTACATATATAATTATACACAGGAGATACCCAGGTTATACCGGCTGTACATACATAATTATATACAGGAGATACCCAGGTTATACCAGCTGTACATATATAATTATATACAGGAGACAACCAGGTTTTTCCAGCTGTACATATATAATTATATACAGGAGATGCCCAGGTTATACCAGCTGTACATATATAATTATATACAGGAGATACCCAGGTTACACCGACTGTACATTTATAATTATATACAGGAGATGCCCAGGTTATACCAGCTGTACAAATATAATTATATACAGGAGATGCCCTGGTTATACCGGCTGTACATATATAATTATATACATTAGATGTCCAGGTTATACCAGCTGTACATATATAATTATATACAGGAGATGCTTAGGTTATAACAGCTGTACATATATAATTATATGCAGGAGATGCCCAGGTTATACCAGCTGTAAACATATAATTATATACAGGAGATAACCAGGTTATACCAGATGTACATATATAATTATATACAGGAGATGCCCAGGTTATACCAGCTGTACATATATAATTATATACAGGAGATGCCCAGGTTATACCAGCTGTACATATATAATTATACACAGGAGATACCCAGGTTATACCAGCTGTACATATATAATTATTTACAGGAGATGCCCAGGTTATACCAGCTGTACATATATAATTATATACAGGAGATGCCCAGGTTATACCAGCTGTACATATATAATTATATACAGGAGATGCCCAGGTTATACCAGCTGTACATATATAATTATATACAGGAGATACCCAGGTTATACCAGCTGTACATATATAATTATATACAGGAGATGCCCAGGTTATACCAGCTGTACATATATAATTATATACAGGAGATGCCCAGGTTATATCAGCTGTACATATAGAATTATATACAGGAGATGCCCAGGTTATACCACCTGTACATATATAATTATATACAGGAGATGCCCAGGTTATACCAGCTGTACATATATAATTATACACAGGAGATACCCAGGTTATACCAGCTGTACATATATAATTATATACAGGAGATGCCCAGGTTATGCCGGCTGTACATATATAATTATATACAGGAGATGCCTAGGTTATACCAGCTGTACATATATAATTATATACAGGATATGCCCAGGTTATGCCGGCTGTACATATATAATTATATATAGGAGATACCCAGATTATACCAGCTGTACATATATAATTATATACAGGAGATGCCCAGGTTATACCGGCCGTGCATATATAATTATATACAGGAGATGCCCAGGTTATGCCGGCTGTACATATATAATTATATACAGGAGATGCCCAGGTTATACCAGCTGTACATATATAATTATATACAGGAGATGCCCAAGTTATACCAGCTGTACATATATAATTATATACAGGAGATGCCCAGGTTATGCCGGCTGTACATATATAATTATATACAGGAGATGCCCAGGTTATACCAGCTGTACATATATAATTATATACAGGAGATGTCCCGATTATACCGGCTGTACATATATAATTATATACAGGAGATGCCCAGGTTATTCTAGCTGTACATACAGTGGGGCAAAAAAGTATTTAGTCAGTCAGCAATAGTGCAAGTTCCACCACTTAAAAAGATGAGAGGCGTCTGTAATTTACATCATAGGTAGACCTCAACTATGGGAGACAAACTGAGAAAAAAAAATCCAGAAAATCACATTGTCTGTTTTGTTAACATTTTATTTGCATATTATGGTGGAAAATAAGTATTTGGTCAGAAACAAACAATCAAGATTTCTGGCTCTCACAGACCTGTAACTTCTTCTTTAAGAGTCTCCTCTTTCCTCCACTCATTACCTGTAGTAATGGCACCTGTTTAAACTTGTTATCAGTATAAAAAGACACCTGTGCACACCCTCAAACAGTCTGACTCCAAACTCCACTATGGTGAAGACCAAAGAGCTGTCAAAGGACACCAGAAACAAAATTGTAGCCCTGCACCAGGCTGGGAAGACTGAATCTGCAATAGCCAACCAGCTTGGAGTGAAGAAATCAACAGTGGGAGCAATAATTAGAAAATGGAAGACATATAAGACCACTGATAATCTCCCTCGATCTGGGGCTCCACGCAAAATCCCACCCCGTGGGGTCAGAATGATCACAAGAACGGTGAGCAAAAATCCCAGAACCACGCGGGGGGACCTAGTGAAGGAACTGCAGAGAGCTGGGACCAATGTAACAAGGCCTACCATAAGTAACACACTACGCCACCATGGACTCAGATCCTGCAGTGCCAGACGTGTCCCACTGCTTAAGCCAGTACATGTCCGGGCCCGTCTGAAGTTTGCTAGAGAGCATTTGGATGATCCAGAGGAGTTTTCGGAGAATGTCCTATGGTCTGATGAAACCAAACTGGAACTGTTTGGTAGAAACACAACTTGTCGTGTTTGGAGGAAAAAGAATACTGAGTTGCATCCATCAAACACCATACCTACTGTAAAGCATGGTGGTGGAAACATCATGCTTTGGGGCTGTTTCTCTGCAAAGGTGCCAGGACGACTGATCCGGGTACATGAAAGAATGAATGGGGCCATGTATCGTGAGATTTTGAGTGCAAACCTCCTTCCATCAGCAAGGGCATTGAAGATGAAACGTGGCTGGGTCTTTCAACATGACAATGATCCAAAGCACACCGCCAGGGCAACGAAGGAGTGGCTTCGTAAGAAGCATTTCAAGGTCCTGGAGTGGCCTAGCCAGTCTCCAGATCTCAACCCTATAGAAAACCTTTGGAGGGAGTTGAAAGTCCGTGTTGCCAAGCGAAAAGCCAAAAACATCACTGCTCTAGAGGAGATCTGCATGGAGGAATGGGCCAACATACCAACAACAGTGTGTGGCAACCTTGTGAAGACTTACAGAAAACGTTTGACCTCTGTCATTGCCAACAAAGGATATATTACAAAGTATTGAGATGAAATTTTGTTTCTGACCAAATACTTATTTTCCACCATAATATGCAAATAAATTGTTAAAAAAACAGACAATGTGATTTTCTGGATTTTTTTTCTCAGTTTGTCTCCCATAGTTGAGGTCTACCTATGATGTAAATTACAGACGCCTCTCATCTTTTTAAGTGGTGGAGCTTGCACTATTGCTGACTGACTAAATACTTTTTTGCCCCACTGTATATAATTATATACAGGAGATGCCCAGGTTATACCGGCTGTACATATATAATTATATACAGGAGATGCCCAGGTTATGCCAGCTGCACATATATAATTATATACAGGAGATGCCCAGGTTTTAGCAGCTGTACATATATAATTATATACAGGAGATGCCCAGGTTATACCAGCTGTACATATATAATTATATACAGGAGATGCCCAGGTTATACCTGCTGTACATATATAATTATATACAGGAGAAGCCCAGGTTATACCAGCTGGACATATATAATTATATACAGGAGATGCCCAGGTTATACCAGCTGTACATATATAATTATATACAGGAGATGCCCAGGTTATACCAGCTGTACATATATAATTATATACAGGAGATGCCCAGGTTATACCAGCTGTACATATATTATTATATACAGGAGATGCCCAGGTTATACCGGCTGTACATATATAATTATATACAGGAGATGCCCAGGTTATACCAGCCGTACATATATAATTATATACAGGAGATACCCAGGTTATACCAGCTGGACATATATAATTATATACAGGAGATGCCCAGGTTATACCGGCTGTACATATATAATTATATACAGGAGATGCCCAGGTTATACCAACTGTGCATATATAATTATATACAGGAGATGCCCAGGTTATACCGGCACGTCACTATATAAGAGGTCTCCTTATACCACGTGTTGTGCCAATGCTACTACAGGTAATGATCAACCCAGTGTGACCCGCATGTCTGATCATTATCGTCACCCGCAGGCCCGGGCACAGGGCGCTGTTTGCTCACTGACAGCTGACGTAACGCCGTCATCTCTGTGTTCTCTGTTACTAAGTCCTCGGTAACTTCTTGATGCAATTACAGATAAATATGGAGCAGAGATAGCGGCGTCATTATCGGCTCAGCGTGGCGGAGGAGAGGACTTGTTATCAGCCTGGAGGGCGATATCTGCACCTGACAAAGAAGTCACTTTTATTTGTGAGCGCTGGGACTTCCGAGCCGATATTCTTTCTTCAATCCGACTTTATTCCCCCATACCCGTGCCCCTGCCCTCATACCTGGGGACGCCCCAAACCCCATGGCCTCATAAGACACAGCACACGATGGGCCCCAATCTGCCTGGGACCCAAGAGCTGACAACTTCTTACTTTGGGGCAATTACAAAATTGTGGCTCCTTTCAGGAGCTGATTGACGCCAGCACACAACACCCAGGAGTGGAAGTTCTGCTGCCCCCATCACCTTCCTTAATGTGGTCTATGGTCATAGATCAGCTGAGAAATGCTTAGACACTCCCTGCCTGACTGTCATGGTGAGCTCACTGACGGATTCTCAGTTAACTCATTCTGCAGCCAGCAATAGCCAGTTCCCCACAGAGTCTACGAAAAGGGAAAAAGTTCCAAATTTTTAATGAAACCCAAATGCAAGTAAAACAATATCCTCAAAGGTGGACAAGCCTTTTTAAGTTCCTCCCTTGGGACTGCCCACGAGTAGCCTGAAACACCCAAGAGCTCCCATAAAACACCCACTTTGGGGCAGGGTATGCTCTAATTTTGACTTAGTTAATTAAATTTCCAGGAAAAAATCTGGACTACTGGCAAGGAAGGTAATCTGGAGGGGACGCCTTCTTCCAGGGGCGCCATAGATTTCCCTCTTAAGCGATAGAAACATTGCTCAGAAAAATCAGAAATGCTTTGTGCAAAGTGTTGTGTAGAATTTCTTAAAGGATAAGCATGCCCCGTTTCCAACCCTGCCGTTTAAATGTGCGTCTGGATGCTGCGACTCGGGATCATAGCAATAAGAATGTCTGGTAGAGCACTACTTTCACAAGGGTCTTAAAGGTAATCTGTCAGTAGATTTTTGCCTTTTAAAGTAGGGGCAGAGAGCTTGATTCTAGGGATGTGTCACTTGCTCAACAGCTTGCTGTAGTTTCAATACAAGCAGTGTTTTATCAGCAGGAGATTTTGACTGCCGGACTAGGTGTCAAGTGCACAGCAGTCCTGCTAATCTGTGTAACCACGCCCCCACTACTGATTGGCAGATGGCTACAGTGCACACAGGAAGCAGCCAATCAGGGGTGAGGGCGGAGCTATTCACAGCTATGCATTCCAATCCCTGTTACAGCAGAGGAAACAGGTATTCTATCCCAACTGCAACAAGCAGTCAGTAAGTGACACATTGCTGGAATCAGGCTCTCTGCCCCTACATCATGCTTCTTTTAGATTACATAGCAATGTATAAATGATGCCAGATAGCATCTGATCACATTTCTTTAGTCTCTGCTCAGATCCTGCAGTTAATTATGGAGGTCTGTGTCTGCTCTGATGTCGTCACATGCCGTCCTAACAGATTCCAGGAATGAAGCGTCCCTGGAAACGGTATTCAAATATTTGCTTCCATGGAATGAATGAGATGCAATTGTCTAGTGGATTGTGATTCTGGTGGATAATTTAGGTGTATGGAGATGAGTGCTGCATGCAGATGATCCCTACAGCTGGAGACCTCGGAGCTGGGGATATGATCTGTGACTGCTCATCCAGATTCTCAGTTATGTGTAGTCCAAGGGGGCTGTCTAGGCACACAGCGAATAATGGGCTACTTGTAAACAACTGACAGTCAGTGCTGGAAGAAGGAGCATATGGGCTCCCCCTGGTGGCCACAAGTGGTATTGCAGCAGCTGAGCCGCTCGCCTTTACCTGTCAACCCGAGGGCACAAGCGGTGCTGCAGGACCTGCATTTCTACCCTTTATCCTCAGCACCTAAACTAACTTTCTCTCCCTCCCTTCTCTGGGGCCAAGAAAGGAAATACTCTATCTGAGCTGCTTTCTTCTATTTCCCGTCCCCGGAACCAAGAGAAGTAATACTACATCAGAGCTGCTTTCTTCTATCTCCTTTCCCCAGAGCCATAAGAGGTAATACTACATCAGAGCTGCTTTCTTCTATCTCCTTTCCCCAGAGCCAAAAGAAGTAATACTACATCAGAGCTGCTTTCTTCTATCTCCCTTCCCTGGAGCCAAAAGAAGTAATACTACATCAGAGCTGCTTTCTTCTATCCCCTTTCCCCAGAGCCAAAAGAGGTAATACTACATCAGAGCTGCTTTCTTCTATCTCCTTTCCCCAGAGCCAAAAGAAGTAATACTACATCAGAGCTGCTTTCTTCTATCTCCTTTCCCCAGAGCCAAAAGAAGTAATACTACATCAGAGCTGCTTTCTTCTATCCCCTTTCCCCAGAGCCAAAAGAGGTAATACTACATCAGAGCTGCTTTCTTCTATCTCCCTTCCCTGGAGCCAAAAGAAGTAATACTACATCAGAGCTGCTTTCTTCTATCTCCTTTCCCCAGAGCCAAAAGAAGTAATACTACATCAGAGCTGCTTTCTTCTATCTCCTTTCCCCGGAACCAAGAGAAGTAATACTACATCAGAACTGCTTTCTTCTATCTCCCTTCCCTGGAGCCAAAATAAGTAATGCTACATCAGAACTGCTTTTTTCTATCTCCTTTCCCCAGAGCCTAAAGAAGTAATACTACATCAGAGCTGCTTTCTTCTATCCCCTTTCCCCAGAGCCAAAAGAAGTAATACTACATCAGAGCTGCTTTCTTCTATCTCCTTTCCCCAGAGCCAAAAGAAGTAATACTACATCAGAGCTGCTTTCTTCTATCCCCTTTCCCCAGAGCCAAAAGAGGTAATACTACATCAGAGCTGCTTTCTTCTATCTCCCTTCCCTGGAGCCAAAAGAAGTAATACTACATCAGAGCTGCTTTCTTCTATCTCCTTTCCCCAGAGCCAAAAGAAGTAATACTACATCAGAGCTGCTTTCTTCTATCTCCTTTCCCCGGAACCAAGAGAAGTAATACTACATCAGAACTGCTTTCTTCTATCTCCCTTCCCTGGAGCCAAAATAAGTAATGCTACATCAGAACTGCTTTTTTCTATCTCCTTTCCCCAGAGCCTAAAGAAGTAATACTACATCAGAGCTGCTTTCTTCTATCCCCTTTCCCCAGAGCCAAAAGAAGTAATACTACATCAGAGCTGCTTTCTTCTATCTCCTTTCCCCAGAGCCAAAAGAAGTAATACTACATCAGAGCTGCTTTCTTCTATCTCCTTTCCCCAGAGCCAAAAGAAGTAATACTACATCAGAGCTGCTTTCTTCTATCTCCCTTCCCTGGAACCAAGAGAAGTAATACTACATCAGAGCTTCTTTCTTCTATCTCCCTTCCCTGGAGCCAAAAGAAGTAATACTACATCAGAGCTGCTTTCTTCTATCTCCCTTCCCTGGAGCCAAAAGAAGTAATACTACATCAGAGCTGCTTTCTTCTATCTCCTTTCCCCAGAGCCAAAAGAAGTAATACTACATCAGAGCTGCTTTCTTCTATCTCCTTTCCCCGGAACCAAGAGAAGTAATACTACATCAGAACTGCTTTCTTCTATCTCCCTTCCCTGGAGCCAAAATAAGTAATGCTACATCAGAACTGCTTTTTTCTATCTCCTTTCCCCAGAGCCTAAAGAAGTAATACTACATCAGAGCTGCTTTCTTCTATCCCCTTTCCCCAGAGCCAAAAGAAGTAATACTACATCAGAGCTGCTTTCTTCTATCTCCTTTCCCCAGAGCCAAAAGAAGTAATACTACATCAGAGCTGCTTTCTTCTATCCCCTTTCCCCAGAGCCAAAAGAGGTAATACTACATCAGAGCTGCTTTCTTCTATCTCCCTTCCCTGGAGCCAAAAGAAGTAATACTACATCAGAGCTGCTTTCTTCTATCTCCTTTCCCCAGAGCCAAAAGAAGTAATACTACATCAGAGCTGCTTTCTTCTATCTCCTTTCCCCGGAACCAAGAGAAGTAATACTACATCAGAACTGCTTTCTTCTATCTCCCTTCCCTGGAGCCAAAATAAGTAATGCTACATCAGAACTGCTTTTTTCTATCTCCTTTCCCCAGAGCCTAAAGAAGTAATACTACATCAGAGCTGCTTTCTTCTATCCCCTTTCCCCAGAGCCAAAAGAAGTAATACTACATCAGAGCTGCTTTCTTCTATCTCCTTTCCCCAGAGCCAAAAGAAGTAATACTACATCAGAGCTGCTTTCTTCTATCTCCTTTCCCCAGAGCCAAAAGAAGTAATACTACATCAGAGCTGCTTTCTTCTATCTCCCTTCCCTGGAACCAAGAGAAGTAATACTACATCAGAGCTTCTTTCTTCTATCTCCCTTCCCTGGAGCCAAAATAAGTAATGCTACATCAGAACTGCTTTCTTCTATCTCCTTTCCAAAGAGCCTAAAGAAGTAATACTACATCAGAGCTGCTATCTTCTATCTTCTTTCCCGGAACCAAAAGAAGTAATTCTACATCAGAGCTGCTTTCTTCTATCTCCTTTCCCCAGAGCCAAAAGAAGTAATACTACATCAGAGCTGCTATCTTCTATCTCCTTTCCCGGAACCAAAAGAAGTAATTCTACATCAGAGCTGCTATCTTCTATCTCCTTTCCCCAGAGCCAAAAGAAGTAATACTACATCAGAGCTGCTTTCTTCTATCTCCTTTCCCCAGAGCCAAAAGAGGTAATACTACATCAGAGCTGCTTTCTTCTATCTCCTTTCCCCAGAGCCAAAAGAAGTAATTCTACATCAGAGCTGCTTTCTTCTATCTCCTTTCCCCAGAGCCAAAAGAAGTAATACTACATCAGAGCTGCTTTCTTCTATCTCCTTTCCCCAGAGCCAAAAGAGGTAATACTACATCAGTGCTGCTTTCTTCTATCTCCTTTCCCCAGAGCCAATAGAGGTAATACTACATCAGAGCTGCTATCTTCTATCTTCTTTCCCGGAACCAAAAGAAGTAATTCTACATCAGAGCTGCTTTCTTCTATCTCCTTTCCCCAGAGCCAAAAGAAGTAATACTACATCAGAGCTGCTTTCTTTATCTCCTTTCCCCAGAGCCAAAAGAAGTAATAATACATCAGAGCTGCTATCTTCTATCTCCTTTCCCGGAACCAAAAGAAGTAATTCTACATCAGAGCTGCTTTCTTCTATCTCCTTTCCCCAGAGCCAAAAGAGGTAATACTACATCAGAGCTGCTATCTTCTATCTCCTTTCCCGGAACCAAAAGAAGTAATTCTACATCAGAGCTGCTTTCTTCTATCTCCCTTCCCCAGAGCCAAAAGAAGTAATACTACATGAGAGCTGCTTTCTTCTATCTCCTTTCCCCAGAGCCAAAAGAAGTAATACTACATCAGAGCTGCTATCTTCTATCTCCTTTCCCGGAACCAAAAGAAGTAATTCTACATCAGAGCTGCTTTCTTCTATCTCCTTTCCCCAGAGCCAAAAGAGGTAATACTACATCAGAGCTGCTATCTTCTATCTTCTTTCCCGGAACCAAAAGAAGTAATTCTACATCAGAGCTGCTTTCTTCTATCTCCTTTCCCCAGAGCCAAAAGAAGTAATACTACATCAGAACTGCTTTTTTCTATCTCCTTTCCCCAGAGCCAAAAGAAGTAATACTACATCAGAGCTGCTATCTTCTATCTCCTTTCCCAGAACCAAAAGAAGTAATTCTACATCAGAGCTGCTTTCGTCTATCTCCCTTCCCCTGAGCCAAAAGAAGTAATACTATATCAGAGCTGCTTTCTTCTATCTCCTTTCCCCAGAGCCAAAAGAGTTAATACTACATCAGAGCTGCTTTCTTCTATCTCCTTTCCCCAGAGCCAAAAGAGGTAATACTAAATCAGAGCTGCTTTCTTCTAACTCCCTTCCCCGGAACTAAGAGAAGTAATTCTACATCAGAGCTGCTTTCTTCCATCTCCCTTCCCCGGAACCAAGAGAGGTAATACTACATCAGAGCTGCTTTCTTCCTATACTCAACCTCCAAGCCAGTTCTAAAAATTCTCTACTGACTGTCACTCTGGCCACAGCTGCCTAATACAACACAAGTCAAGACATCACTGCAGTCACAATATGAGATGATGTCACCATTATAACTGATGACATCACAGGATATAGTGACATATTACAGAGACTAGGAGTCAATCTATGGACACATGGGGAAGCTGTCAGGTTACAGAGTTATGATCCCCCAGCAGCCCTCTATCTACACATAGCACTCAGCCACCTCTTCATGTCACCAACCTCACCCTATGGGGGCATGGGATTTCTCCAGCGTTGTGTCAGCCCTGCCAATCCTGGGCCACCCACCACTTCTCTCTCCTCCGCTTTTTTTCTTCTCCTTTCTTTTCTCTCCTTTACCTTTCTCTCCTCTCCACTTATCTCTCCTCTCTTGTCTTCTCTCCTTTTTGCTCATCTCCTTTCCTCTTTTATTGTCTCCTTCACTGTTCTCTCCTCTTCCCTCTTTTTCTTTACCAACGCTTCTCTCCTCTCCTCTTCTCCTTTTATCTTTTCCTATTATTTCTCCTCTTTACTCTCCTCTCTCCTCTCTCATTCTTCCCTCCTCTCTCCCCTTTCCCTTTTATCCTTTCCTATTCTTTCTTTTCCTCTCCCGTCTTCTTCTCTTCTATTATTTCCTACTCGTTGCACTTTTTTCTCCTACCCTTCTTTCCTCTCCTCTTCTCCTCTCCCTTCTTCTCCCTCTCCTATTCTTCTCTCTTATCCTCTTCCTGCTTTTTCTCTCCCCTCTTTCCCTTCCCTTCTTTCCACTTCTCTTTTACCCTCTTTCCCTCTCCTATTCTCTCTTCTCTTCTTGGTTTTACTCTCCCCTCTTTTACCCTTCCCCTCTTTCCTCTTTCCCTCCCTTATTCTTCTCTCTTCTCTTCCTGCTTTTTCTCTCCCCTCTTTCCCTTCCCTTCTTTCCACTTCTCTTTTACCCTCTTTCCCTCTCCTATTCTCTCTTCTCTTCTTGGTTTTACTCTCCCCTCTTTTACCCTTCCCCTCTTTCCTCTTTCCCTCCCTTATTCTTCTCTCTTCTCTTCCTGCTTTTTCTCTCCCCTCTTTTCCCCCTACCCTTCTTTCCTCTTCTCTTCTCCTCTCACCTTTCCTATTCTTCTTTCTTCTATTCTTCCCTTTTCTCTCCCCTTCCCTTCTTTCCTCTCCTCTCCCCTTCTCCCTCTCCTATACTTCTCTCTTCTCCTCTTCCTGCTTTTTTCTCTCCCCTACCCTTCTTTCCTCTCCTCTTCTCCTCTCCTTTCTTCCCCTCTCTCCTCCTCTCCTCCCCTGGACTAGGCAGCGCACACCTTCCCACAGCACAGTGTGGATGAGGCTCTGCATGTCTGCGGTCCTCCCCAGGAGGGATGTCCTCCCCACATCACAGTGAGGGGCTGATCCTCCAGGAGCCGCTCACTACAGTCTGCAGCGCAGCAGGTGGACGAGGACCCCACTGAGCTCCTCCACCGGAGCCGCCTGTGACTGGAGGGGGATCCTGGAGGAGAGCAGAGAAGAAGCTGGGGCTGCACTACTGAGGACAGGTGCACAGAAACCGGCTGCACTACTGAGGACAGGTGCACAGAAACCGGCTGCACTACTGAGGACAGGAGCACAGAAACCGGCTGCACTACTGAGGACAGGTGCACAGAAACCGGCTGCACTACTGAGGACAGGTGCACAGAAACCGGCTGCACTACTGAGGACAGGTGCACAGAAACAGGCTGCACTACTGAGGACAGGTGTACAGAAACAGGCTGCACTACTGAGGACAGGTGTACAGAAACAGGCTGCACTACTGAGGACAGGTGTACAGAAACAGGCTGCACTACTGAGGACAGGTGTACAGAAACCGGCTGCACTACTGAGGACAGGTGCACAGAAACCGGCTGCACTACTGAGGACAGGTGCACAGAAACCGGCTGCACTACTGAGGACAGGTGCACAGAAACCGGCTGCACTACTGAGGACAGGTGCACAGAAACCGGCTGCACTACTGAGGACAGGTGCACAGAAACAGGCTGCACTACTGAGGACAGGTGTACAGAAACAGGCTGCACTACTGAGGACAGGTGCACAGAAACCGGCTGCACTACTGAGGACAGATGCACAGAAACCGGCTGCACTACTGAGGACAGGTGTACAGAAACCGGCTGCACTACTGAGGACAGGTGCACAGAAACCGGCTGCACTACTGAGGACAGGTGCACAGAAACAGGCTGCACTACTGAGGACAGGTGCACAGAAACCGGCTGCACTACTGAGGACAGGTGCACAGAAACCGGCTGCACTACTGAGGACAGGTGCACAGAAACCGGCTGCACTACTGAGGACAGGTGCACAGAAACCGGCTGCACTACTGAGGACAGGTGCACAGAAACCGGCTGCACTACTGAGGACAGGTGCACAGAAACCGGCTGCACTACTGAGGACAGGTGCACAGAAACCGGCTGCACTACTGAGGACAGGTGCACAGAAACAGGCTGCACTACTGAGGACAGGTGCACAGAAACAGGCTGCACTACTGAGGACAGGTGCACAGAAACCGGCTGCACTACTGAGGACAGGTGCACAGAAACAGGCTGCACTACTGAGGACAGGTGCACAGAAACAGGCTGCACTACTGAGGACAGGTGCACAGAAACAGGCTGCACTACTGAGGACAGGTGCACAGAAACCGGCTGCACTACTGAGGACAGGTGCACAGAAACCGGCTGCACTACTGAGGACAGGTGCACAGAAACCGGCTGCACTACTGAGGACAGGTGCACAGAAACCGGCTGCACTACTGAGGACAGGTGCACAGAAACCGGCTGCACTACTGAGGACAGGTGCACAGAAACCGGCTGCACTACTGAGGACAGGTGCACAGAAACCGGCTGCACTACTGAGGACAGGTGCACAGAAACCGGCTGCACTACTGAGGACAGGTGCACAGAAACCGGCTGCACTACTGAGGACAGGTGTACAGAAACAGGCTGCACTACTGAGGACAGGTGCACAGAAACCGGCTGCACTACTGAGGACAGGTGCACAGAAACCGGCTGCACTACTGAGGACAGGTGCACAGAAACAGGCTGCACTACTGAGGACAGGTGCACAGAAACAGGCTGCACTACTGAGGACAGGTGCACAGAAACCGGCTGCACTACTGAGGACAGGTGCACAGAAACCGGCTGCACTACTGAGGACAGGTGCACAGAAACAGGCTGCACTACTGAGGACAGGTGCACAGAAACAGGCTGCACTACTGAGGACAGGTGCAGAGAAACCGGCTGCACTACTGAGGACAGGTGCACAGAAACCGGCTGCACTACTGAGGACAGGTGTACAGAAACAGGCTGCACTACTGAGGACAGGTGCACAGAAACAGGCTGCACTACTGAGGACAGGTGCACAGAAACCGGCTGCACTACTGAGGACAGGTGCACAGAAACCGGCTGCACTACTGAGGACAGGTGCACAGAAACAGGCTGCACTACTGAGGACAGGTGCACAGAAACAGGCTGCACTACTGAGGACAGGTGTAAAAATTAGCCTGCACTACTGAGGATAGGTGCACACACCAGCGGCACTACTGAGGATAGGTGCACAGAAACAGACTGCACTACTGAGGACAGGTGTAAAAATCAGGCTGCACTACTGAGGAAAGCTGAACAAAATCAGGCTGCACTACTGAGGACAGATGCACAGAAGCAGGCTGCACTACTGAGGACAGGTGTACATAAGCAGGCTGCACTACTGAGGACAGGTGTACATAAGCAGGCTGCACTACTGAGGACAGGTGTACATAAGCAGGCTATACTACTGAGGGCAAGTTTACAAAATCAGGCTGCACTACTGAGGACAAGTTTACAAAACCAGGCTGCACTACTCTGTAGGGCTGGATCAAGGCTACACTACTGAGAACAGGTGCAGCGAATCAGGCTGCACTACTAGGATTATTGCACAGGTGCAGCCTGTATTACTGGGGATTATACAAAAAGAGCAGTCTGCACTACTGAAAACTGTGGAAGTGAATCAGCCTGTACCACCAAGGACTGAGACTGTTACACAGGATCGCCCTGTGCCTGCTGGAGAGAGGTAGACAGGGGCAGGCTGCACTACTGACTATCCAGTGGACCTCACCTGCACCACTGAGGACTCTGCCCCGAGACTCGGGAGGAAACATGGGAGACCTGGTGAGAAGCAGAGAAGACGAGACGGACTCCGGTAAGTGCTGATATAGCAGAGCGGAGATTGTTGTCCGGTCCTTCTGCACCGGAGCTCAGCACTGCCGGGACCCTCACACGGGGATGTAGCAGAGCGGAGCACCGGAGTTCAGGAGGGTTTTTGAATTAAAACAACGATATCGATCCCCTGCAGTCCCATGTAAAATCACCGAGAACATATTGTGATGTCACCGTCTGCTGCGCTGCTACTTATGATAAACTCAGCTCTGCTACATCTGTATGATCCATAGCAAGGAATGTCCTCCTGACCCATCTCCGACCAGCGAGGTCTTGTCAGTGGGGGGTGATGATGATGATGATGATGATGGGGTACATTCACAGCTGGATATTTAGGGTCACTGCTCTTTATGGATCTTCTGTTGCTGGATCCGCTCAGCTCCACCATTCTAGCTGTGGATCCACCCTCAGTGTGTGTATATATATATATATATATATATATATATATATATATATATATATACTGTACATGTGGGGGGTCTGTACAGCCGGGGGTCTGTCACAATTTATGTCCCGGGTAATAATATATTATTCTGTCTTGGTAAATATATTTAGATACAGGAAAATTCTAGTTGTGGCTCTGCTGCCCCCCATCCTGTGCCCGCCAATCATGTGCTTCCATCCTGTGCCCCCCATCCTGTGCCCCCCATCCTGTGCCCCCCATCCTTGCTGTGTTGTTTTGCCTGCCTATAATGAGCCATACTCCGGTTGTCCCTGGCTGAGCCCTGAGGTCTGATTACACCTGTTCCCTAAATATTAGCTGTGTGTTTCCCTCATTCTGGCTGTATATTTGTGCCAAAAAATCCTTTCTGCTTTGTTTAGCTCCTTAATTCTATGTCTGTTCCCCAACTTCTAGCTCCGCGCACCTCCCAAATCCCGATTTTTTTTTTTTTTTATTTTTTTTTTTTTTAGCTAGAATTCCGGTTGTATCCAAATCCTAAACTCTGTCTATACTGCGTTCAATCACCTGAGCTCCCACTATACAATCTATAGATCCCTGATTAGTCACTGAACGACTAACGAAGCCGACAATATGTTACAATCAATGTGTAAGGCTCTGTGCACACGATGCGGATTTTGCTGCGGATCCGCAGCAGTTTCCCATGAGTTTACAGTACCATGTTAACCTATGGGAAACGAAATCCGCAGTGCACATGCTGCGGAAAAAAACGTGCAGAAACGCAGCATTTTATCTTCCGCAGCATGTCAATTCTTTGTGCGGAATCCGCAGCGTTTTTACACCTGCTCCAATAGAAAACTGCAGATGTAAAACCGCAGCGGAATCCGCAATAGAAACCGCGATAAATCCGCAGGAAAAACCGCAGCGGTTTTGCACTGCGGATTTATCAAATCTGCTGCGGGAAAATCCGCAGAGGAGCTTTCTACATGTGCACATACCCTAATGGATGATATAACCTGATCTAATATCACCTGATCTATCTATTATCTATCTATCCATCTATCATCTATCTATTATCTATCTATCTATTATCTATTATCTATTATCTATCTATTATCTATCAATCTATCTATTATATATCTATCTATTATCTATCTATTATCTATTTATCTATTATCTATCTATTATCTATCTATTATCTATCTATCTATCTATTATCTATCTATCTATCTATTATCTATCTATCTATTATCTATTTATCTATTATCTATCTATTATCTATCTATTATCTATCTATCTATTATCTATCTATCTATTATCTATCTATCTATTATCTATC
The DNA here is from genome assembly GCF_032444005.1 of Ranitomeya imitator. NCBI lineage: Eukaryota > Metazoa > Chordata > Amphibia > Anura > Dendrobatidae > Ranitomeya > Ranitomeya imitator. Next base: position 209,067,873 of record NC_091288.1, read on the forward strand.
TATCTATTATCTATCATCTATCTATTATCTATTATCTATCTATTATCTATCTATTATCTATCTATTATCTATCTATTATCTATCTATCTATTATCTATCTATTATCTATTTATCTATTATCTATCTATTATCTATCTATCTATCTATTATCTATTATCTATCTATCTATTATCTATCTATCTATTATCTATTATCTATCAATCTATCTATTATATATCTATCTATTATCTATCTATCTATTATCTATCTATTATCTATCTATCTATCTATTATCTATCTATCTATTATCTATCTATCTATTATCTATCTATTATCTATCTATCTATTATCTGTCTATCTATTTATCTATACATTTGAAGCCTTTTTGGTAATTGTCACCCACATTTTCATCAAACCTTGCTGAAATAGCTCCCAATATTGGTTCCCATCCAGCCTAGTTATGCAGGTACCCACACTACCACACCACTGCCTACAAAGACAGACTTGGGGGAAAGCTGGGTGACATCTCCTATAGAAGCTATGGTGGTAGTGACATTGTCGGTTGTCCAGCTTTCCCAAAAACTAATGTAACAAAGGATTTTAAGGCAACATTGCCTAATTCTGCATTTACATTAAAACTGGGGTTGCATCACTAGACAATGGTGACCACTCGGCTTTCCCTGACCACTAAATGGTCCATAGCTTAGTATGCAGTGTGCAATGCAGTATTATATATGTAGTGTATACACTGCTGGTATACAGAGGAGTTGGTGATATATGAGACCATCTGAGCCACTGGCAGAAGGACGGGCACAAGTATGATGATGGCTGGTGACCCTGGTACTAGATCCTAGCGACTCCACTGCTCGGATTGGTCACTGTTCTGGAATGTAGCAGTGGAAGTGAAGGGTTAACTACATGACAATCAGGGTTTCCAGTCCTGTGCCCATATCTGCCCAGGACAAATGTTTCCTGTGGGTTAATGATTGATGTCACTGCGATATCATAGAGGAGAAACATGCGCCGCTCAGAGCAGAAAAAAATATTGGGGGATTACTGGGGTGGAGAAAAGTGGAGCTGACAGATGCAGGGCCGAGAGAGAACAGGGGCCAACAGAGAAGCAGGGCAGAGAGAAAAGAGGATCCGAGGGAGAAGAGGGTCCGAGGGAGAAGAGGATCCGAGAACTAGGAAAGGCAGAGAGAGAAGATGGGCTCAGAGAGAAGAGGAGCCAAGAGAGAAGAGGGTCCAAGAACTAAGAAAGGCCGAGAGAGAAGGGGGTGTCAAGCGAGAAGAGGGGCCGAGAGAGAACAGAGGCCAAGAGAGAAGATGGGCTCAGGGAGAAGAGGGGCCAAGAGAGAAGAGGGGCCGAGAGAGAAGAAGGACCGAGAGAGAAGAAGGACCGAGAGAGAAGAGGGGCCGAGAGAGAAGAAGGACCGAGAGAGAAGAAGGACCGAGAGAGAAGAGGGGCTCAGAGAGAAGAGGGTCCAAGAACTAAGAAAGGCCGAGAGAGAAGGGGGTGTCAAGCGAGAAGAGGGGCCGAGAGAACAGAGGCCAAGAGAGAAGATGGGCTCAGGGAGAAGAGGTGCCGAGAGAGAAGAGGTGCCGAGAGAGAAGAAGGACCGAGAGAGAAGAAGGACCGAGAGAGAAGAAGGACCGAGAGAGAAGAGGGGCTCAGAGAGAAGAGGGTCCAAGAACGAAGAAAGGCGAAGAGAGAAGAGGGGCTCAGAGAGAAGAGGGTCCAAGAACGAAGAAAGGCGAAGAGAGAAGAGGGGCCAAGATAGAAGAGGGTCCAAGAACGAAGAAAGGCCGAGAGAGAAGAGTGACTGAGAGAGAAGATGGGCTCAGAGAGAAGAGGGGCCAAGAATGAAGAAAGGCTGAGAGAGAAGAGTGACTGAGAGAAGAGAGGCCGAGAGAGAAGAGGGGCCGAGAGAGAAGGAAAGCTGGTGCAGGGGACGCTGATTATCTCCTACACATTCAGCATTTGAACAGTCACTTTATAACATAGAGTCAATGGGAAACTGCTGGTGTGGAGTCTCCAGCAATGACCACTACTCCAGCTATTCACTGACTGCCCAGGAGAGTGGGGGTGGTCTCAGCACGGAGGACACACCTGGGACAAGGATAAGGGGGGCCTCATCTCAGACTAGTTAAAGAAGCTCGTTTCCTTGCATAGATAAAGACAAAGCCTCCAAGGTCATCACCAAAACCTACACACCCAGCAGGGCCTGATTATCGGCCATTTTTTTCATCCTGTGACTTTGGGGTGCTGCCCCCATTTTTTGGAGTCGATAGAGATAATGAAATTGCACTGAATGAAAACACAAACTGTATTTATAAGGTGAAGAACTTTCCAATATACGATTAATAAACCTGATTCACATAAAACTGGAAAACACCTTTAATTCTGTCCCATGGAGTCAGGAAACAATATTGTCCCTGTAGCAGGTGCAGGCAGTGGCCACTAGAGGGCAGAATGTTGTAAATAATAATAATAATAATAATTTATTTATATAGCGCCAACATATTCCGCAGCGCTTTACAAATTATAATCACATGACACCAGAGTTTCGCTGATTGTCGCTCCCGGATCCACTGATTGATTCCGTAAAGCAGAGATTTTTTATCGTTTTAATTTAGAAGAGAAAAAAAATTAAATACACGTTTTAGTATTTTCTAAATGGCAAAATACTTAAGGGGTATCCTCCCAAAATCATACGTTATCTTTTAAATGAGACTGCTGGAAATGGCCGAGCGCAGGATGCAGCTCTGGGGGTCCCATTGATCGGACCCCCAGTGATCAGTAAGTTGTCCCTTGTCCAATCTAGAGAACATAACTTATAATTATAGGGTCTCCACCACAAATAGTGAGTACTGAAATAATATTAACATCTGGGTCTAATGCAGTGAAGATTATTGTCTGTGTCCCTGGTGGTCTGGGGCAATAAAGGAATTCATGTTAATATTCCTGGTGGCTAGGGAAGTGACGGTGTCAGCATCCATGGTGAACAGGCCAATGAATGGGTTAATAATGTCAGTATCCCTGGTGGTCTAGTGAAGTGAAAGAGTTAACTCCAGCCTCTCCGGTGGTCTAAGGCAGTAAAGGCTTCATTAGCAGCAACCCTCAATGTCTAATGGGGCAAAAGGTTTAATGCAAAAAAAACCCTTTTGGTTTAGGGCTGTGAAGGAGCTAATGTCAGTATACTTAGTGGTCTAATGATGTAAGAGGTAAATTTCAGTATTTCTGGTGGTCCAGGGCCTGTGTCAGTAAAAGTGGTAACACTAGAGATCTCTGGTGGCCTAGGGCAGTGAAAGGAGAAGATGTTGGGATCCCTGGTGGTCTAGGGCAGTAAAAGTGGGAGATGCTGGGATCCCTGGTGGTCTAGGGCAGTGAAAGGGGGAGATGTTGGGATCCCTGGTGGTTTAGGGCAGTGAAAGAGGGAGATGTTTGGATCCCTGGTGGTCTAGGGCAGTGAAAGAGGGAGATGTTTGGATCCCTGGTGGTCTAGGGCAGTGAAAGGGGGAGATGTTGGGATCCCTGGTGGTCTAGGGCAGTAAAAGTGGGAGATGCTGGGATCCCTGGTGGTCTAGGGCAGTGAAAGGGGGAGATGTTGGGATCCCTGGTGGTTTAGGGCAGTGAAAGAGGGAGATGTTTGGATCCCTGGTGGTCTAGGGCAGTGAAAGAGGGAGATGTTTGGATCCCTGGTGGTCTAGGGCAGTGAAAGAGGGAGATGTTGGGATCCCTGGTGGTCTAGGGCAGTAAAAGTGGGAGATGCTGGGATCCCTGGTGGTCTAGGGCAGTAAAAGTGGGAGATGCTGGGATCCCTGGTGGTCTAGGGCAGTGAAAGGGGGAGATGTTGGGATCCCTGGTGGTCTAGGGCAGTGAAAGAGGGAGATGTTTGGATCCCTGGTGGTCTAAAGCAGTGAAACCACAAAGATGTAGGAACACTGGTAATCTATAATCCCTGGTGGTCTAGGGCAGTTAAAAGGGGAAAAATGTTGGCATGCTGATGGTGTAGGGTAGGGATAGGTGTAAAATGTGAGGATCCCTGGTGGTCGAAGGCAGTGACACAGAGAAAAATGTAGAAATAATGTTGGACTATGCCAGTGAAATGACTAAAAGTACAGATCTCAAGTGGTGTAGGGAATTTAAGGGGGTAAAAATAAGGATCCCTGGTGGTCTAGGGTAGTGAAACGAGAAAAATGTAGAAATGCTGGTAGTCAAGGGCAGTTAAACTGTGGAAAACATAAGGATCCCTGGTGGTCTAGGGCAGTAAAAGGGGGGGGGGGGGGCGGAAATGTCATGCTGATGATGCAGGGTAGGAAAACGTGTAAAATGTAGGAATCACTGGTGGGCTAGGCCAGGGAACGGGGTAGAAGTAGAGATTTCTGGTGGTCTATGGCAGTAAAAGAGTAAGATGTAGGTATCCCTGGTAGTCTAGAGAAGTGAAAGGGTAAAAGTAGAATTTAAAGGGGTAAAAATAAGGATCCCTGGTGGTCCAGGGCAGTTAAAGGGGGTAAAATGTTGGAATGCTGATGGTTTAGGGTTGTGAAAGGGTAAAATGTAGCGATCTCTGGTGGTCTAGCACAGACAATTAATACTCCCAAGGGCATTGACTATTTAATGGGGAAAGGCTGAATTTTAAACGTAGAAGTTTTGGATATTTTTGCGTAATTCTAAAATATTCAATGAAAGTAAAGAAAAAAAGTTCTAAAATTGACACAAAAGGTCCTTTCCAAGCAGCCGGGCGTTGCCAACACCGGGAATAAGCGGAGCCCACGACGAGATTAGTACAACACCCCTGCCACTAATCCCGAGCCCGGAGACAATGGCAGCGCTGCAGCCGCTCGGCTCCCAGGACGCGCGTCGGTGCCGAAGGACCTGACGCTTTGTGTAATTCCCTGGCATAACTGGACGCGGAGCGTGTGATATCAGTGCCGAACCCACCGGCGGCAAACGAGGAGGAGGTTTAGAGCGGATTTAATGCTGTTAAGGACGGATTGCCGGAGGAATTACAGCGATTACTGCCGTTCACTGAAAGGGGATTCAGGAAAAACATCATTATTAGAGTGTTTGGAATCAAAAGAGGGAAATCGCCTCTGAGAACGAGACTCTCCCAGGGGGACCGCGCTTTCTATTGACTTCCATTGTGTAATGGTTTTATTGCCCTGTGGGGGAGCTGCAGGGGAACTGAGCACTTGCTGCCAGGTACTTTCTACAGCTGATCACTGGCAGCCCCAGAAAATAAAAGCCTGCGTCTTACATGCTTTATAGGAGGGGGTCCACATTATCTGACATGGGAGAGGATGGGATATGGGGAAGGTGGATGTATGGACTCAGAAAGCCTGCGGGCCACTAATCTCCACCCTCTAGTGGATGCCGCGGGCCACTAATGTCCACCCTCTAGTGGATACCGCGGGCCACTAATCTCCACCCTCTGGATGCCGCGGGCGACTAATCTCCACCCTCTAGTGGATACCGCGGGCCACTAAACTCCACCCTCTGGATGCCGCGGACCACTAAACTCCACCCTCTGGATGCCGCGGACCACTAATGTCCACCCTCTAGTGTATTATCCCTGTACTGTGACATCACTGCGTGTATTATCACTGTACTGTGACATCTCTGTGTGTATTATCACTGTACTGTGACATCTCTGTGTGTATTATCCCTGTACTGTGACATCACTGTGTGTATTGTCACTGTACTGTGACATCACTGTGTGCATTATCCCTGTACTGTGACATCACTGTGTGCATTATCCCTGTACTGTGACATCACTGTGTGCAATATCCCTGTACTGTGACATCACTGTGTGTATTATCCCTGTACTGTGACATCACTGTGTGTATTATCACTGTACTGTGACATCACTGTGTGTATTATCCCTGTACTGTGACATCACTGTGTGTATTATCGCTGTGGCCTACAATGCCCGATGTCCTTATAACTACCAGCCGTTCCCTGCAGCTCGGCCGTCTGCCATTGTCCCCGGTGACCGGCGGTGGCTCGCTCTTTGATCCCTTGCTCGCGGAGTGCACTGAGCACGCTTTTACATTAGAGAATATTACTGGTTTGCAATTATTCCATTTGAAAGCTCTCCCCACTATTATTTATAGGTTCTCCTGCTATCATTACACTTCACGGGTAAATGGACAATTCCTTGAAAAGTGCTCTCCAGAATACCAGAATTACTTCTGCGAATCTAATTTTAGTCGTGTTTTTTTCCTATTGAATATGTCCTTTCTGAGCTGTTACCTGATGAAGTAGATAAAACAACAGGACTGGAATTGTGGGAGAGCAATGTAAATGACAGGGACGAGAGCAGCGGACTATGCGGGGACTGTAGTCAGGACTGGCGCCAGCTCTGACCCTAGAGAACACTGTTACCTAGTAAGTAGTAAGGTAATACTACTCTACACATTGCGCAAAATACTGTCAAGAAAACCCCTCTCTGCAGACAAGAGAGCCGGGGGATATCGATATCACCCCACCGTCACCAATCTGTGATGGAGCTTGCACAGTTGCAGCTCACTGGCGCCCCCTTACCCTCAGGTCAGTAAGGGAACTGCACCTAAGGATAAGAAGTCGCAGGAGAGGCTGCCCTGTCATGTGCTGGTTATTGGGGTACTCTGCAGTGAGGGCGGTATATATCACCAGTCCCAAGCCGAGGATACACATATAAATCTCCATCCATCACTGCCAGGATCCCCCAGTACCACCAGTATGGTAGGTTGCCACCAGTTCCTTGTTAGATATAAGTGTGATCCATTACCAAGCGTATATAGACAGAAACCAACCCCAGGTAGCATGACATTGCACGGAGTACGTGTTGGTTCGATCAAAGAGCAAAAAGAACAAAGCTAGCACATTTATAAGTTTACTCCAGAAAAAATCGACAATGTATGCTAAAGATATTACAGTGTGACAAAATACACATATGTACAAACAGTTATAAAAAGGGATAAAGGTACAAAACTTACTAAATCTGGGTCACAGGTATGACATGTTGATAAAGGGGAGGAGGGTTCCCAAGGAGATGATTTAGCACCCCAGCATGGTGTTAGCTGCTATCTGACTTAGGGACTCCCACCTTGCTGACCTCACATGTGGACTGTTTTCCGGGAGGTACACCTATTTTGGAAAGTTACTTAAAACTCCTTTTTTCAATATCTCTGGCCTTCAAGCCCACAGGCCAGCGATATTGGCATTATTTTTTCTCCCTGTGATTTTTACCGTTCTTTAGAGTCCAAACACGGTATGCCTGTGATTTAGAAATTAATTTCCCAGGTTTCTGATGGCCCTAAATGGCGCAAAATGCTGCCATGCGTAATCCCAATTGCCAAGATCCTGGAAATCTAATTTTCATGTTTCTAGGATTACTGTGTGTTATTAAATTTGACTTTCAGTGTTCTGCCCAGGAAACAGAGAGATTCCTGGTGGGAAAACACACTTGGCTCTGCTAGCTGGCAGAGCCATAAAACTCACATTCCAGAATGACCAGTTGGTTGAAAATTGTCTCTTCAGAGAGGAAGAGGCCTATAACTCTAGTGCCACCTATTGAAAGTAGCAATCCTAACAGTCAATGTCGACCCTTTAACGAGCCTTGTCACATGATTTACGATAAAAGCCAAACCAGCTCGTTAAAGGGTCGACATTGACTGTTAGGATTGCTACTTCCAATAGGTGGCACTAGAGTTCTAGTCCTCTTCCTCTCTGAAGAGACAATTTGCATATTTCCCAGAGGAGCATTGTGGCTTTAAGTCTCCTCACCTCGACATGCTTAACATGTCAGTCTCCGCAAGGCGAAAGAATACTTCTTAGACATTTGGTTGAAGGAAGGAGTAGAAATTCACAAAGAGGGAGAAAGAGGGGGCTACAAGCAGGGCTTGGTCCCACAGCATAATGGAAAAATAATTCATATCTTCCTGACAAATACGAATACATAGATCTGGAGTGGCCTTGTAGTGACTATTTTTCAAAAACTTTATGCCCCAATGTATATCCTGTGCCTTGGCCCCCGATATTGGTAACATAATGGAAAGGTCCTTCTACTTAATGAGTCCGATAGCTTCTTCATGAGCAGATTCTATGAGATGTCCAGCCTTGGATTCAGGGTAGTTTCCCATATTCAGTCCGACACGGACTTATTGTCTATGCTTTCCTGGCCTCTTATTGATTTGAGGTCTCTCTTGAAAGTAAGCAAATTGCTGATACAAGCCCAAAGGAACGTGACAGCCGGCCATTGATACGGAGAGAAGCCGGTGGAATTTACGTTGGTGATCGGTGCTCCATCATGTTCATGAGATGAGAACCTGTAGAAGACAATCGTCCTCCAAAGATGAGGTTGGGTTGAACATCAATGAAGTTATAGCCAAGAATAAACTTCAGGGCAGTTCATGGGTTAAATAAGTACTAACACCCCTCTCACAACACCAGTTGGGTGGTCACATCTCATGGCCCAAGGTGAGGTCAACCAGTTCTCTTTTAGCCTAGAAGGATGATCTGCCCAAGCCTTGGTCAAGAAGGTCCATGGTCAATATTTGCTTCTAGCGAAGTATACCACAGCCCAATCCCATCTCAAAATTTGCCATTGAAAGACCTAAATAATATAAACCTAATGATCTGGAACAGTCCCACACTGAGTGGAAATGGTCTCTGATGTAATTGTCCATTCATGTTGCATCCGTCAAAGCAACTCAACCGCGACGCCCTTACATGTCATTGACTCACTGCCATGAAACCGTTGCCAAATAAGCAATTTTCAGCTGATTACCAAATGGGTTGAATATGTCCTTTTGTTACATTGCATCCAGCGGAAACTAATGTGCAGATATGAGATGAAGGATAGGCGGAGTAGGCAGCTGGCCAGGGCATTACTTTTATAGGGCCACTCTGCAGGCAGTGGTACAACCGCGGGTTTATTTAATGGTAATTCTTCCATCATTCTTAAACATTCTGCAGTAAATAATGCTGAACTCTCCGCTGTGACCCAGGAAAGAAATATATCTTGGTACCGTGTTAGCCAGTAGATAGAAAAATATTTAGAATTGAGAGTCCGACATCTTCACAGCTGGTCCCTGCGGTGTACTGCAGATAATACTGAGAGGATGGAGCATTCAGCCAGCAGATGTCCAGCTTTACAGCATGAATAGATGTAGGAATCCGCTTTATGTAAGAAAATATAAAAGCCGAACATGATTTACTCCAATTATTACAGTATATTAGTGTAATTATATTAGTTTCACGTTCTCTGCTCAGACGTGGATTATACTAGTTATATTCATGTACACAGGAGCAGTATTATAGTAGTTATATTCTTGTACATAGGGGGCAGTATTATAGTAGTTATATTCTTGTACATAGGGACAGTATTATAGTAGTTATATTCTTGTACATAGGGGCAGTATTATAGTAGTTATATTCTTGTACATAGGGGCAGTATTATAGTAGTTATATTCTTGTACATAGGGACACTATTATAGTAGTTATATTCTTGTACATAGGGGGCAGTATTATAGTAGTTTTATTCGTGTACATAAGAGCAGTATTATAGTAGTTACATTCTTGTACATATGAGCAGTATAATTTAGTGTCCTATGGGTGCATTTACAATGAGGTCAATTTAGCTCTTTCCAATTTATGGTTTTGACTTCCTTCCTCTTCATTTTTAATCAGTCACGTTTATTTTTTTTGTTTTTCAGTGAAGTTCCTGCTCCCATTCTTTTGAAGAAGATCATTTTACCATGACCATGGACCCAATTTCTCTTCCAATGGCTTCTCTCCTAGAGCCAGGGGTGAAGGAACTCAACTTAACAATATGCAAGAATGTGACTTGTAATGAAACCGTGATTGAGGCCTCGATGTCAAGAATGAGCTCTGTCCTCATCCCTTTTATTTATTTGCTGGTGTGTGCCATTGGACTCAGTGGGAATACACTTGTCATCTATGTTGTCCTACGTTATGCCAAGATGAAGACTGTCACCAACATCTACATTCTGAACTTGGCGGTGGCAGATGTTCTCTTTATGTTAGGTCTGCCCTTCCTTGCCACCCAAAATGCCATCTCTTATTGGCCCTTCGGAACTTTTCTTTGCAGGCTGGTGTTGACGGTTGATGGTATAAACCAGTTCACCAGTATCTTCTGCCTTACAGTTATGAGCATTGACCGCTATTTGGCAGTAGTCCATCCAATAAAGTCAACAAAGTGGAGAAGACCTCGAGTGGCCAAACTAATTAGCGCCACTGTTTGGACTGTTTCTTTTCTGGTAGTCCTCCCAGTTGTCATCTTTTCAGATGTCCAACAGGACTTCCACACGTGCAACATCAACTGGCCTGAACCGGTGAATATTTGGTCTACTGCATTCATTATTTACACCTCTGTGTTGGGATTCTTTGGACCTCTACTGGTGATTTGCCTCTGCTACCTTTTAATCGTCATTAAGGTTAAGTCTTCTGGTCTTCGTGTGGGATCCACCAGGCGTCGAAGATCAGAACGTAAAGTCACAAGAATGGTGGTCATCATAGTGGCTGTTTTTGTGTTTTGTTGGCTTCCCTTCTACATATTGAACATAGTCAACTTAACATTTATTGTCCCAGAGGAACCGGCATATGTTGGCGTGTATTTCTTTGTGGTCATCTTGTCCTACGCCAACAGTTGTGCCAACCCAATCCTCTATGGTTTCTTGTCGGACAATTTCAAGCAGAGCTTTCAGAAAGTTCTCTGCCTTCGCAAAAGCAATGGCATCAAGGATGCCGACCTGACTGAAAATAGGCAAGAAAAGAGCAGTCGAATCCAGGAGACCATGCTCACGTCACGGAACTCTGAATTTAACGGGCACATGCAAACAAGTAAAGTCTGAGACACCAGAGCCTTCAGCCTTTCGCGAGGAATGTAAATAGCCACCCAGCACTTGCGGCAAAGAGATTTGGATTGGAAATGAAAATCCTGAGCTCTTGGGAATTTTTCTTTGAATCTATCTAAAGATGAATGTGTTTTTTATCCATAACTGAAGGAACATTTAGAGGAACGTTGACTGCGGTATTTATATAAATGTCATGTCTCGTTCCACCAGTCAATAATGACGTTTCTCTCTCTCTCATCCTATGCATTATTCTTCTCAAACCTTCCTCCATCAAATCCTAGAACAATATACCGAGAGGATCACTGAAACCCATTTGATAGTCTTTTCACGTGAACTTATTTTCTGTTTGCAATTACAGCTGTGAAACAACGTTTCTGGTTCATGGTCAGATTAAAACACCCGTAAAGTGAATGGAGTATTGTAATATAAACACACGTCGCATTTCCATACTAATGTGTGCTTTATATGGATGATTCTTGCTGGTACTTAATCACTTATCATGCCAGAGGGACAGGTAATTCACAATGACGGATGGGATATGAGATATTGAAAGATACCATTATTCTTATCCTATGTCAGGTTCGCCTCGGGTCTTCACAACCACATTTCTCCTCTAACAACAATGGAGGTTGTTGTGCCTATTTGTGTTTTTTTTTTTATACTTTTCCGTCCCCTCCCAGTTGTTCATTGGAAACCTCCATGGTTCCATGGTCATTATTTCCGACCACATTTCTCCAGGGCTAAGACCGTCCTTTACAATTACGATTAATGTATGGATTATATCAGATGCCTCTCTACTTTTTTTACAATCCTTTTTAACTAGAAGGTTGTCCTGTTGTAAGGTGCCCGAGAAGGTTAGTCATGGGCAAGCTGACACTCCTGAACGTTCTGGCGCCCTACAGTAACATCGTGTCCTATTTCCAGTGTGCTGTTAGGTGTGGGGTGCATGACACTCACTTGTAGGCCATTGGCCTCCACTGACTCCAGGCCTCCATCTTCAGGATCTGCCACACACAACCCAGGGGGACACTAAGTGCTCTTCAACAGTCAAACAGTCTTTCCCTCAGGTATCGGACATGCCTTCAGCCCTAGCACTCATTCCCGATAGAGCATCCCTTTTCTTGCTGTCTCCACTACCTATAGGGATCCATCTCCATCGATGTCTGGGCACCCTGGTTTCCACGATTCTCCACCTTTTGAGGATCCCTGTCCATCTTCCCCTGCAGGCCCGATAGCCCGGTGCCAATCTTGAAGTCCCGGTCCCGACAAATGGATCTGCATGGAGGAGTGGTATGGCAATCCACTGACCTAAGTGATGGGCCCGTGTTGGCCCATCAGCCTCCTGCATTTGAACTCCATGAAGAACTTGCTTAAACATAGTAACATAGTTAGTAAGGCCGAAAAAAGACATTTGTCCATCCAGTTCAGCCTATATTCCATCATAATAAATACCCAGATCTACGTCCTTCTACAGAACCTAATAATTGTATGATACAATATTGTTCTGCTCCAGGAAGACATCCAGGCCTCTCTTGAACCCCTCGACTGAGTTCGCCATCACCACCTCCTCAGGCAAGCAATTCCAGATTCTCACTGCCCTAACAGTAAAGAATCCTCTTCTATGTTGGTGGAAAAACCTTCTCTCCTCCAGACGCAAAGAATGCCCCCTTGTGCCCGTCACCTTCCTTGGTATAAACAGATCCTCAGCGAGATATTTGTATTGTCCCCTTATATACTTATACATGGTTATTAGATCGCCCCTCAGTCGTCTTTTTTCTAGACTAAATAATCCTAATTTCGCTAATCTATCTGGGTATTGTAGTTCTCCCATCCCCTTTATTAATTTTGTTGCCCTCCTTTGTACTCTCTCTAGTTCCATTATATCCTTCCTGAGCACCGGTGCCCAAAACTGGACACAGTACTCCATGTGCGGTCTAACTAGGGATTTGTACAGAGGCAGTATAATGCTCTCATCATGTGTATCCAGACCTCTTTTAATGCACCCCATGATCCTGTTTGCCTTGGCAGCTGCTGCCTGGCACTGGCTGCTCCAGGTAAGTTTATCATTAACTAGGATCCCCAAGTCCTTCTCCCTGTCAGATTTACCCAGTGGTTTCCCGTTCAGTGTGTAATGGTGATATTGATTCCCTCTTCCCATGTGTATAACCTTACATTTATCATTGTTAAACCTCATCTGCCACCTTTCAGCCCAAGTTTCCAACTTATCCAGATCCATCTGTAGCAGAATACTATCTTCTCTTGTATTAACTGCTTTACATAGTTTTGTATCATCTGCAAATATCGATATTTTACTGTGTAAACCTTCTACCAGATCATTAATGAATATGTTGAAGAGAACAGGTCCCAATACTGACCCCTGCGGTACCCCACTGGTCACAGCGACCCAGTTAGAGACTATACCATTTATAACCACCCTCTGCTTTCTATCACTAAGCCAGTTACTAACCCATTTACACACATTTTCCCCCAGACCAAGCATTCTCATTTTGTGTACCAACCTCTTGTGCGGCACGGTATCAAACGCTTTGGAAAAATCGAGATATACCACGTCCAATGACTCACCGTGGTCCAGTCTATAGCTTACCTCTTCATAAAAACTGATTAGATTGGTTTGACAGGAGCGATTTCTCATAAACCCATGCTGATATGGAGTTAAACAGTTATTCTCATTGAGATAATCCAGAATAACATCCCTCAGAAACCCTTCAAATATTTTACCAACAAAACCTTCCACTACTCCTAAGCAAACATGACCAGGAAGTCCCTGACCTTTTACTCCCCTACCATCCTTGGGCCTGTACCTAACATTAACTATACCTTATCTTCCTATCTCCTGCCGTATATACGGGAGTTGTCTTCAGGGTAGGGATGGGGTAAGGCAGTCCACATCCTCATACTGTAGCTGGATTCATCAGTGATCAGCTGTGATTGGCAGAGGAACCTGGCGGCAGGTGTTCAATTTTCCTACACTACCACCACTGGTGGAAAAAGGTATTACATAGTTGTCTTGAAAATCAAAAGAGTTTATCAGGAAATATTGGGTCCTCCAGTGTGAGAGACGCCCATTGGGGAGGGGGGGGACCGAGAAGAGAACTACCATCCCTAAGGTCACAATTGTGAACCATCTATGTTTTGAACAATCTCTTTTGGTTGGACAGATCCCTAGCAGGTTGTCCTGTGGCTGGAATCCTTAGTGATCAGTTATGATCGGCAATGGTACCAGGTAGGAGGTGTTCTTACATTGCCATTTTTGATGGAAAAAAGGATTATCTTAGGTATTACCAGTACATGTTGGGTCCTCCAAAATCAGAAGCACTCATTGTAGCCTTTCTTTCTCAGATTGAAGGGGGTCCTGGGAAGAAGACCACCATCTTATCAGGTCACAATTGTAAACCAACCAGACGATATGGTATATTTTGAATTTCTTTGGGATCTTTCAAACAGGTTGGGCAGATTCTTCAGTGATCGGCAGAGGAACCTGGTAGCAGGTGTTCAATTTTCCAACAGTGACACCACTGGTGAAAAAGAGAATTACATGATTCTCTTTTTTTAATCAAAGGGCAATACATGAACATGTTGGGTCCTCTAGAGGGAGAGATGCTCTTTGTAGTCATTCATTCTAATACAATGGGGTCCTGAGAGGAGGACCCCATGTATCAGGTCACAATTTATATCCCAACCAGCTGACATAGTATGGAAAATACGGTAACAGAATTGGAAGGAAAATCAGCAAATTTACTTGAGCGTGATGTCTAAATTAAAAACAAAAAATCTCAGCTGTAGTCAATGGAACAGCGTCACCCAATGGTCATGACCAGTACTGCTGTGTGGGGGAAGGGAAATGACAATAGGCCGCCTACCATAAAATGATGCCCATGGAAGTTGTCAAATTTTAAAATTCAAAGAAGCTTTATTGGCAAGACCAAATACACATGGGAAATAGGAAATTGGGGCATGGGGACGAGGGATATGGATTCTGGGAGAAAAGGATGGGGTATGTTCAGGGTGGGGGCTATATAAGTTGTCACTGGTTATAGCCTATTCATGATGATGTTGCTTTTTAAGGAAAAAAACTGAGTTGCAATACCAGAAATGACCTTTAGTCAAAAGTGGCGCTATTTCTGAAAATGTATAGTGATTTTTATTTTCAAAATTCAATGGCTCCTTTTACATAAGCTTGTAAGAACCTCGATCCTAATATCATTTTTTGTAATGGAAATGTGTGGATAGTTATACATGACACACTTTTCGATATTGTATGTGTGTGGCCTGAGTACTGAGAGGGTGAGTGCCGCGTCATGATCACTGTATGTTTATGAAAGAGTTAATCATTAATACAGTCCTACAGGTCAAGATGCGCCAAGCTTTATGATACAGGACCATCTCAATCTGCAAAACTAAAGCCATCGCCTGCATAAAGCAGCGTCATTTTTTTAAAAAACGATAAGTATAAAGACACTCTTAAAGGGGTTGTCGTATCTGGCATATGTCCAATATTCCCGTTGGACCCAACACAACCGTGCAGTGTCTACTGCGCAAATAAGAAGTGATCACATCAAGCTTCCCAGTAGATCAGCATAACATACAGAAGCTGAAACGGATGTCCCACAGGTGACCACCCCTTTAAGGAGAACTAATGATTATTTTAAAATTATGGGGAAATTTTTTCCAAAAATTTGCTAAAGTCTCATATTTGCAGTAAGTTTTAGTTCTCAAACTTTTGAAAAGAGGGAGGAGTTATGTGGGGGCGGAGTCACCGGCGATCAGATTGATTTTTCTATGATTTACACTAGATATTGTCTTAATTTTCCGCCTGCTCATGTTCCTCCCTTATGAGTTTTACAAGCCTGTATCACACTAGGGGGATATACAGGAATGCCTTTAATTTGGAAGTGACTGCCGGGAGTGGTTACGCCCCACAGTCCTTAATAACAGGGGTTCTGGTCTAGTTATTGATGCCTTTTACGGGAGCATGAAGTAGCCAATATCTGGAACAGGGAGCAGAGTGGATTTTACGTCCTAATGATGAAGCGTCTCACACTACAAAGACCTTTTATTGCCGCCTCCGCCTCCACCTTTGACCTGCTTCTCAGCTGGTTGCTCCACCAAATTAAGGCCATGACAGTTCCTATAATGAATATATATTAAGTCCAGGCTGAAGTCTATAATAATATGGAGTCTAGGCGTCACCTCCTCAGGAGGACACAAAGCCACCAGGTCAAACCTCATAGACTTACACCGGACCTACCCCTCCCGTATGAGCAGAAGAGGTCCAATATAAGAGGTCATAAGACCTACGTAAATAAGTCTTCACAACTTAGCAAGTTATCACCTATCCAAAGGGTAGATGACTTCTTGATTGTTGGAGATTCCACCATTGGGACTCCCACTAGTCCCAAGATTAGGGCCCAATTCAAATGGAGCTGTGGCCACACGTTTGTCACCGCTCCACTCATTCCCTCTGGTACTGCTGAAGAATACTTCTATACTTCTACCCATGGACCAGAAACGGAGAAGCATCTTGTACTGGAGGTTTGTTCTCAATTCTTATGTGGCTTCTCTGAGTCATAGTAACATAGTAACATAGTAACATAGTTAGTAAGGCCGAAAAAAGACATTTGTCCATCCAGTTCAGCCTATATTCCATCATAATAAATCCCCAGATCTACGTCCTTCTACAGAACCTAATAATTGTATGATACAATATTGTTCTGCTCCAGGAAGACATCCAGGCCTCTCTTGAACCCCTCGACTGAGTTCGCCATCACCACCTCCTCAGGCAAGCAATTCCAGATTCTCACTGCCCTAACAGTAAAGAATCCTCTTCTATGTTGGTGGAAAAACCTTCTCTCCTCCAGACGCAAAGAATGCCCCCTTGTGCCCGTCACCTTCCTTGGTATAAACAGATCCTCAGCGAGATATTTGTATTGTCCCCTTATATACTTATACATGGTTATTAGATCGCCCCTCAGTCGTCTTTTTTCTAGACTAAATAATCCTAATTTCGCTAATCTATCTGGGTATTGTAGTTCTCCCATCCCCTTTATTAATTTTGTTGCCCTCCTTTGTACTCTCTCTAGTTCCATTATATCCTTCCTGAGCACCGGTGCCCAAAACTGGACACAGTACTCCATGTGCGGTCTAACTAGGGATTTGTACAGAGGCAGTATAATGCTCTCATCATGTGTATCCAGACCTCTTTTAATGCACCCCATGATCCTGTTTGCCTTGGCAGCTGCTGCCTGGCACTGGCTGCTCCAGGTAAGTTTATCATTAACTAGGATCCCCAAGTCCTTCTCCCTGTCAGATTTACCCAGTGGTTTCCCATTCAGTGTGTAATGGTGATATTGATTCCCTCTTCCCATGTGTATAACCTTACATTTATCATTGTTAAACCTCATCTGCCACCTTTCAGCCCAAGTTTCCAACTTATCCAGATCCATCTGTAGCAGAATACTATCTTCTCTTGTATTAACTGCTTTACATAGTTTTGTATCATCTGCAAATATCGATATTTTACTGTGTAAACCTTCTACCAGATCGTTAATGAATATGTTGAAGAGAACAGGTCCCAATACCGACCCCTGCGGTACCCCACTGGTCACAGCGACCCAGTTAGAGACTATACCATTTATAACCACCCTCTGCTTTCTATCACTAAGCCAGTTACTAACCCATTTACACACATTTTCCCCCAGACCAAGCATTCTCATTTTGTGTACCAACCTCTTGTGCGGCACGGTATCAAACGCTTTGGAAAAATCGAGATATACCACGTCCAATGACTCACCGTGGTCCAGTCTATAGCTTACCTCTTCATAAAAACTGATTAGATTGGTTTGACAGGAGCGATTTCTCATAAACCCATGCTGATATGGAGTTAAACAGTTATTCTCATTGAGATAATCCAGAATAACATCCCTCAGAAACCCTTCAAATATTTTACCAACAATAGAGGTTAGACTTACTGGCCTATAATTTCCAGGTTCACTTTTAGAGCCCTTTTTGAATATTGGCACCACATTTGCTATGCGCCAGTCCTGCGGAACAGACCCTGTCGCTATAGAGTCACTAAAAATAAGAAATAATGGTTTATCTATTACATTACTTAGTTCTCTTAGTACTCGTGGGTGTATGCCATCCGGACCCGGAGATTTATCTATTTTAATCTTATTTAGCCGGTTTCGCACCTCTTCTTGGGTTAGATTGGTGACCCTTAATATAGGGTTTTCATTGTTTCTTGGGATTTCACCTAGCATTTCATTTTCCACCGTGAATACCGTGGAGAAGAAGGTGTTTAATATGTTAGCTTTTTCCTCGTCATCTACAACCATTCTTTCCTCACTATTTTTTAAGGGGCCTACATTTTCAGTTTTTATTCTTTTACTATTGATATAGTTGAAGAACAGTTTGGGATTAGTTTTACTCTCCTTAGCAATGTGCTTCTCTGTTTCCTTTTTGGCAGCTTTAATTAGTTTTTTAGATAAAGTATTTTTCTCCCTATAGTTTTTTAGAGCTTCAATGGTGCCATCCTGCTTTAGTAGTGCAAATGCTTTCTTTTTACTGTTAATTGCCTGTCTTACTTCTTTGTTTAGCCACATTGGGTTTTTCCTATTTCTAGTCCTTTTATTCCCACAAGGTATAAACCGCTTACACTGCCTATTTAGGATGTTCTTAAACATTTCCCATTTATTATCTGTATTCTTATTTCTGAGGATATTGTCCCAGTCTACCAGATTAAGGGCATCTCTAAGCTGTTCAAACTTTGCCTTCCTAAAGTTCAATGTTTTTGTGACTCCCTGACAAGTCCCCCTAGTGAAAGACAGGTGAAACTGCACAATATTGTGGTCGCTATTTCCTAAATGCCCGACCACCTGCAGATTTGTTATTCTGTCAGGTCTATTAGATAGTATTAGGTCTAAAAGTGCTGCTCCTCTGGTTGGATTCTGCACCAATTGTGAAAGATAATTTTTCTTGGTTATTAGCAGAAACCTGTTGCCTTTATGGGTTTCACAGGTTTCTGTTTCCCAGTTAATATCCGGGTAGTTAAAGTCCCCCATAACCAGGACCTCATTATGGGTTGCAGCTTCATCTATCTGCTTTAGAAGTAGACTTTCCATGCTTTCTGTTATATTTGGGGGTTTGTAACAGACCCCAATGAGAATTTTGTTACCATTTTTCCCTCCATGAATTTCAACCCATATGGACTCGACATCCTCATTCCCTTCGCTAATATCCTCCCTTAAAGTGGACTTTAGACAAGACTTTACATAGAGACAAACCCCTCCTCCTCTCCGATTTTTACGATCCTTTCTAAACAGACTGTAACCCTGTAAGTTAACTGCCCAGTCATAGCTTTCATCTAACCATGTCTCGGTTATTCCCACTATGTCAAAGTTACCTGTAGATATTTCTGCTTTTAGTTCTTCCATCTTGTTTGTCAGGCTTCTGGCGTTTGTGAGCATGCAGTTTAGAGGATTTTGTTTTGTTCCAATCTCCTCACTGTGGATTGTTTTAGAAATGTTCTTACCTCCCTTCTGAGTATGTTTTCCTGGGTCGTCTTTGTTCGAGTCTAATGTTTTTCTTCCCGTCCCCTCTTCTTCTAGTTTAACGCCCTCCTGATGAGTGTAGCGAGTCCCATTCTCGGAATCGGTGGGGGTCCCGGTGGACCAACCTTCACAAATCAGTACTCACCTATACAAAGAGTAGATAACTTCTTGATTGTTGGAGATTCCACCATTGGGACACCCAGTAGTCCCAAGATTAAGGCCCTATTCAGATGGAGCTGTGGCCACACGTGTGTCACCACTCCACTCATTCCATCTGGTACTGCTGAAGAGTACTTCTATACTTCTACTCATGGACCAGAAATGGAGAAGAGTCTGGTACTGGAGGTTTCTTCTCAATTCTTATGTGGCTTCTCTGAATCCCATTCTCGGGATCGGTGGGGGTCATGGTGGTCCAACCTTCACAGATCAGTACTCACTTATACAAAGGGTAGATAACTTCTTGATTGTTGGAGATTCCACCATTGGGACTCCCACTAGTCCCAAGATTAGGGCGCTATTCAGATGGAGCTGTGGCCACACGTGTGTCACCGCTCCACTCATTCCCTCTGGTACTGCTGAAGAGTACTTCTATACTTCTACCCATGGACCAGAAATGGAGAAGCGTCTCGTACTGGAGGTTTGTTCTCAATTCTTATGTGGCTTCTCTGAGTCCCATTCTCGGGATCGGTGGGGGTCCCGGTAGTCCAACCTTCACAAATCAGTACTCACCTATACAAAGGGTAGATGATTTCTTGATTGCTGGAGATTCCACCATTGGGACTCCCACTAGTCCCAAGATTAGGGCCCAATTCAGATGGAGCTGTGGCCACACGTTTGTCACCGCTCCACTCATTCCATTTGGTACTGCTGAAGAGTACTTCTACCCATGGACCAGAAATGGAAAAGCGTCTCATACTGGAGGTTTCTTCTCAATTCTTATGTGGCTTCTCTGAGTCCCATTCTCAGGATCGGTGGGGGTCATGGTGGTCCAACCTTCACAAATCAGTACTCACCTATACAAAGGGTAGATAACTTCTTGATTGTTGGAGATTCCACCATTGGGACTCCCACTAGTCCCAAGATTAGGGCCCAATTCAGATGGAGCTGTGGCCACACGTTTGTCACCGCTCCACTCATTCCCTCTGGCACTGCTGAAGAGTACTTCTATACTTCTACCCATGGACCAGAAATGGAGAAGCATCTCGTGCTGGAGGTTTGTTCTCAATTCTTATGTGGCTTCTCTGAGTCCCATTCTCGGGATCGGTCGGGGTCCCGGTAGTCCAACCTTCACAAATCAGTACTCACCTATACAAAGGGTAGATGATTTCTTGATTGCTGGAGATTCCACCATTGGGACTCCCACTAGTCCCAAGATTAGGGCCCAATTCAGATGGAGCTGTGGCCACACGTTTGTCACCGCTCCACTCATTCCCTCTGGTACTGCTGAAGAGTACTTCTACTCATGGACCAGAAATGGAGAAGCATCTCGTACTGGAGGTTTCTTCTCAATTCTTATGTGGCTTCTCTGAGTCCCATTCTCAGGATCGGTGGGGGTCCCGGTGGTCCAACCTTCACAGTCAGTAAGTTCTCACCAATCCTAAAGAGAGATGATAACATGCCCAGATGCGACTTCTCTTGAAAAGTTTGGTAGGCGAGAACTAAACTCACTCATAAATATAATCTCCACCTGAAACTTCCTTTTTAAAGAGGACAAGTCATCCGGTGAAAGTGTCAAGATTTTTGCTCTTATTTTATTCCCGCTGCTCCACTGAGTATTCTGTTTTATTTAATTCCATCCTGTGGTTCCAGGAATATGAGTTTTTTTTTTACATTTAGTGCTATTTTTTATGGTCGTTACCTAGGGGGTGTGGATGACAGGATCCTCAGGGGCGTGTCTTTAAGCTCCTCTGAATTTTTACCCTATGAGCACCGGCTCTTTGATAAAGACCATAAAAATGAGCATTAGCTGGGATTTAAAAGAAAACAACAACAACTAGGTAATGAAGGGAGCGACTGGGATAAAATAAGAGCAAAAACTTCTCACTTTTGACTTTTGGTGACAGGTCCTCTTTAAAGGGTTACATAAGATTTAAAAACTTTACTTTTTTTTTTTACAGAAACGACACCACTCCTGTCTGGGAGTTGAGTCCTGCTCAGTTCCTTAAAACTCAGTGAGTCTGAGCTGTAATACCCCACACAACCACTGAACATGTGTGGCGCTATATATATATTTTTTTTTTATTATTTTTAGAAGTAAATGACTATGTTTTTCCTAAACCCCAGTGGGGTGGGGTAAGGGCAGCTCCAAAGTAGGACAATCTCATGGACTCTTGTTGCACTTTTCTCATTTGGAACTGAAATTGAAATTGAATTTTTTTGACAATATACAAAAAAAAAAGGAAATTGCTTTTCACGGAAGAAAAGTCCTCATGGAATAAGAATCTTATCAGCTAATCTCTACACGCAATGATGTTCAACAGGGATGATGGGGGATGATGCTTCTTTCATTAGAATTTTCTGGGAAGTAAATTAGTTTTGATATTTGCATGTATGTATGTATGTATGTGACCTTCGTATGACCTTGACGCCATTGAATATAAATGATCCATTTTTGTGGGTCCCTGGGGGAGTTGAATGTTCTGTGAACGTGTGAACTGAAAAATTGTTGCAGAATACGGAATATTTCTCACTTTGGGGGACCCGATACATCCATAGATATTATGGACTTTTTTTTTTATAAACGCTTGTAATTCCCAATTTCACCTGTGGGAGTGCTGCAGGGAAATTGAGCACAATCTGTCAGGTCCTTCCTACTGAAAACTTAATTTCTATTACCCTAGATGAAAAATACTTTCATGATTACTGTTAAATGCTTTGATCTGGACAATAAGAAGTAAATTTATAGTGGCCACTAATATTCCATCAATCATCAGTATCACTTTGACTGGTCGTTATTTTGTTATCACATTAGATAGAATTTGGGATGGAAAAACAACCTTTCTGTTCTTCCCCGCTAACTAAGATATATCATTAGCCATGAAAGATGCACTTTTCAGGATTTTCTTATTTTTCGGAATGTTTTAACCACTAGATGGCGCTGTTCCATCACTTCCAGTCTATATAAATGTGAAAAGTAATGACCATTTATAAGATATTTTTCACAATATTTTGAAACTGTGGCTCAGTTTCATTATTTCTAGAGATAATCACCAGAATTATCATATTTTAGTAAAATTTAACCATTAGATGTTTCTATTTTCGTCCTGTAAAAAATATGTTTCTACTTTACAAAAATCCTACAATTTTTCTGCTTTTTATTTTAAATTTTGATTCCTAGAATGCGCTCTTTTATTGTTTCTAGTCTGAGTAAAAAATACTCTAAAAATATTATTTTTCACATCACTTTACCCACTAGGTGGCCTTATTCTGCTATGCATTGTTCCATACTTATCTAGGAAAAAAAATATTGGAATTTTCCTTTTTATCACTGCACTTTGACCACTTGATAAAGCTTCTCCATTTTTTTTTTCAGGCCAGTATAAATATTTTTTTCATTTTTTTTTTTTAGAATATTTTGGCCACTAGGTGGCATTGTTCCATTGTTTTTTTAGGCGATTGCTTGCAACCAATTGCTATTTTTCCTGTTTCTAGCACGATTTGACCACTAGATGTTGCTGGTCCACTGTTTACAGCTGGTGTAAACTTATTTTTATAGAAAACTATTGTGAAGATGTTTGCATTTTCAGAATACTTTGACCCCTAGGTGACGCTGTTCCCTTGCTTACAAACATAATTCTATTAAAAAAAAAAAAAAAACTAGTGCTAAAATGTTCATATTTCATCAAATCATTTTGACCACTAGGTGGCGCCGTTCCATCTATTGTTAAAATGTTCCCACTTTGACCACTAGGGGCAGTATTTTATTGATTCTCCCCTAGAAAAACCATTGCGAAAATGTGTCCACTTTTCAGCCCATTTTGACCACTAGGTGGTGCTGTTCTATTGATTTCCATTTTCAGCCTTTCCACAATCGTGTAGTGCAATATTTAGTGTTTATGGTCAATAATTAATGGAAAAAAATAAATATAATTTTTTATTTTTTTTAAAGGAATATTGCCGTCCCTCTGGCAAAAAAAGTGGTTAATCCCGGACGCTTTGTATCTAAGTAACCAATACAATGGAAAGGTTAAAGTTTATAATGTCTCCGGGGAACTTTTATTGTTTAATACGGAGTTAACAGGAAGTTATTGATCGCGGCGTCTACAATTACAGCCGCCACCGAGGGGAATTTCACTGGTGAAATGAGGCGCGAATATATATTATTTATTGTTGCGGAAGGTAAATCGAGTGCAGATTTTCAAGCCTTCAAATAAACTAAGATTATTTCTATTTGATTCCTACTGATGCGGTCATTACATTTTTAAGTCGATGTCGGCAGATGTATCGCATGGTACGGCTCGTTAACCACGAAATATTGCAGTTCTCACACTGGCCAACAGAGGGGGCGCTATCTGCTGCCACTTCCTGTATTTGTAAGCTTTGCTGTATAGACTGGGGACAGATGAGCAGAGTCATCTCGTTATCATTAAAGGGAGAATGCCTACAATTATTTTGACCTTTAAATCGCACCAATATATAATAAGATTATGTAGTGGATACGAATTTTTCGAGAAACTTGCTCTACTCTATGAATGAGGGGCACTCAAATCCTTAAAAAGTAACCGTTATATTAATTTGTATTTTATAAATCAATAATACACGTGAACATAAGCAAATTTGTAATTTATCTTAGCAGAAAAAAAAAATGGCTTCTTTTTCCTCCTGGACTGATTTTTCATTCTTAACTCATAGGTAAAAAAAATCTGTATTCAGTGAAGACAGATTTTCCCATAATTGAGCTAGGGGATGACAGTTGGTGCTTTTAAAATTCAATGGAAGGGGGAGGAGCTAGACGTAGAACACACATTCTACTGCAGGCTCCATAGAACTTTATGAGCACCAACCGTCGTCTTCTAGTTTAGTAATGGGAAAATATGTTTTTTTTTTACTGAAA
Source organism: Ranitomeya imitator (assembly GCF_032444005.1). NCBI lineage: Eukaryota > Metazoa > Chordata > Amphibia > Anura > Dendrobatidae > Ranitomeya > Ranitomeya imitator. The sequence continues at coordinate 209,092,338 of NC_091288.1, forward strand.
ACGCATTTTTCCCATCAATTGAGAAGAGTGAAAGATCAGTCCAGGTGGAGAAAGAAGTAGATTTCTCTGATAAGATATATTACAAAAGTTTTTTTATTTTCAGGAGGACTATTGATTTACAGAAAAAATAAGATTGAAACTATGGTTGCCTTCTAGAAGGCCTCTGGTTCTTCTCGTCGCCTCTGCACGGCATTTTCGGATAATTATTATTTTATGGTTAGTGTACATACTCTTCCCTTCTGGGACTATCAAATATCAGGTAAATGGGAGACCCCTAAAAGCTGTCCGGAGGTCCTATCCAGCCAAGAAGAAGTAAGAAGGTGGCCCCTCCTGGCAGTCTCTACAATGACGCCTTCTACTTGTGGTTATTCTAGAAGATCCAAGGGGTGAGATGAGGCACCAACAAAATATTTGTGACTGTGAGCCTCCAATAAACCTTAATCTGACCCCCTCGAGGGAGGAGCTTGTTTTGGGACGTCCCCTGCTTAAGCACAGCTCTTGTTATCTCCAGCCCTTTTGCTACTTTCTTTACTGTCATGGAGTCTCCCCTTAGGAGGTACCATTCTTCATAGTAGTTTCTGGAAATCTCAGGGCGTATTTGGGCTGTAATTCTGTTTTAATATTTCAGAGGGTTAATGACACTACCTATTTTTAAAAAAATCTATTTTTTTCATTTATTTAAAGGGAACGTATCATCGGAAAATGACCAATCGTTTAAAAAACAAAATGAGTAATCTTGCAATTTTCACACCGGCCACTGGGACTTTTTTAAACTTGTAGTTCTTGACCTTTCAGGAAGAGTTTTCAGCAGGATCATTATCATTGCACAGGATTACAATGCAAGTTAACACCTCTATGAGCAAATAATAATAATAGTAATAATAATAAAAAAAAATATCCACCAATCACAATAGGTGACGTCACAGCTCAGTCTCACTTCACAATTATCGTTGCACATGCACATTAGATACATCAATAAAAGTCAGAGCCTGGCTATTGCTGCTAAGGTACGTGTGCATTTCCTGGAAAAAGCAGGAAGTTAGAGTCTAAAATAGCCCCAGTGGACACTGAGAAAATTGCAATATTCATTTAATTTTTAATTAAAGTAGACTGTCCTATGGAGAAAAAAGTCAAAATATTTTTAAAATATTGCACGCAATTGATTGAAGCAACAAGTCATTAAAGGAAATGTGTTGTCACAAAATAAGTCTTCAGTTGAGTGAAAATAACATTAAATTTTGTATTTTCAACATGACATAACTATATTGGATTATCCAATGAAAATTTATGGGTACCATGCCACAAAAACTTCATTTTCCCACGTGCTTAATTGCTGTAACAGTATATCAGCACAGTCATTAATTTTCCCTTTACGTACGGTAAGTGCCGCTTATACTGAAAAGAAATAGTTCTGCAAATTGTCAAAACTTTCAACGTTACGTGATGGGGAAAGTTTCCCATCACAGACTCTAAAAAACGAATCATTGATGAAACGAAGTAATGATAAAGTCAGAAAAAGGCGCATACATCATTTATAGCCTATTGTACCAGACTGCATAATGATGACTTATTCTGTTCACGCGAGGAACCTTCCTAAAGGATTTCCTCTAAGTAATGGAAAAAAGTCCCAGTCACACAGTTGTTCTGATACTTCACTAGAACAAGAAGAAACTTCCCCAGCAGTCACTGGCAAAAGCAAAAAGAAAACTACATGACAGGACTAAAATATGCACCGCCAAACATTGCATCAGTATGTGGTTACTGAACATCCCATTCTAAAACCGAGGACATGAACCAAAAGCACAAACATGGAGTCAGATCTTTATATGTGGCTACAACACATTCCACACTTCATTCTGGAAAATATACAGTAACTAATGTAATCCTGCCCCTATGTACAAGAATATAACTACTATAATCCTGCCCCCTATGTACAAGAATATAACTACTATAATACTGCTCCGATGTACAAGAATATAACTACTATATTACTGCTCCTATGTACAAGAATATAACTACTATAATACTGCCCCTATGTACAAAAATATAACTACTATATTACTGCTCCTATGTACAAGAATATAACTAATATAATACTGCCCCTATGTACAAGAATATAACTACTATAATACTGCCCCTATGTACAAGAATATAACTACTATAATATTGCCTCTATGTACAAGAATATAACTACTATAATACTGCCCCCTATGTACAAGAATATAACTACTATAATACTGCTCCTATGTACAAGAATATAACTACTATAATTATGCCCCTATGTACAAGAATATAACTACTATAATACTGCCCCCTATGTACAAGAATATAACTACTATAATACTGCCCCTATGTACAAGAATATAACTACTATAATTATGCCCCTATGTACAAGAATATAACTACTATAATACTGCCCCTATGTACAAGAATATAACTACTATAATACTGCCCCTATGTACAAGAATATAACTACCATAATACTGCCCCTATGTACAAGAATATAACTACTATAATACTGCCCCTATGTACAAGAATATAACTACTATAATACTGCCCCTATGTATAAGAATATAACTACTATAATACTGCCCCTATGTACAAGAATATAACTACTATAATACTGCCCCTATGTACAAGAATATAACTACTATAATACTGCCCCTATGTACAAGAATATAACTACTATAATACTGCTCCTATGTACAAGAATATAACTACTATAATACTGCTCCTATGTACAAGAATATAACTACTATAATACTGCCCCTATGTACAAGAATATAACTACTATAATACTGCTCCTATGTACAAGAATATACCTACTATAATACTGCTCTTATGTACAAGAATATAACTACTATAATACTGCCCCTATGTACAAGAATATAACTACTATAATACTGCCCCTATGTGCTAATACAATGTACCCCTCCCTCTATGTCGTTCCTTCTCTGCCTATCCTGCAGGTACAGTAGCCTGTTGCAATATGCCGCTGTATTAATATGATTCCCCAGGAGATTTTTTCCTTCTGTTACTCAGCAATGAACTCATTACAAATGGAAAAATTCAATTTATTCACTTTACATTGTGAGGAGTCTGGTAAGTAACCATCCGACCTTCTGACTACATGTGAGATCTACATTGTGATTGAAGAGCTGAGTTTAATCAATAGATATCAGAGTTGTGTTTAACATTTAAAGAATAATGTCAGGTGAGGATATGTTATTATTAACCCCAATAATCGCAGAATATCCACATAATGCTATTTACTGATATTCTGCTCAGAACGCGACTGATGAGGCCACATTCAAATAAAAGCAAAATAAGGTTATACCAGCTGTACATATATAATTCTATACAGGAGATGCCCAGGTTATACCAGCTGTACATATATAATTATATACAGGAGATGCCCAGGTTATACCAGCTGTACATATAATTATATCCAGGAGATGCCCAGGTAATACCAGCTGTACATATAATTATATACAGGAGATGCCCAGGTTATACCAGCTGTACATGTATAATTATATACAGGAGATGCCCAGGTTATACCAGCTGTACATATATAATTATATACAGGAGATGCCCAGGTTATAGCGGCTGAAGATATATAATTATATACAGGAGATGCCCAGGTTATACCAGCTGTACATATATAATTATATACAGGAGATGTCCAGGTTCTACCAGCTGTACATATATAATTATATACAAGAGATGCCCAGGTTATAGTGGCTGTACATATATAATTATATACAGGAGATGCCCAGGTTATAGCGGCTGTACATATATAATTATATACCAGAGATGCCCAGGTTATACCAGCTGTACATATATAATTATATACAGGAGATGTCCAGGTTATACCAGCTGTACATATATAATTATATACAGGAGATGTCCAGGTTATAGCGGCTGTACATATATAATTATATACCAGAGATGCCCAGGTTATACCAGCATACTTAATATCACTATATACAAGAAGACGTATGGCTTGCACCTGCTGTACATATATAATTACCAGCATATATCAGATGATGCTCAGGTTATATCAGTATATTCCTTTTTCGCATACAGAATACATTCTCTGAGATGTGGGAGTGCGGTTTAGTTTGTGAGTGATGTAATCAGCAGTGCCCCGCACTCTGGAGGTGACACTACCTGCTACATAGCCCTATAATATGGGCATTAGGCGCCATCTGCGCTCAGGATGCCCACGCAGATGACATCCCTGGGGAAAATAAATCATCACGGTAACTCATTAGTGGGGTAAACACCGGTGGTGAAATGAGACGCTGTGATCAGTAGAACTTGTCTTTGATCTTCGTCTTGTAGATCTACCCCATCAGCTGCGGAGGATGACCGCTGATGGTTTCTGCTCTCACTTGTTTTCCTGTCAGCTGTTTCCTTTAATTACATTACAGAACAAGAAAGGGATTATTTATTTTCTTGATCATCGAGTGTTTCATTTTGGAAGTCAAAGTGGAAAGTTGGGATAGATATTAACCATATCTGAGGTTGACCATACTTGGAGAAGTATGGGATGGTTACGTTTGAAGGTTTTCATCCTTTAGGGTTTGATCTGTCTCGAATCTTTATGGCATACCCACAAATGTCTGATGGATTTGGGTCCCATGGTCACATCTGGCAGGTATCTCAAGAACACTGACCCATGGGCTCCCTCTTCTTTTATGTAGGAGGTCTCAAAATTGTCCATACAAATGTAAGGAGCCATGCATGTGCCGATACCTCTCTATTCTGGATAGATCGCGACGGGACCACGTTCTGAAGATGTCATTGCATCTATAAGACATAATGATGGTAAGAATGTTTTATTAGAGGAGCGGGGTAATATTGACCTTGATTTATTAAAGACCACCCAAGGCTATTTGATGAGCCAGTACACATTCCATGATCACTAGTAGGTCTCATCACAATGACATGAAAATCTTAGAAAGTTAACACTTCTCATACAGATAAAATTGAAAAGGGGCTTTGGTCTTTGGGAACTCCAATAGCTCCAGTTGTGGCCTTTGGGACTCCTGTTTGGACTCCAAGCTAATCCCAGTTCTGGTCTTTGAGACTCTCTTTGGGAATCCCAGTTTTGGCCTGTGAGACTCCATTTAGGACTTCCAGCTAATCCCAGTTCTGGTCTTTGGGACTCCTTTTCGGATTCTCAGCCAATTCCAGTTATGTTGGGGACTCCTTTAAGGTCTTAAAGCCCATCTCAGCTATGGTTTTTGGAACTTTCTCTAGGACTGCATGCCAAGTCCACTTCAGGCCTTTGGATCTCTCTTTGGGACTCCCAGCCAATCCCAGTTCTGGCCTTTGGGACTGTCTTTGGGAATCCCAGCCAATCCCGGTTTTGGCAATTGGGACTCTGTTTGAGACTTCCAGCTAATCCCAGTTCTTTGGAACTGCATTTTGGACTCTTAGCTAATCCAAATTCTGGTCTGCTAGACTCCTTTTGAGACTGTCAGCCAATCCTAGTTTGGGAGACCTTTTAGGTCTCCGAGCCTTTGGAACCTTATTTGAGACTCCCAAACAAGTCCACTTCTGGCCTTTGAAACCCTCATTGGGACTCCCAACCAATCCCAGTTCTGGCCTTTGTGACTTAATTTTGAACTCCCACCAACACGTTAACCAAGTTAATATGAATTCAGATGCAGGAGTGACTGGAAAGGGATTCTGCTGTTTTGTAATCCCACCAATCCAAAAAAGGGTTGTCTCCATTCTCAGCTGAGAATTGACCACATCACGAAAGGGCCAACTATTTGAGGACACCCTTTGTAAATATTTATATCCTTTGAAAACAAGAACATAGAATTAAAAACTTTGGTGGTAGTATAAGTCGTACAACATGGCACTGTCATGTGGTGTCACCTTCATCACAGTCAATTTGGGAACTCTCTGATCTTTTAGATTTAAGGTGATGCATAAAGGTCACCCATCCTTTATGATATCACTCACTACAGAGAACCAAACTAACCCTGGACCCAACATCAGCACAAGAACTGGGCATCGGGAGCTTCTTGAAATGGGTTTACGGTTGTGCAGTTGCAGCCAAGTATAAGGACACTGTGCACAATGCCAAGAGGCATCTACACTAGTGTAAAGCACGTCATGACTGGCTGTAGAATGTATTTTTGTTGGGGAGCTAGGACATCCAAACTCCAAACAGTACATCTCTGATGTTATAGCAAGCCACTCCCTACATATGTAGGGAGAAATGAGGCGCAAGCCGTAAAAATTGGTTAATTACATTCCAGTTAGAATAATCACAAGCCACCGACGAGTCATTGTTCCTCAAGGATGGACACTGAGAACCTTTAATTAACCAATCTTGGCAGGAGAGTAGCCGTAGAGTAATAGATAACTTATAGATAATTTCATATCATTTCTGTGTTCTGGGCCGTGACCGGTGGTTAACACCTAGGTATCGTTTTCCTTCCCGCGAAGATGGATGAGCCACCCATTGATTCACAATACATTGTGGTAATGTATTATATGGCTGAGACATCATTAAATTATAGGCTCGGGGAAAGGCTGAATGCTTCATTTGAGAACTAGGTTACCGAATGTTGTGAACACAACCCTCTAAGTGTTCATCTAAGTGGCGCAGAAGCCTTTACTCGGTGGTGACTTGGGACTAGGTAAACTATTGACTTTAAAAGACGAGAAATTCGGTATCTAGGGTAGAAAAAGTCAGGAGTTCACCAGGCTCATCAAGCTCATCTGCTCCCTCAGCGATTTAAGCCAAACTATAGGTGCCACGGAGACAGATCTGGCAGCTCTCCCCCACTGGTTGTCTAGGCAGGCTGATCTCTGCCCCTTTACAGCTCTTACTGTTGAGAATTCTTTTCAATTTTGATAATAAGACAGTTGTCCATCAAGTTCTCCTTCCCCATCATTGGTGTTGCCAGAAGTTGCCCGGAGTCAGATATGTTGTTAGGAAGCTCGATGCGCCAGGAGATTTACCCATTAATTTTTCTAAATAGGCAAACCCCTGCCCCTTTCTAGCTTGTACTGTTAAGAATCCTTTTCAATTTTTGACAGGCATCCATCAAGCTCTTCTTCTCTTTCAGTGGTGGCGTTGAGACAGATCTACCGCTACTGCAAGGCAACTTGATACACCAGGAGCTCTCACCCATTACTTTGTCTAGCCTCGGTAAGATCTGCTTCATACAGCTCTAACTGTTAAGAATACTTTTCAATTTTGATGAAAAGACAGTTGTCCATGAAGCTCCCTTTTTCTCTATCGGTGGTGTAGCCAGAGGTGTCACTGAGTCAGGTCTGATGTAAGACAACTGGATACAGCAGGAGCTGTCCCCACCACTTTTTCAGGACAGACTAATTCCTACCGATTCATAGCTCTTACTGTTAAGAATCCTTTTCAGTTTTGACTATAAAACAGTTGTTCATGAAGCTCTTCTTCTTTTTCAGCGGTTTAACTATCGGTGGCACTGCGGTATCAACTGCAATGTCATAGAACCTAAGAGCCCCATAAAGTCATTATAAAAAAATAAGATATGATAAAGGCATAATATCTATTTCTAACAAAAAATGAAACAATAACACCTTGGTAATTTCCTCCTCTCCTTGGAACTCCTTCAGTTACATAAAACTATGACGAACAAATAAAAATGGTTCTTTGTCCCAGGAAATTAACCATTTTTGCCAAGTCAGACCTTCCTCTTCTTTTTCTGTCTTCTGTCTCTAAGGTGAAGCCCTTCCCCTTACAGCTCTTACTGTAAAGAACCCTTCTCTCTGTTAATGATAATATTGCCTTTTCTCCATATAAACATATGTATACGTATATATAAAAGAGTGAAGATGACATGATTACCATTGAAATGGGGTCTCCTACTGGTCATGGTTCATGGTACCCTCCCAATTAGAGGACTTTTTCCTTTTGGATCTTACCTACCCTACATGACAGTAAAGTAGGGCTTCAAAGCCTCCAGATGTAGTTCTCGTGGACAGCAAGGGGTCAAGTTGGGGGATCAAATTTTACATGTCCCAGAATGTTAGATCCGCCTTTGCTGTAAGGCAACTGGAGCCAGTAGGAACTTTCCCCACTATTCTGTCTACTAGAGGAGCTTAAGAAATCTAAGCCCAACCTCCTTACTGCTCTTACCGTTAAGAATATCCTTAGAAGGTTACATAAATGGGGTTTTCCACTGTCCTTGCTACCCCCAAACACACCCACTTCTCCCGACGACTATTAGGACTTTGTTTTTTTTTATTCTCCTCCAGTCCATCCATGTAGAAAAGTAGGTCAGATGTGGTTCCCAAGGACAGAAGGAGATCGGCTTAAGTTGCCGTAGACTGGATCCAGTCTTGAGAGGCTTATCGTCCTTCCCCAATCTCCAACGCAGCCATCAATGCTTTTAATGAATCGACACCATTCCCAAAAATGCCTTCACTTTGAAGAATCTTTACTTTTTTATGTGTTTTGTCCTTTTTTTAGCTATACAATGAGACTTGATTATAATGAGGCAGAACGCTCTCGTCGAGTCTTCTTCTCAGTCACAAATCTCACGCCGAATGTTGCCTCTCTAAATAGATTTCACCCCGGGAGATAAATTATAAAGCGAAGGATTCTGCAAAATTCCCATTAGAAGAACATGGATTTTTATGGCTTGTAATGGCTGTAACTTAGTGATTAAAAGGGTTAATTGACTACTCGGTCTACTAAGAAACCAATGTCTTAAAGGGAAATTGTTACTACTAATAGTAATGAGACTGATAAGTAATTATCATCTGTTAAATACACCTGCAAAGGGAACTAAAGTATTGATGGACCAATGTGAGCTGTTGATCTATCAACATCAGCAAATGGGTGGCTACTCTATATCCGAATGTCCTATTGATCAAATTAATGTAATTATGAGCCCTCCAGACCTTCATTTACTACATTACAGCCCAGGGTACTCAGAGTACTAGTGACGGAAAGAAAATTAGACCAATTGCCATCATTATGGTTTCCCCATGTCCGAGAGGGTTAAATCAGGTACTGATGTATGTATGAACTATTTAGAACCACTGGCTATTTTCTGCATTACACCCTAGAGCACTCAAAGTATTATATAAATATAATGTAAGAACAAGATCCATTGACATTATCATGTTTTGTCAAGAGAAATAGACCTGGAGAGGGAATTGATCTGCTTATGAACTATTGAGACCAACTGGCTAAATACTGCATTACACCTTAGAGCACTCAAAGTACTAAATAATCCTAATGGGAAAATTAGATCCATTAACCTCAATATAGTTTTTTTCCAAGTTAAAAAGAGCTGCAGAGGGTACTGATGTGTTTATGAACTATTCAGTATTTGCTAAATATAATTTAAAAATTAGATCTATCCACATCATTATGTTTCTCCAAGTGCAAAGACTGCAAAGGGAGAAGGGTATTGATGTTTTCATCAACTGTTCAGACCCACTGGCTAAATACTGTATTACACCCTAGAGCACTCAAAGTACTAAATAATCCTAATGGGAAAATTAGATCCATTAACCTCAATATAGTTTTTTCCAAGTTAAAAAGAGCTGCAGAGGGTACTGATGTGTTTATGAACTATTCAGTATTTGCTAAATTTAAACTGTTCAGACCCACTGGGTAAATACTGTATTACACCCTAGAGCACTCAAAGTACTAAATAAACGTAATAGGAAAATGAGCTGCAGATGGTGCTGATATGTTTATTAATTATTCAGTATTAGATAAATACTGTGTAATGTAAAAATTTGATCCATCCGCATCATTATGTTTCACCAAGTCCAAAAGGGCTGCAAAGGTTGAAGGGTATTGATGTGTTGATCAACGTTTCATACCCACTGGCAAAATACTGCATTACACCCTAGAGCACTCAAAGTACTAAATAAACATAATGTGAAAATGAGATCCATTAACCTCAATATAATTTCTCGAAGTAAAAATGAGCTGTAGAAGGTACTGATGTGTTTATGAACTATTCAGTATTAAATGTAATCTCAAAATTAGATCTATCCACATCATTATGCTTCTCCAAGTCCAAAAGGGCTGAAAAGGGTGACTGTACAGATGTAATTATGAACTATTCAGATCCACTAAATAAGTTCTACAATACACCCTAGAGCACTCAAAGTATTAGAAAAACATAATGTGAAAATAAGATACATCGACATCATTATGATTTCCTTAAGTCCAAGAGGGCTGCAGAGGGTATTGATATGATTATGAACTATTCAGACTGACTAAATACTGCATTACACCCTAGAGCACTCAAAGTACTTAATAAACATAATGTGAAAATGAGATCCATTAACCTCAATATAATTTCTCTAAGTAAAAAAGAGCTGTAGAAGGTACTGATATGTTTATGAACCATTCAGTATTAAATAAATGTAATCTCAAAATTAGATCCATCCACATCATTATGTTTCTCCAAGTGCAAAAGGGCTGAAAAGGGTGAAGGGTATTGATGTGTTTATAAACTATTCAGACCCACTGGCTAAATACTACATTTCACCTTAGAGCACTCAAAGTACTAAATAAATGAAATGTAAACATTTACTCCTTCAACCTCTATTTGGTTTCTCCAAGCAAAAAAAGAGTTGATGAGGGTGTAAGGTATCATCAATAATAATAATAATTTTTATTTCTACAGCACCGATTATACTGCAAAAGTATAATCAAGATATATTATAAATATATGGCCATTAAAATATTTAGAAGCTAATCAGACCCATCATTTATTTACTACAGTACACCCTAGAGCACTCAAAGTACTTAGTATAATTAATAATAGGACTTCCATCATTGATAATATACAAATCGGAGCAAGTTTGCAAATGGTATGATGGAGAAATATTAAAATAAAATAGAAAACCAAAGCAACTGTAATATATTTAGTTAAAATGGCGACATTAAGAGCACGAAGATTCGGATGCAAGATTTATGTCTGTTTAGCCTAAGTAATGCTTACCATCTATCTTTATGTGACTTTTCTAATAAATTCCAGAATTTTCTAGCCATGTCCATAAAAAGTATCATTACTGTGCGGAAGCAATAAATCATTTAAGACCTCTGAGCTCATTATAGATTTCCGTTTAAATTAGCCGTGCCATGTCTCATTTAGTAATACCCCACAGGGCAGCGTAATAAAATAATGTGCCGGTGAGTCACATGAGGGCGATGGAACCTTAGGGAGCCAATCACAAGTGGGACTTTTGTACCGACCGGAGATATTCATCAGTCAAACTCACTTTAATTGTGATATTCGCTCCTAGGAAAGTTTCGTAATTAGTAATATGGCTGTTGTTTAAGATGCAGGGGTTTCTCGTAAAAAAATATTTCATATTTAAACCATGTGTCTGAGTTCATCTGACCCCAGAAAAGTCAAGCAGATGCCGAAGCCCACTGTTCTATCACTTTTTCTTATCCCAGGACTTAAACTCAAGACTTTACGCATGGGAGGCAGAAACTCTAACAGTGAACCACTGAGGCAGAAACTCTAACAGTGAGCCACCATCTTCACCATTGTCTATGAGAGCTATGGAAAAAAAAAAAAAAGAAATAAGCAAATGTCACCTTTTTTAATTCACTAAAAGAAAGAAAAGTGTAAAAGGGTCGACACAGATGGGAAAATCAATTAGAATAAAGACATTTTAATAAGCTTAATTAGACAAACATCACGCAACGCAGCTAATAACAGACATAAGTGGTAGAGCCGTAGCTATAACGACCCTCACAGTGCAGTGAATACATAATTGATGGTGACAATTGTTTTTTTTTTTTTTTATTAAATTGACTTAGAAAAAAATGTAATATTAATGAAACGCTTTTTTTTTTTTTACAAGTGCGGCATGGTGGAAGCTAAATAACCTGAAAAAATATAAGACCTCACACAGTTATGCTGTCATTAAAAAAAGTACTAGCTATATGAAGTACAACACCCAAACTTTCCACTAGTAAAGGGTTAAATGATACACTTTTATGACATGTGTAATGCCGCCAGTTATAGTAGATGCCAAACTGGGTGACTTCCCTGGAATAGAGATGATCAAACAAGATTTGCAAGGCTCCATGTTCAACTGCTGCAACGGTGGTCCGGTGAACCGCCCCCTACCTAAAGGAATCCCCGACTCCTCTTCTGAGTCGTAGATCCGGTACGACGCCATCGTTGCCTCCGAATCAGAAGTCGCTGGGAATACCGGAGGGTAAAGGAAGGTTTGCCGATTTCTGATGCGACATCAACTGATTACTGATGTGACCCCAGGAGGACACGTCAAGCCACCCAGTATCATTTATCAATGCATGGTGATATTATTTGGAAACTCTATTTTTGGTGGGGCTTCCAGCCTAACAAGGCAATGTTTGGCGGTATTACGTGGGTTGGGTTTGGTAGTTTACTCATGGCAGTTTTATGTGGACCATACGGGGTAGTATATTTTTGGAAGCATATGCCAGTATTGTTGGCTTTATATGGAAGTACTATGTGGGCAGTGTATGGCACTTTTATCTAGGCATTGTATAACAGTTGTATATGGATCATAAAGGGTAATATTATTATGGCAGTATATGCCAGTATTGTTGGCTTTATATGGAAGTACTATGTGGGCAGTGTATGGCACTTTTATCTAGGCATTGTATGACAGTTGTATATGGATCATATAGGGTAATATTATTATGGCAGTATATGCCAGTATTGTTGGCTTTATATGGCAGTATTATGTGGGCAGTGTATGACACTTTTATCTAGACATTGTATGACAGTTGTATATGGATCATATAGCGTAATATTATTATGGCAGTATATTCCATTATTGTTGGCTTTATATGGCAGTATTATGTGGGCAGTGTATGGCACTTTTATCTAGGCATTGTATGACAGTTGTATATGGATCATATAGGGTAATATTATTATGGCAGTATATGCCAGTATTGTTGGCTTTACATGGCAGTATTATGTGGGCAGTGTATGGCACTTTTATCTAGGCATTGTATGACAGTTGTATATGGATCATATAGGGTAATATTATTATGGCAGTATATGCCAGTATTGTTGGCTTTATATGGCAGTATTATGTGGGCAGTGTATGACACTTTTATCTAGACATTGTATGACAGTTGTATATGGATCATATAGCGTAATATTATTATGGCAGTATATGCCAGTATTGTTGGCTTTATATGGCAGTATTATGTGGGCAGTGTATGGCACTTTTATCTAGGCATTGTATGACAGTTGTATATGGATCATATAGCATAATATTATTATGGCAGTATATGCCAGTATTGTTGGCTTTATATGGCAGTATTATGTGGGCAGTGTATGACACTTTTATCTAGACATTGTATGACAGTTGTATATGGATCATATAGCGTAATATTATTATGGCAGTATATTCCAGTATTGTTGGCTTTATATGGCAGTATTATGTGGGCAGTGTATGGCACTTTTATCTAGGCATTGTATGACAGTTGTATATGGATTATATAGGGTAATATTATTGCAGTATATGCCAATACTGTTGGCTTTATCTAGCAGTTTTATGTGGGGAGTATAAGGCAGTTTTAATTATGCACTGTGTGATAGTTGAATGTGGACTGTATAGGGTAGTATTATTTTGGTAGTATATGTCAGTACTGTTGGCTTTATATGGCAGTATGCGAGGGTAGTGTGCTGCAGTTTTATCTTGGTACTGTATAACAGTTTTATACGGAATGTATACTGTAGTATTATATTAACAGTATACTGTATGCCAGTACTGTTGGCTTTATGTAGCAGAATTATGTGGGTAGTTTATGGCAGTTTTATTCAGGTACTATGAGGTAGTTTTATGTGGAAAGTATACGACAGTATTGTCTTGCCGCTATATGCCAGTCTTGCTGACTATATCTGGCAGTATTGTATTGGCACTGTAGGGTGGGATTATGTGAGGACATGCCTCATTTTGCTTTTTTTCAGTATTTTTTTCTCTTAAAAATCACATTTGGTGTTTTTTTTCTATGTTTCTTAGTAAAAATGACAGAAAAACTTATTTATAACCTTTATACAGGGGGATGAAAGATGTTGAGGCATATGGGGGTGAAGTAATTGCCCAGGACTCTCGTAAACATGGAGTCGTCAACCCATCACACAAAAATGCCATCTCTTAAGGGTAAGCCTTGGATGTTTATTCTTGGAAATCCCCTTTAATAAAATTGCCATCTTTGAGGGAGATCGTATTAGTAGGAGGAGCGGCAGACACTTCAGCTGCCTAGAAAGTGAGAACCTCCGAGGAGGACAGGCATCCTGAGAGAGATGGATGCCCCTCCACATTGGGGATAGCAGCGCTGAGGGGAGACAGGATCTCATATGAGTCGGCCCATCCATCATATGCAGCCTGGGAATGGACGTCTGTAATAATTGCAGCAGAGCATCCATCTTATGCTGGATCTCCCTCATCACGCGGACACCAGGCTCACATGCTGCAGAGTGATTAATTTCCTTTGTAGCTCAACTTCTCCCCCAAGACATTTATTAAATTGCTGAAAATCTTCAAAAACTCACCCAAAGCAGATAAAAAAGACTACAACAGTGACTGATAGTCATAGGAAGATGTTTAGAATTGGATATTGGTGGTTCCTAATTGTCCTCCATGGTGATTTATCAACTGAAACCTGCTTTATTTGGTTGCATACAAAGGTGCCGTACGGGAACCCATGAAGTGCCTACAGCTCCATAGTATGGAGCTGTCGGAACATTTAGTGCCGCCTTATAGACGTGCCGCAGAGGACTTGTGCACTCAGATGTGTAGCATTCAACCATAGGGACTCCACTTGCCATGGTGCGCTCTGTCCTGCTGTGAAGTCATGGTTGAAGCTCTCCTCTGAATAACATGGCAGCAAGAGTTAGAAGAAAAAGTGTGATGTGAGTCTTGTCTAAAAGTGAACACATTTTAAAAAATTTCATTCCACTTCAATTAGTACAAATGATTGAAAAAATTACATTTGGACAGCATCGATTTGTCACAAAAAGATGTTAATGAGTTTTGAGGTCTCTCCAGATTGCAAAACTTGAGAAGCAGATGGTCTGGAAGGGGTAAAAAAGTAATAAAAGATTATTCTCCCAGGCCTCTATGTCATCTGTCCTGGCTTCGCAGTTCAAAGAGATTCACTTTGGATCTTCTTCCAGCCTCCTGTCTTTGGTCATCCCTTCTGGCATTGACTAGCTCCTCTCGAATTTGCTCTGGTTGGATCTTCTTTAGGACTATTGCCTTAGGTCTTCTTTTCTGGCATTGACTAACTTCTCTTGAACTTGCTTTGGATCTTTTTCTGGTCTCCTGACTTTGGTCTTCTCCTCCAGCACAGAATTCACTTTGGATATTCTTCCAACCACCTGTCTTTACTCTCTTTTTCTGGTACTGACTAGTTCCCGAGGATTCGCTTCTGATCTTTTTCTGACCTCGTGTCTTTCATCTTCTCTTCCAGCATTGACTAGCTCTCGGTGATTCACTTAGGATCTTCTTCCAGTCTACTGTCTTCTTTGTGTGGCACTGACTAGATTCTCCGAAATTTGCTTCACATTTTCTTCTGGCCTCCTGAATTTGCTCTTATCTTCCAGCACTGACAAGCTCTCGGGGATTCGCTTTAGATCTTCTTCTGGCCTCCTGTCTTGAGTCTACTTTTCTGGCACTGACTAGCTGGAGATTAACTTTAGATCTTCTTCTGGCCTCCGGATTTTCTGGTACTATGTATCGCACAGTCACGTGAGACTCGTGAGGTCCAGTCAATGCCCAAAGAGAAGTCTGGAGGCCTGGGGAAGATCCATAGAGCGGAGAACCAGGATGGACAATTCAAAACAAAACAAAAGAATTCAGATGCAGTTGAAGTTGGTTGACAATTGGTAGACGAGCCTAGGACAGGTGGATTCAATATGTTTACTATTTTACAACTCCTTCTGGCTCTCAAAAGATTCCAGAAAACTACCACCTGGTTTGCTGACATCAGTTGCAATCATGAAAAATTCAGATTCTGGCACATCTTAATGTTCCATAATGTTTGCGAGAAATCTGATTAGTTTAGAATCAATTTGCTCATCTTTAGTTCTGGCAGGTTTCCTTCATCCTTTTTCTGTCATCTAATTAGTGCCAAATTAGCACTGACCTGCTAAGTATATGCTGTCTGATAGCTACAGCTTTTTTCTAAGCAACTAGACTTTAAAGAAAAAATATGGAGGAAAGTATCTTGAAAATGAAGCTCTGAAGATTTCATGACAGGAGTCCACCAGGTCCCATCTTCTCCCGTTGTTTGGTCTTTTCGTCTAGATGTTTGAGGACAGGACAAAATCATCCAGGTATCGTTACCCTTGATGCTTTGAGAGCAGTAATATATGATTGAGTCTATAGGTTTTTCCAACTTTTCACAAGAGCTTCTATTGCCCCTGAGCACCAAAGTCATGATTACCGGCGTCGTCTCAAATGTGAGTCTTCATCATTAACAAACAAATCAATACGGATCCTCTATTCTCACGTTCTGCAATAGACACATACTAATTAGCGTTCCTTCACCAGAGAGCGAGCATTTATACCAATGCTTCCTGGAGAATGCGGCATATTTGTAGGGTCGGGAGAAAAAAAATATTTTAGGACGAAAGAATGTCTATACTGATGAAAGATCAACATATTCTATTTTTTGGGTTACGGACTTTCATTGAGGATCGAAAACAGCGATCGCCTATGTAATTTAATTCTCAGTCATACTGGAGACTGAACTTCTATCCGCTCTGTGACCCAGAAATAAAGCTTCCTATTGATCTTCTAATACCTGAAGTGGGATGGCCTATACATCTCTGCCAGAACATCCGACAAGATCTTGGAAAAAAGTGGAGACCTCACGGATGAGCTGGAAAATCTCCTGTAAGGTCCAGGAGCATACTGGAAAAAAGCACTCCCTACTGAGCGTGGCACCAAAATGCTTCAGCATCCAACTGAGCTCCTGGGGGGCGGGACCTGAAGTCTTAAATTGGTGTGGCCTAAAAATGGGCGTGGATATGGAAATAAAATTCCATTTGCATGCTTTACTAGTCATACTTCAATTCTTCTTCAAGGGCAATTGGGTAAGTTGGCCCTCAGGGCCAGTTATTGGCCATGCTTATTTGTACGGCGACTGGATTTTTATAAAAATCATCATTATCGGTTGCACATCAACCCGTGTAGTGAGTTTGCTGCTGACATAATTGTCTATCAGGACAGATCGATTGGGTTACGATTCTGTTCCCATCAGTTTACTGTATATCTGTCAGTTTCAATGGACGTATAGATCACCCCACGGTTTAGGAGAGACCTGCAGGGGTGGAGCAATAGGTGGTGCAGAACTTGTAGTCCATCCCATACGCTATAAACGGAACATGGAAGGTTGAGGCTCTGTTACAAATTTTGCTTTGGGGCTGAGGAACGTCACGTCACACCTGCAGAATATTCAGCAGATCTAGTGTCCTTTTTCAGTGGTATAACAGATAACTATGTGGCCCACTAGCAATGCTGGGATGGGGCCGACTAAAGGCAACAAGCAAGTTCAGAAACTGGAAAAAAAAAGTTTTTTGGACTCTGTGTTAAAATTTCTCTCTTACCGTCCATCATTAGAAGTAATCTCTCGCTTCTGTGGCACATGTTCTAATAAAGCAGGGCCCCCTCAACTGCTGGGCCCCAATATCTACTAGTATGATGGTCAAACTCTTGGTCCTATCTTTGCTATTCTAGAAGTTTCATTAACTACCTCATGTGTTTCAGTAATTAAGTGCTCTAGCCCTGGTGTCCCGCTGGTTCAAAGTTCTAAGGTGGCTTTCTCTATAGTCCCTGGTGGGCTAGTGTCCAAGGGAAACTTACATAGTAACATAGTAACATAGTAACATAGTTAGTAAGGCCGAAAAAAGACATTTGTCCATCCAGTTCAGCCTATATTCCATCATAATAAATCCCCAGATCTACGTCCTTCTACAGAACCTAATAATTGTATGATACAATATTGTTCTGCTCCAGGAAGACATCCAGGCCTCTCTTGAACCCCTCGACTGAGTTCGCCATCACCACCTCCTCAGGCAAGCAATTCCAGATTCTTACCGCCCTAACAGTAAAGAATCCTCTTCTATGTTGGTGGAAAAACCTTCTCTCCTCCAGACGCAAAGAATGCCCCCTTGTGCCCGTCACCTTCCTTGGTATAAACAGATCCTCAGCGAGATATTTGTATTGTCCCCTTATATACTTATACATGGTTATTAGATCGCCCCTCAGTCGTCTTTTTTCTAGACTAAATAATCCTAATTTCGCTAATCTATCTGGGTATTGTAGTTCTCCCATCCCCTTTATTAATTTTGTTGCCCTCCTTTGTACTCTCTCTAGTTCCATTATATCCTTCCTGAGCACCGGTGCCCAAAACTGGACACAGTACTCCATGTGCGGTCTAACTAGGGATTTGTACAGAGGCAGTATAATGCTCTCATCATGTGTATCCAGACCTCTTTTAATGCACCCCATGATCCTGTTTGCCTTGGCAGCTGCTGCCTGGCACTGGCTGCTCCAGGTAAGTTTATCATTAACTAGGATCCCCAAGTCCTTCTCCCTGTCAGATTTACCCAGTGGTTTCCCGTTCAGTGTGTAATGGTGATATTGATTCCCTCTTCCCATGTGTATAACCTTACATTTATCATTGTTAAACCTCATCTGCCACCTTTCAGCCCAAGTTTCAAACTTATCCAGATCCATCTGTAGCAGAATACTATCTTCTCTTGTATTAACTGCTTTACATAGTTTTGTATCATCTGCAAATATCGATATTTTACTGTGTAAACCTTCTACCAGATCATTAATGAATATGTTGAAGAGAACAGGTCCCAATACTGACCCCTGCGGTACCCCACTGGTCACAGCGACCCAGTTAGAGACTATACCATTTATAACCACCCTCTGCTTTCTATCACTAAGCCAGTTACTAACCCATTTACACACATTTTCCCCCAGACCAAGCATTCTCATTTTGTGTACCAACCTCTTGTGCGGCACGGTATCAAACGCTTTGGAAAAATCGAGATATACCACGTCCAATGACTCACCGTGGTCCAGTCTATAGCTTACCTCTTCATAAAAACTGATTAGATTGGTTTGACAGGAGCGATTTCTCATAAACCCATGCTGATATGGAGTTAAACAGTTATTCTCATTGAGATAATCCAGAATAACATCCCTCAGAAACCCTTCAAATATTTTACCAACAATAGAGGTTAGACTTACTGGCCTATAATTTCCAGGTTCACTTTTAGAGCCCTTTTTGAATATTGGCACCACATTTGCTATGCGCCAGTCCTGCGGAACAGACCCTGTTGCTATAGAGTCACTAAAAATAAGAAATAATGGTTTATCTATTACATTACTTAGTTCTCTTAGTACTCGTGGGTGTATGCCATCCGGACCCGGAGATTTATCTATTTTAATCTTATTTAGCCGGTTTCGCACCTCTTCTTGGGTTAGATTAGTGACCCTTAATATAGGGTTTTCATTGTTTCTTGGGATTTCACCTAGCATTTCATTTTCCACCGTGAATACCGTGGAGAAGAAGGTGTTTAATATGTTAGCTTTTTCCTCGTCATCTACAACCATTCTTTCCTCACTATTTTTTAAGGGGCCTACATTTTCAGTTTTTATTCTTTTACTATTGATATAGTTGAAGAACAGTTTGGGATTAGTTTTACTCTCCTTAGCAATGTGCTTCTCTGTTTCCTTTTTGGCAGCTTTAATTAGTTTTTTAGATAAAGTATTTTTCTCCCTATAGTTTTTTAGAGCTTCAATGGTGCCATCCTGCTTTAGTAGTGCAAATGCTTTCTTTTTACTGTTAATTGCCTGTCTTACTTCTTTGTTTAGCCACATTGGGTTTTTCCTATTTCTAGTCCTTTTATTCCCACAAGGTATAAACCGCTTACACTGCCTATTTAGGATGTTCTTAAACATTTCCCATTTATTATCTGTATTCTCATTTCTGAGGATATTGTCCCAGTCTACCAGATTAAGGGCATCTCTAAGCTGTTCAAACTTTGCCTTCCTAAAGTTCAATGTTTTTGTGACTCCCTGACAAGTCCCCCTAGTGAAAGACAGGTGAAACTGCACAATATTGTGGTCGCTATTTCCTAAATGCCCAACCACCTGCAGATTTGTTATTCTGTCAGGTCTATTAGATAGTATTAGGTCTAAAAGTGCTGCTCCTCTGGTTGGATTCTGCACCAATTGTGAAAGATAATTTTTCTTGGTTATTAGCAGAAACCTGTTGCCTTTATGGGTTTCACAGGTTTCTGTTTCCCAGTTAATATCCGGGTAGTTAAAGTCCCCCATAACCAGGACCTCATTATGGGTTGCAGCTTCATCTATCTGCTTTAGAAGTAGACTTTCCATGGTTTCTGTTATATTTGGGGGTTTGTAACAGACCCCAATGAGAATTTTGTTACCATTTTTCCCTCCATGAATTTCAACCCATATGGACTCGACATCCTCATTCCCTTCGCTAATATCCTCCCTTAAAGTGGACTTTAGACAAGACTTTACATAGAGACAAACCCCTCCTCCTCTCCGATTTTTACGATCCTTTCTAAACAGACTGTAACCCTGTAAGTTAACTGCCCAGTCATAGCTTTCATCTAACCATGTCTCGGTTATTCCCACTATGTCAAAGTTACCTGTAGATATTTCTGCTTCTAGTTCTTCCATCTTGTTTGTCAGGCTTCTGGCGTTTGCGAGCATGCAGTTTAGAGGATTTTGTTTTGTTCCAATCTCCTCACTGTGGATTGTTTTAGAAATGTTCTTACCTCCCTTCTGAGTATGTTTTCCTGGGTCGTCTTTGTTCGAGTCTAATGTTTTTCTTCCCGTCCCCTCTTCTTCTAGTTTAACGCCCTCCTGATGAGTGTAGCGAGTCTTCTGGCGAATGTGTGTTTCCCAGGTTTGTTGAGGTGTAGTCCGTCTCTGGCGAGGAGTCCATCATACCAGTAATTCACACCGTGGTCCAGGAATCCAAATCCTTGTTGTCTGCACCATCGTCTTAGCCAGTTGTTTGCATCAAGGATCCTGTTCCATCTCCTGGTGCCATGCCCGTCTACTGGAAGGATAGAAGAAAAAACTACCTGTGCATCCAGTTCCTTTACTTTCTTCCCCAACTCTTCAAAGTCCTTGCAGATTGTCGGTAGGTCCTTCCTTGCCGTGTCATTGGTGCCAACATGTATCAGAAGAAATGGGTGGACGTCCTTGGAGCTGAAGAGCTTTGGTATCCTATCGGTCACATCCTTGATCATCGCACCTGGAAGGCAGCATACTTCTCTTGCAGTTATGTCCGGTCTGCAGATGGCTGCTTCTGTGCCTCTCAGTAGTGAGTCTCCCACCACCACCACTCTTCGTTGCTTCTTGGCTGTACTTTTTGCTGTCACTTGTTGCTGTGTGCCCTTTTCTTTTTTGCTTGCTGGTATTGCTTCATTCTTAGGTGTGCCATCTTCATCCTCTACAAAGATTTGATATCGGTTCTTCAGTTGTGTGGTTGGTGATTTCTCCATGGTCTTCTTGCTTCTTTTGGTCACATGCTTCCACTCATCTGCTTTTGGAGGTTCTCTGACACTTTTTGCACCTTCTGTGACCAGTAGAGATGCTTCTGTTCTGTCTAGAAAGTCTTCATTCTCTTTGATGAGTTTCAAAGTTGCTATTCTTTCTTCCAGACCCCGCACCTTTTCTTCTAAAAGGGCCACTAGTCTACACTTCTGACAGGTGAAATTGGATTCTTCTTCTGGTCGATCTGTGAACATGTAGCACATGCTGCAGCTCACCATGTAGGTTGTCACATCTGCCATGTTGCTCCTAGATCCTGCTGACTTGCTGTGTGTTTTCCTTCTTGTGTAATCTACTCAGCCAAGCTCTCTTGCAATAATGTCCTACAGGCAAAATTACGGCGCGCGGTTTGGTGATGCTTTCGAAGCAGCTGGTCCCGGCTGTACCCAACGATCTTCTAGCTTAGGGAGACTTCGCTTCTCCCAGAAGGCACCTGGAATATGCAAATTAGCCTCCTGAAGCTTGGATCCCTGGTTTGGTGATGCTTTCGAAGCAGCTGGTCCCGGCTGTACCCAACGATCTTCTAGCTTAGGGAGACTTCGCTTCTCCCAGAAGGCACCTGGAATATGCAAATTAGCCTCCTGAAGCTTGGATCCCTGGTTTGGTGATGCTTTCGAAGCAGCTGGTCCCGGCTGTACCCAACGATCTTCTAGCTTAGGGAGACTTCGCTTCTCCCAGAAGGCACCTGGAATATGCAAATTAGCCTCCTGAAGCTTGGATCCCTGGTTTGGTGATGCTTTCGAAGCAGCTGGTCCCGGCTGTACCCAACGATCTTCTAGCTTAGGGAGACTTCGCTTCTCCCAGAAGGCACCTGGAATATGCAAATTAGCCTCCTGAAGCTTGGATCCCTGGTTTGGTGATGCTTTCGAAGCAGCTGGTCCCGGCTGTACCCAACGATCTTCTAGCTTAGGGAGACTTCGCTTCTCCCAGAAGGCACCTGGAATATGCAAATTAGCCTCCTGAAGCTTGGATCCCTGGTTTGGTGATGCTTTCGAAGCAGCTGGTCCCGGCTGTACCCAACGATCTTCTAGCTTAGGGAGACTTCGCTTCTCCCAGAAGGCACCTGGAATATGCAAATTAGCCTCCTGAAGCTTGGATCCCTGGTTTGGTGATGCTTTCGAAGCAGCTGGTCCCGGCTGTACCCAACGATCTTCTAGCTTAGGGAGACTTCGCTTCTCCCAGAAGGCACCTGGAATATGCAAATTAGCCTCCTGAAGCTTGGATCCCTGGTTTGGTGATGCTTTCGAAGCAGCTGGTCCCGGCTGTACCCAACGATCTTCTAGCTTAGGGAGACTTCGCTTCTCCCAGAAGGCACCTGGAATATGCAAATTAGCCTCCTGAAGCTTGGATCCCTGGTTTGGTGATGCTTTCGAAGCAGCTGGTCCCGGCTGTACCCAACGATCTTCTAGCTTAGGGAGACTTCGCTTCTCCCAGAAGGCACCTGGAATATGCAAATTAGCCTCCTGAAGCTTGGATCCCTGGTTTGGTGATGCTTTCGAAGCAGCTGGTCCCGGCTGTACCCAACGATCTTCTAGCTTAGGGAGACTTCGCTTCTCCCAGAAGGCACCTGGAATATGCAAATTAGCCTCCTGAAGCTTGGATCCCTGGTTTGGTGATGCTTTCGAAGCAGCTGGTCCCGGCTGTACCCAACGATCTTCTAGCTTAGGGAGACTTCGCTTCTCCCAGAAGGCACCTGGAATATGCAAATTAGCCTCCTGAAGCTTGGATCCCTGGTTTGGTGATGCTTTCGAAGCAGCTGGTCCCGGCTGTACCCAACGATCTTCTAGCTTAGGGAGACTTCGCTTCTCCCAGAAGGCACCTGGAATATGCAAATTAGCCTCCTGAAGCTTGGATCCCTGGTTTGGTGATGCTTTCGAAGCAGCTGGTCCCGGCTGTACCCAACGATCTTCTAGCTTAGGGAGACTTCGCTTCTCCCAGAAGGCACCTGGAATATGCAAATTAGCCTCCTGAAGCTTGGATCCCTGGTTTGGTGATGCTTTCGAAGCAGCTGGTCCCGGCTGTACCCAACGATCTTCTAGCTTAGGGAGACTTCGCTTCTCCCAGAAGGCACCTGGAATATGCAAATTAGCCTCCTGAAGCTTGGATCCCTGGTTTGGTGATGCTTTCGAAGCAGCTGGTCCCGGCTGTACCCAACGATCTTCTAGCTTAGGGAGACTTCGCTTCTCCCAGAAGGCACCTGGAATATGCAAATTAGCCTCCTGAAGCTTGGATCCCTGGTTTGGTGATGCTTTCGAAGCAGCTGGTCCCGGCTGTACCCAACGATCTTCTAGCTTAGGGAGACTTCGCTTCTCCCAGAAGGCACCTGGAATATGCAAATTAGCCTCCTGAAGCTTGGATCCCTGGTTTGGTGATGCTTTCGAAGCAGCTGGTCCCGGCTGTACCCAACGATCTTCTAGCTTAGGGAGACTTCGCTTCTCCCAGAAGGCACCTGGAATATGCAAATTAGCCTCCTGAAGCTTGGATCCCTGGTTTGGTGATGCTTTCGAAGCAGCTGGTCCCGGCTGTACCCAACGATCTTCTAGCTTAGGGAGACTTCGCTTCTCCCAGAAGGCACCTGGAATATGCAAATTAGCCTCCTGAAGCTTGGATCCCTGGTTTGGTGATGCTTTCGAAGCAGCTGGTCCCGGCTGTACCCAACGATCTTCTAGCTTAGGGAGACTTCGCTTCTCCCAGAAGGCACCTGGAATATGCAAATTAGCCTCCTGAAGCTTGGATCCCTGGTTTGGTGATGCTTTCGAAGCAGCTGGTCCCGGCTGTACCCAACGATCTTCTAGCTTAGGGAGACTTCGCTTCTCCCAGAAGGCACCTGGAATATGCAAATTAGCCTCCTGAAGCTTGGATCCCTGGTTTGGTGATGCTTTCGAAGCAGCTGGTCCCGGCTGTACCCAACGATCTTCTAGCTTAGGGAGACTTCGCTTCTCCCAGAAGGCACCTGGAATATGCAAATTAGCCTCCTGAAGCTTGGATCCCTGGTTTGGTGATGCTTTCGAAGCAGCTGGTCCCGGCTGTACCCAACGATCTTCTAGCTTAGGGAGACTTCGCTTCTCCCAGAAGGCACCTGGAATATGCAAATTAGCCTCCTGAAGCTTGGATCCCTGGTTTGGTGATGCTTTCGAAGCAGCTGGTCCCGGCTGTACCCAACGATCTTCTAGCTTAGGGAGACTTCGCTTCTCCCAGAAGGCACCTGGAATATGCAAATTAGCCTCCTGAAGCTTGGATCCCTGGTTTGGTGATGCTTTCGAAGCAGCTGGTCCCGGCTGTACCCAACGATCTTCTAGCTTAGGGAGACTTCGCTTCTCCCAGAAGGCACCTGGAATATGCAAATTAGCCTCCTGAAGCTTGGATCCCTGGTTTGGTGATGCTTTCGAAGCAGCTGGTCCCGGCTGTACCCAACGATCTTCTAGCTTAGGGAGACTTCGCTTCTCCCAGAAGGCACCTGGAATATGCAAATTAGCCTCCTGAAGCTTGGATCCCTGGTTTGGTGATGCTTTCGAAGCAGCTGGTCCCGGCTGTACCCAACGATCTTCTAGCTTAGGGAGACTTCGCTTCTCCCAGAAGGCACCTGGAATATGCAAATTAGCCTCCTGAAGCTTGGATCCCTGGTTTGGTGATGCTTTCGAAGCAGCTGGTCCCGGCTGTACCCAACGATCTTCTAGCTTAGGGAGACTTCGCTTCTCCCAGAAGGCACCTGGAATATGCAAATTAGCCTCCTGAAGCTTGGATCCCTGGTTTGGTGATGCTTTCGAAGCAGCTGGTCCCGGCTGTACCCAACGATCTTCTAGCTTAGGGAGACTTCGCTTCTCCCAGAAGGCACCTGGAATATGCAAATTAGCCTCCTGAAGCTTGGATCCCTGGTTTGGTGATGCTTTCGAAGCAGCTGGTCCCGGCTGTACCCAACGATCTTCTAGCTTAGGGAGACTTCGCTTCTCCCAGAAGGCACCTGGAATATGCAAATTAGCCTCCTGAAGCTTGGATCCCTGGTTTGGTGATGCTTTCGAAGCAGCTGGTCCCGGCTGTACCCAACGATCTTCTAGCTTAGGGAGACTTCGCTTCTCCCAGAAGGCACCTGGAATATGCAAATTAGCCTCCTGAAGCTTGGATCCCTGGTTTGGTGATGCTTTCGAAGCAGCTGGTCCCGGCTGTACCCAACGATCTTCTAGCTTAGGGAGACTTCGCTTCTCCCAGAAGGCACCTGGAATATGCAAATTAGCCTCCTGAAGCTTGGATCCCTGGTTTGGTGATGCTTTCGAAGCAGCTGGTCCCGGCTGTACCCAACGATCTTCTAGCTTAGGGAGACTTCGCTTCTCCCAGAAGGCACCTGGAATATGCAAATTAGCCTCCTGAAGCTTGGATCCCTGGTTTGGTGATGCTTTCGAAGCAGCTGGTCCCGGCTGTACCCAACGATCTTCTAGCTTAGGGAGACTTCGCTTCTCCCAGAAGGCACCTGGAATATGCAAATTAGCCTCCTGAAGCTTGGATCCCTGGTTTGGTGATGCTTTCGAAGCAGCTGGTCCCGGCTGTACCCAACGATCTTCTAGCTTAGGGAGACTTCGCTTCTCCCAGAAGGCACCTGGAATATGCAAATTAGCCTCCTGAAGCTTGGATCCCTGGTTTGGTGATGCTTTCGAAGCAGCTGGTCCCGGCTGTACCCAACGATCTTCTAGCTTAGGGAGACTTCGCTTCTCCCAGAAGGCACCTGGAATATGCAAATTAGCCTCCTGAAGCTTGGATCCCTGGTTTGGTGATGCTTTCGAAGCAGCTGGTCCCGGCTGTACCCAACGATCTTCTAGCTTAGGGAGACTTCGCTTCTCCCAGAAGGCACCTGGAATATGCAAATTAGCCTCCTGAAGCTTGGATCCCTGGTTTGGTGATGCTTTCGAAGCAGCTGGTCCCGGCTGTACCCAACGATCTTCTAGCTTAGGGAGACTTCGCTTCTCCCAGAAGGCACCTGGAATATGCAAATTAGCCTCCTGAAGCTTGGATCCCTGGTTTGGTGATGCTTTCGAAGCAGCTGGTCCCGGCTGTACCCAACGATCTTCTAGCTTAGGGAGACTTCGCTTCTCCCAGAAGGCACCTGGAATATGCAAATTAGCCTCCTGAAGCTTGGATCCCTGGTTTGGTGATGCTTTCGAAGCAGCTGGTCCCGGCTGTACCCAACGATCTTCTAGCTTAGGGAGACTTCGCTTCTCCCAGAAGGCACCTGGAATATGCAAATTAGCCTCCTGAAGCTTGGATCCCTGGTTTGGTGATGCTTTCGAAGCAGCTGGTCCCGGCTGTACCCAACGATCTTCTAGCTTAGGGAGACTTCGCTTCTCCCAGAAGGCACCTGGAATATGCAAATTAGCCTCCTGAAGCTTGGATCCCTGGTTTGGTGATGCTTTCGAAGCAGCTGGTCCCGGCTGTACCCAACGATCTTCTAGCTTAGGGAGACTTCGCTTCTCCCAGAAGGCACCTGGAATATGCAAATTAGCCTCCTGAAGCTTGGATCCCTGGTTTGGTGATGCTTTCGAAGCAGCTGGTCCCGGCTGTACCCAACGATCTTCTAGCTTAGGGAGACTTCGCTTCTCCCAGAAGGCACCTGGAATATGCAAATTAGCCTCCTGAAGCTTGGATCCCTGGTTTGGTGATGCTTTCGAAGCAGCTGGTCCCGGCTGTACCCAACGATCTTCTAGCTTAGGGAGACTTCGCTTCTCCCAGAAGGCACCTGGAATATGCAAATTAGCCTCCTGAAGCTTGGATCCCTGGTTTGGTGATGCTTTCGAAGCAGCTGGTCCCGGCTGTACCCAACGATCTTCTAGCTTAGGGAGACTTCGCTTCTCCCAGAAGGCACCTGGAATATGCAAATTAGCCTCCTGAAGCTTGGATCCCTGGTTTGGTGATGCTTTCGAAGCAGCTGGTCCCGGCTGTACCCAACGATCTTCTAGCTTAGGGAGACTTCGCTTCTCCCAGAAGGCACCTGGAATATGCAAATTAGCCTCCTGAAGCTTGGATCCCTGGTTTGGTGATGCTTTCGAAGCAGCTGGTCCCGGCTGTACCCAACGATCTTCTAGCTTAGGGAGACTTCGCTTCTCCCAGAAGGCACCTGGAATATGCAAATTAGCCTCCTGAAGCTTGGATCCCTGGTTTGGTGATGCTTTCGAAGCAGCTGGTCCCGGCTGTACCCAACGATCTTCTAGCTTAGGGTAGCATTCAACCATAGGGACTCCACTTGCCATGGTGCGCTCTGTCCTGCTGTGAAGTCATGGTTGAAGCTCTCCTCTGAATAACATGGCAGCAAGAGTTAGAAGAAAAAGTGTGATGTGAGTCTTGTCTAAAAGTGAACACATTTTAAAAAATTTCATTCCACTTCAATTAGTACAAATGATTGAAAAAAATTACATTTGGACAGCATCGATTTGTCACAAAAAGATGTTAATGAGTTTTGAGGTCTCTCCAGATTGCAAAACTTGAGAAGCAGATGGTCTGGAAGGGGTAAAAAAGTAATAAAAGATTATTCTCCCAGGCCTCTATGTCATCTGTCCTGGCTTCGCAGTTCAAAGAGATTCACTTTGGATCTTCTTCCAGCCTCCTGTCTTTGGTCATCCCTTCTGGCATTGACTAGCTCCTCTCGAATTTGCTCTGGTTGGATCTTCTTTAGGACTATTGCCTTAGGTCTTCTTTTCTGGCATTGACTAACTTCTCTTGAACTTGCTTTGGATCTTTTTCTGGTCTCCTGACTTTGGTCTTCTCCTCCAGCACAGAATTCACTTTGGATATTCTTCCAACCACCTGTCTTTACTCTCATTTTCTGGTACTGACTAGTTCCCGAGGATTCGCTTCTGATCTTTTTCTGACCTCGTGTCTTTCATCTTCTCTTCCAGCATTGACTAGCTCTCGGTGATTCACTTAGGATCTTCTTCCAGTCTACTGTCTTCTTTGTGTGGCACTGACTAGATTCTCCGAAATTTGCTTCACATTTTCTTCTGGCCTCCTGAATTTGCTCTTATCTTCCAGCACTGACAAGCTCTCGGGGATTCGCTTTAGATCTTCTTCTGGCCTCCTGTCTTGAGTCTACTTTTCTGGCACTGACTAGCTGGAGATTAACTTTAGATCTTCTTCTGGCCTCCGGATTTTCTGGTACTATGTATCGCACAGTCACGTGAGACTCGTGAGGTCCAGTCAATGCCCAAAGAGAAGTCTGGAGGCCTGGGGAAGATCCATAGAGCGGAGAACCAGGATGGACAATTCAAAACAAAACAAAAGAATTCAGATGCAGTTGAAGTTGGTTGACAATTGGTAGACGAGCCTAGGACAGGTGGATTCAATATGTTTACTATTTTACAACTCCTTCTGGCTCTCAAAAGATTCCAGAAAACTACCACCTGGTTTGCTGACATCAGTTGCAATCATGAAAAATTCAGATTCTGGCACATCTTAATGTTCCATAATGTTTGCGAGAAATCTGATTAGTTTAGAATCAATTTGCTCATCTTTAGTTCTGGCAGGTTTCCTTCATCCTTTTTCTGTCATCTAATTAGTGCCAAATTAGCACTGACCTGCTAAGTATATGCTGTCTGATAGCTACAGCTTTTTTCTAAGCAACTAGACTTTAAAGAAAAAATATGGAGGAAAGTATCTTGAAAATGAAGCTCTGAAGATTTCATGACAGGAGTCCACCAGGTCCCATCTTCTCCCGTTGTTTGGTCTTTTCGTCTAGATGTTTGAGGACAGGACAAAATCATCCAGGTATCGTTACCCTTGATGCTTTGAGAGCAGTAATATATGATTGAGTCTATAGGTTTTTCCAACTTTCCACAAGAGCTTCTATTGCCCCTGAGCACCAAAGTCATGATTACCGGCGTCGTCTCAAATGTGAGTCTTCATCATTAACAAACAAATCAATACGGATCCTCTATTCTCACGTTCTGTAATAGACACATACTAATTAGCGTTCCTTCACCAGAGAGCGAGCATTTATACCAATGCTTCCTGGAGAATGCGGCATATTTGTAGGGTCGGGAGAAAAAAAATATTTTAGGACGAAAGAATGTCTATACTGATGAAAGATCAACATATTCTATTTTTTGGGTTACGGACTTTCATTGAGGATCGAAAACAGCGATCGCCTATGTAATTTAATTCTCAGTCATACTGGAGACTGAACTTCTATCCGCTCTGTGACCCAGAAATAAAGCTTCCTATTGATCTTCTAATACCTGAAGTGGGATGGCCTATACATCTCTGCCAGAACATCCGACAAGATCTTGGAAAAAAGTGGAGACCTCACGGATGAGCTGGAAAATCTCCTGTAAGGTCCAGGAGCATACTGGAAAAAAGCACTCCCTACTGAGCGTGGCACCAAAATGCTTCAGCATCCAACTGAGCTCCTGGGGGGCGGGACCTGAAGTCTTAAATTGGTGTGGCCTAAAAATGGGCGTGGATATGGAAATAAAATTCCATTTGCATGCTTTACTAGTCATACTTCAATTCTTCTTCAAGGGCAATTAGATAAGTTGGCCCTCAGGGCCAGTTATTGGCCATGCTTATTTGTACGGCGACTGGATTTTCATAAAAATCATCATTATCGGTTGCACATCAACCCGTGTAGTGAGTTTGCTGCTGACATAATTGTCTATCAGGACAGATCGATTGGGTTACGATTCTGTTCCCATCAGTTTACTGTATATCTGTCAGTTTCAATGGACGTATAGATCACCCCACGGTTTAGGAGAGACCTGCAGGGGTGGAGCAATAGGTGGTGCAGAACTTGTAGTCCATCCCATACGCTATAAACGGAACATGGAAGGTTGAGGCTCTGTTACAAATTTTGCTTTGGGGCTGAGGAACGTCACGTCACACCTGCAGAATATTCAGCAGATCTAGTGTCCTTTTTCAGTGGTATAACAGATAACTATGTGGCCCACTAGCAATGCTGGGATGGGGCCGACTAAAGGCAGCAAGCAAGTTCAGAAACTGGAAAAAAAAAGTTTTTTGGACTCTGTGTTAAAATTTCTCTCTTACCGTCCATCATTAGAAGTAATCTCTCGCTTCTGTGGCACATGTTCTAATAAAGCAGGGCCCCCTCAACTGCTGGGCCCCAATATCTACTAGTATGATGGTCAAACTCTTGGTCCTATCTTTGCTATTCTAGAAGTTTCATTAACTACCTCATGTGTTTCAGTAATTAAGTGCTCTAGCCCTGGTGTCCCGCTGGTTCAAAGTTCTAAGGTGGCTTTCTCTATAGTCCCTGGTGGGCTAGTGTCCAAGGGAAACTTACGTGGTTCTACTCTGATGACAATTAAGAACAAAGTAATCGATCCTAAATTAATTCAATTCATTTAGAATTTCCCTAAATTTGCAGACTCTAGCAAATGTAAATTTTTGGGTACTCGGTTTGCACCAATCAATAAAAAAAAAACTGCCAGTCGGCTATCATTTTTCTGGGTTCATATAGGAGGAGATAATATACAATAAAATTTCATACTGGTAACTCGCCTCATCTGTCCCCTATCCCTGCCACTGCAGCTTCCCTTTTTCCTCTCTCTCCTTGGAGCACCTGCTTTGGCTCTGGTCTTACTTTTACTCTGTGCCACCACTTCTGGCGCCAATTAGACCTCGACGCACGTTATGATATCATATGATGGATTCATATAGCCTGGTAAGGGAATAAGAAAAATAAAATATACTCACCTCGCCCCTCATGTGTCCCTGCCTCCCTTTACCTGCTCTCTCATTAGGGCACCCGCTTTGGCTCTGGTCTTATCTTTACTCTGTGCCACCACTTCTGGCGCCAGTTAGACCTCGACGCGCGTTATGATATCATATGACGGATTCATATAGCCTGGTAAGGGAATAAGAAAAATAAAATATACTCACCTCGCCCCTCATGTGTCCCTGCCTCCCTTTACCTGCTCTCTCATTAGGGCACCCGCATTGGCTCTGGTCTTATCTTTACTCTTTGCCACCACCTCTGGTGCCAATTAGACCTCGATGCGCGTTATGATATCATATGACGGATTCATATAGCCTGGTAAGGGAATAAGAAAAATAAAATATACTCACCTCGCCCCTCATGTGTCCCTGCCTCCCTTTACCTGCTCTCTCATTAGGGCACCCGCTTTGGCTCTGGTTTTACCTTTACTCTGTGCCACCACTTCTGGCGCCAATTAGACCTCGATGCGCGTTATGATATCATATGACGGATTCAGAAAGCCTGGTAAGGGAATAAGAAAAATAAAATATACTCACCTTGCCCCTCATGTGTCCCTGCCTCCCTTTATCTGCTTTCTCATTAGGGCACTCGCTTTGGCTCTGGTCTTATCTTTACTCTTTGCCACCACCTCTGGTGCCAATTAGACCTCGACGCGCGTTATGATATCATATGACGGATTCATATAGCCTGGTAACGGAATAAGAAAATAAATAAAATATCATACTCACCTCGCCCCTCATGTGTCCCTGCCACTGCAGCCTCCCTTTATCTGCTCTCTCATTAGGGCACCCGCTTTGGCTCTGGTTTTCTCTTTGGCACCAATTAGACCCTCGACGC
This sequence comes from Ranitomeya imitator, assembly GCF_032444005.1. Classification (NCBI taxonomy): domain Eukaryota; kingdom Metazoa; phylum Chordata; class Amphibia; order Anura; family Dendrobatidae; genus Ranitomeya; species Ranitomeya imitator. The sequence continues at coordinate 209,124,502 of NC_091288.1, forward strand.
ACGTTATGATTTCATATGACGGATCCATACAGCCTAGGAAGGGAATAAAAATATCATACATCGCCTCTCACCTGTCCCTGCAGCCGCAGCTCCCTCTCCCATAAGGCACCTGCTCCACCTTCGGTCTTCTTTTCACTCTTTGCCACCACTATTTTTGGCTTCGACAAAGACTTGATATGTGTCGAAGACTTTTCATAAGAGAACACCAAGTTTGGAGCAGGAGTGAGCATAAGATGAACGTGGTGCTGCGGTGGCAGAAACCAGTGAGAAGCGAGGTGAGTATAATATTCTATTGTTTTTTAACCACTTGTTGACCCCTCGGAAGACAAAAAATTGCTTTTATAATGGTAATAGGGGCACGTTCAATTCTGATCAAACTCCCTGCGAATTCGAGCGAATTGGCCAAAAATGGATTCGATCATCTCTAATCACTACATAATACTGAATGCAGCTCAGATTCACTGCTTTTTAGCGTATAAAGTCGCAAAAACTACCTTTCACCCTAGAAATACCCGACTTTGTCACTCCTCCATGCTTTACACCTCAACTGTCTATTTTGGCACATCAATACAAAAATTGGGGAACCTGGAGTCCACCCTTTCATAAAAGAGATAAACTCTCAAAAATGCTCTCACTTACTCGAAGGACATCACCCTATCTATTTGATGAAACATTTCACAAACAGAGCCGTCTTCCGCTGACCTCCGGAGGCTGCCGGTAAAGCCATTATCCGCACATTTATATTGGAGAATGCAAAACAAGAGCTGATACGAAATTATACATGAATGTGGCTTTCTAAAGTCTAATTGTACCCCCTGTCTGAATGACAGGCGGCGCATCACTTCACCTAGGTCTTAATTATTATTATAAAAAGCTTCTTTTTATATGATGGGGGAGGGGGGATACGCAGCCGAAGAGCTCTAACGCATCCAATCATTCCAATAGAACGCCCCTGCTGCTCTCACGGCTTGTAAAATCCCACCAATATAATGACAGGCCGTGCGTAGAGAGCTGCTACAACCCGGCCTCACAGCGCGAGACTGGAAAAGAAGCGGAGGAACACGCAAAGGTCATAACCGGAGCATAATTGGCATTTTCATAGAGACGTAACCACAAGCATTTCTCAATGGCGGCTTTTTATGTTTTTATTTTTTTTTCTACCTGGTTAACAATAACGAACGGCATCGACCCAATTAGCACTTCTCGTTTTAATGGGATTTTTTTTTTTTTTAGCGCATTAACTCTTTACGCATCAGTGGGCGCAGTTAGTCTGGGAGTCATAGAGACGTTAATGTGGTCATTAATTAGCGCAAAATCCATTACTCGTCTCGTTTGCTACGGATTAAGAACTAAACCGGGCTTTGGCCATCATTACATTTATAATTTATCAGAGCAACAAGAGCGTTTGTAAAAAGCATAACAGAATAATAATATTTGGGAAATTTCGCTGGTCGCAATTTTGCTTAATAATAAATAATAATAATAATTTTATTTATATAGCGCCAACATATTCCGCAGCGCTTTACAAATTATAGAGGGGACTTGTACAGACAATAAACATTACAGCATAACAGAAATACAGTTCAAAACAGATACCAGGAGGAATGAGGGCCCTGCTGCTCGCAAGCTTACAAACTATGGGGAAAAGGGGAGACACGAGAGGTGGATGGTAACAATTGCTTTAGTTATTCGGACCGGCCATAGTGTAAGGCTCAGGTGTTCATGTAAAGCTGCATGAACCAGTTACCTGCCTAAGTATGTAGCAGTACAGACACAGAGGGCTAATACTGCATAAAGTGTATGAGAACATGATGCGAGGAACCTTTTTTTTTTTTTTTTTTTTTTATTATAAATAGGCCACACAGGGATCGTTAGGTTAATGCATTGAGGCGGTAGGCCAGTCTGAACAAATGAGTTTTTAGGGCACGCTTAAAACTGTGGGGATTGGGGATTAATCGTATTAACCTAGGTAGTGCATTCCAAAGAATCGGCGCAGCACGTGTAAAGTCTTGGAGACGGGAGTGGGAGGTTCTGATTATTGAGGATGCTAACCTGAGGTCATTAGCGGAGCGGAGGGCACGGGTAGGGTGGTAGACTGATACCAGGGAGGAGATGTAGGGTGGTGCTGAGCCATGGAGTGCTTTGTGGATGAGGGTAGTAGTTTTGTACTGGATTCTGGAGTGGATGGGTAGCCAGTGTAGTGACTGGCACAGGGTAGAGGCATCGGTGTAACGGTTGGTGAGGAATATGATCCTGGCAGCAGCATTCAGGACAGATTGGAGCGGGGAGAGTTTTGCAAGAGGGAGACCGATTAGTAGAGAGTTACAATAGTCCAGACGAGAATGAATAAGTGAAACAGTCAGAGTTTTTGCAGAGTCGAAATTAAGAAAAGGGCGAATTCTAGAAATGTTTTTGAGATGCAGGTAAGAAGAGCGAGCCAGAGATCGGATGTAGGGGGTGAATGAAAGGTCAGAATCAAGGATGACCCCAAGGCAGCGGGCATGTTACTTTGGAGTAATGGTGGAACCGCACACGGAGATGGCAATGTCAGGCAAAGGTAGGTTAGTAGAGGGAGAGAACACGAGGAGTTCAGTTTTTGACAGGTTTAGTTTCAGATAGAGGGAGGACATGATGTTAGAGACAGCGGTAAGACAATCACTGGTGTTTTCTAAAAAGGTCGGTGTGATATCGGGAGCAGAAGTGTATAATTGGGTGTCGTCAGCATAGAGATGGTACTGGAAACCAAATCTACTGATTGTTTGTCCAATAGGGGCAGTATACAACGAGAATAGTAGGGGGCCTAGGACTGATCCTTGAGGAACCCCAACAGTAAGGGGAAGGTGAGAGGAGGAGGAACCAGCAAAACATACAGTGAAGGATTGGTCAGAGAGATAGGAGGAGAACCAGGAGAGAACGGTGTCCTTGAGGCCGATGGAGCGGAGCATAGTGAGGAGGAGCTGATGATCCACAGTGTCGAATGCTGCAGAGAGATCCAAGAGAATTAGCATGGAGTAGTGACCATTAGATTTAGCTGTTAGTAGGTCATTAGAGACTTTAATGAGGGCAGTTTCAGTAGAGTGTAAAGAGCGGAAGCCAGATTGAAGAGGGTCGAGAAGAGAATTATCTGAGAGATAGCGGGTAAGACGGGAGTGGACCAGGCGTTCGAGGAGTTTAGAGATGAAGGGAAGATTAGAGACAGGTCTATAATTAGCGGCACAGTTTTGATCGAGGGATGGTTTTTTAAGTAATGGATGTATGATGGCATGCTTAAATGAGGAGGGAAAAATACCGGAAGTGAGGGAAAGGTTGAATATTTTTGTTAGGTGAGAGGTGATAGCCGGGGAAAGGGACTGGAGGAGATGTGACGGAATGGGGTCACTGGTGCAAGTGGTCGGGCGAGAAGATGCAAGGAGCCTGCTTACTTCTTCTTCTGTAACTGCTTCAAAGTCAGAGAGTGAACTAGATGCAGTGGGGGAGGGAGGACAGTGCATGGTATGAAGAGATTGGGAGATGATTTCCTGTCGAATGTGGTCAATTTTTTCTTTGAAGTAATTGGCCAGATCGTCAGCACGGAGATCCGTGGTTGGGGCCTGCTCTCTTGGGTTGAGTAGGGACTGGAACGTGTCAAAGAGACGTTTAGGGTTATTGGACAGGGAGGTGATGAGGGTGTTGAAGTAGGTTTGTTTGGAGAGGTGAAGGGCAGAATTGTATGTCTTTAGCATGAACTTATAATGGATGAAATCTTCGGGTAGATTAGATTTTCTCCACAGACGTTCTGCGCACCTGGAGCACCGCTGCAGGAAACGTGTTTGCAGCGTGTGCCACGGTTGTTGCCGTCTGTGCCGAGTTGTTTTATGTATAGGAGGAGCAGCTTCATCCAGAGCACTTTGCAGGGTTTCATTGTAATGCTTCAATGCAGAATCAGGACATGAGATGGAGGAAATAGGGGCCAATGAGGACTGCAAGTTCATCATAAGTTTCTGGGTGTTAATGGCCTGTATGTTTCTATAGGTGTGGAAAGTGGGGGTGACCTGAGCGGGATGGCAGTTCTTGATAGAGAATGAAAGAAGGTTGTGGTCAGAGAGCGGGAGAGGGGAGTTTGTGAAGTCATCCACTGAGCAAAGTCGGGAGAAGACCAAGTCAAGGGAGTTTCCATCTTCATGTGTTGGAGAGTTAGTATGCTGCGAGAGGCCAAAAGAGGAGGATAGAGATAAAAGGTGAGAAGCAGATGGGGAGAGGGGAGAGGCAATGGGGATGTTGAAATCACCCATGATAAGGGTGGGGGTGTCACAGGAGAGAAAGTGTGGAAGCCAGGTGGCAAAGTGATCCAGGAACTGATGAGAGGGGCCGGGAGGACGATACACCACCGCCACTCGCATGGAGAAGGGGACGTAGAGTCTGACCACATGGACCTCAAAGGAAGGGAAGACAAGTGAGGGTACTTGGGGGATAACTTGGAAAGTACATTTGGGTGAAAGGAGCAGACCAACGCCTCCACCTGCTCTGTTGTCTGATCTTGGGGTATGAGAAAAGTGTAGTCCACCATATGAAAGAGCAGCAGCAGCGGTGGTGTCTGACTGCTGGATCCAGGTTTCAGTTAGAGCCTGGAGATTAAGAGAATTAGAAAGGAAGAAGTCATGAATGAAGGAGAGTTTATTACACACAGAGCGAGAATTCCAAAGGGCACAATTGAAAGAGACAGCAGGCATGCAGGGAATATTAATAAGGTTAGAGGGGTTTCTGGGTGTAGCAATTGGGAGGTTTGACTGGCTATAACATGGGGGGCCGGGGTTTGGAGATATGTCTCCAGCGACTAGGAGAAGGAGGATCGAAAGAGTGAGCAGATGGTTAAGTGATTTGTGAGAGCGTCTCTTGTGTTGGATGTTGGGACTGAATGGATCTGTGCTGTTAAGCAATGTGAACAGAGCATGAGTGCTATACATAGGAGAGGCAAGGACAGAGGGGCCGATATGGATGGAGTGTAGAGAGTTAATGCGAGGGCGGTGAATGTGAGTGAATGCAGCAGCCAGAATATAGATTATACAAATAAATATGGTGAGTATTTGTGCTGTTTCAAGTGAATATGGATTAGATTTAGATTGTCTTACCTGTCTCCTGCCCTGTCTAACTGCCATGTTATAACTGCCGAGTACTTAGAAAAAAAAAGTACTTTGAATAAAAAATACACGAATAACAGTGCACGAATGCACCCCTGCACGAATGCATCCCCAAGCTACATCTACATTTATAGAAGGCTAGCCCTTAGATCTCTTTTTTTTTTTTTTTTTTTTTTTTGTGTTAAAGCTCGTTAGCAATCAATCTAACTCAGTTGAGACAACAGGACACAATAAATGTAGTGATCAGATAAACAAATGTCCAGGTCTACATGGATCATAAAGCACTTTGAAACAGTTATGTGATCTCTCTGAGTAAGGACATGCAAAAGTGAGTTAAATATCTATAAATACAAACAAAGGCATAATAGGATGACTAACATATATAGATACATGCAGGATTCAATGCCGAAGATAGAATAACTCAGATACCATCCAAGCTGCTTGCTGTCAGGGACTGGAGCAATAGACATGCAGGATATTTCAGCTCAGAGAATGAATCATATGTTTACCTGTATGAAGAGAGAAGAGAAGAGATGCTTGATTATATTCTGCCATGTTATAACTGCCGAGTACTTAGAAAAAAAAGTACTTTGAATAAAAAATACACGAATAACAGTGCACGAATGCACCCCTGCACGAATGCATCCCCAAGCTACATCTACATTTATAGAAGGCTAGCCCTTAGATCTCTTTTTTTTTTTTTTTTTTTTTTGTGTTAAAGCTCGTTAGCAATCAATCTAACTCAGTTGAGACAACAGGACACAATAAATGTAGTGATCAGATAAACAAATGTCCAGGTCTACATGGATCATAAAGCACTTTGAAACAGTTATGTGATCTCTCTGAGTAAGGACATGCAAAAGTGAGTTAAATATCTATAAATACAAACAAAGGCATAATAGGATGACTAACATATATAGATACATGCAGGATTCAATGCCGAAGATAGAATAACTCAGATACCATCCAAGCTGCTTGCTGTCAGGGACTGGAGCAATAGACATGCAGGATATTTCAGCTCAGAGAATGAATCATATGTTTACCATCCAAGCTGCTTGCTGTCAGGGACTGGAGCAATAGACATGCAGGATATTTCAGCTCAGAGAATGAATCATATGTTTACCTGTATGAAGAGAGAAGAGAAGAGATGCTTGATTATATTCTGCCATGTTATAACTGCCGAGTACTTAGAAAAAAAAAGTACTTTGAATAAAAAATACACGAATAACAGTGCACGAATGCACCCCTGCACGAATGCATCCCCAAGCTACATCTACATTTATAGAAGGCTAGCCCTTAGATCTCTTTTTTTTTTTTTTTGTGTTAAAGCTCGTTAGCAATCAATCTAACTAAGTTGAGACAACAGGACACAATAAATGTAGTGATCAGATAAACAAATGTCCAGGTCTACATGGATCATAAAGCACTTTGAAACAGATATGTGATCTCTCTGAGTAAGGACATGCAAAAGTGAGTTAAATATCTATAAATACAAACAAAGGCATAATAGGATGACTAACATATATAGATACATGCAGGATTCAATGCCGAAGATAGAATAACTCAGATACCATCCAAGCTGCTTGCTGTCAGGGACTGGAGCAATAGACATGCAGGATATTTCAGCTCAGAGAATGAATCATATGTTTACCATCCAAGCTGCTTGCTGTCAGGGACTGGAGCAATAGACATGCAGGATATTTCAGCTCAGAGAATGAATCATATGTTTACCATCCAAGCTGCTTGCTGTCAGGGACTGGAGCAATAGACATGCAGGATATTTCAGCTCAGAGAATGAATCATATGTTTACCTGTATGAAGAGAGAAGAGAAGAGATGCTTGATTATATTCTGCCATGTTATAACTGCCGAGTACTTAGAAAAAAAAAGTACTTTGAATAAAAAATACACGAATAACAGTGCACGAATGCACCCCTGCACGAATGCATCCCCAAGCTACATCTACATTTATAGAAGGCTAGCCCTTAGATCTCTTTTTTTTTTTTTTTTTTTTTTTTGTGTTAAAGCTCGTTAGCAATCAATCTAACTCAGTTGAGACAACAGGACACAATAAATGTAGTGATCAGATAAACAAATGTCCAGGTCTACATGGATCATAAAGCACTTTGAAACAGTTATGTGATCTCTCTGAGTAAGGACATGCAAAAGTGAGTTAAATATCTATAAATACAAACAAAGGCATAATAGGATGACTAACATATATAGATACATGCAGGATTCAATGCCGAAGATAGAATAACTCAGATACCATCCAAGCTGCTTGCTGTCAGGGACTGGAGCAATAGACATGCAGGATATTTCAGCTCAGAGAATGAATCATATGTTTACCATCCAAGCTGCTTGCTGTCAGGGACTGGAGCAATAGACATGCAGGATATTTCAGCTCAGAGAATGAATCATATGTTTACCTGTATGAAGAGAGAAGAGAAGAGATGCTTGATTATATTCTGCCATGTTATAACTGCCGAGTACTTAGAAAAAAAAAGTACTTTGAATAAAAAATACACGAATAACAGTGCACGAATGCACCCCTGCACGAATGCATCCCCAAGCTACATCTACATTTATAGAAGGCTAGCCCTTAGATCTCTTTTTTTTTTTTTTGTGTTAAAGCTCGTTAGCAATCAATCTAACTCAGTTGAGACAACAGGACACAATAAATGTAGTGATCAGATAAACAAATGTCCAGGTCTACATGGATCATAAAGCACTTTGAAACAGATATGTGATCTCTCTGAGTAAGGACATGCAAAAGTGAGTTAAATATCTATAAATACAAACAAAGGCATAATAGGATGACTAACATATATAGATACATGCAGGATTCAATGCCGAAGATAGAATAACTCAGATACCATCCAAGCTGCTTGCTGTCAGGGACTGGAGCAATAGACATGCAGGATATTTCAGCTCAGAGAATGAATCATATGTTTACCATCCAAGCTGCTTGCTGTCAGGGACTGGAGCAATAGACATGCAGGATATTTCAGCTCAGAGAATGAATCATATGTTTACCATCCAAGCTGCTTGCTGTCAGGGACTGGAGCAATAGACATGCAGGATATTTCAGCTCAGAGAATGAATCATATGTTTACCTGTATGAAGAGAGAAGAGAAGAGATGCTTGATTATATTCTGCCATGTTATAACTGCCGAGTACTTAGAAAAAAAAAGTACTTTGAATAAAAAATACACGAATAACAGTGCACGAATGCACCCCTGCACGAATGCATCCCCAAGCTACATCTACATTTATAGAAGGCTAGCCCTTAGATCTCTTTTTTTTTTTTTTTTTTTTTGTGTTAAAGCTCGTTAGCAATCAATCTAACTCAGTTGAGACAACAGGACACAATAAATGTAGTGATCAGATAAACAAATGTCCAGGTCTACATGGATCATAAAGCACTTTGAAACAGTTATGTGATCTCTCTGAGTAAGGACATGCAAAAGTGAGTTAAATATCTATAAATACAAACAAAGGCATAATAGGATGACTAACATATATAGATACATGCAGGATTCAATGCCGAAGATAGAATAACTCAGATACCATCCAAGCTGCTTGCTGTCAGGGACTGGAGCAATAGACATGCAGGATATTTCAGCTCAGAGAATGAATCATATGTTTACCTGTATGAAGAGAGAAGAGAAGAGATGCTTGATTATATTCTGCCATGTTATAACTGCCGAGTACTTAGAAAAAAAAGTACTTTGAATAAAAAATACACGAATAACAGTGCACGAATGCACCCCTGCACGAATGCATCCCCAAGCTACATCTACATTTATAGAAGGCTAGCCCTTAGATCTCTTTTTTTTTTTTTTTTTTTTTTGTGTTAAAGCTCGTTAGCAATCAATCTAACTCAGTTGAGACAACAGGACACAATAAATGTAGTGATCAGATAAACAAATGTCCAGGTCTACATGGATCATAAAGCACTTTGAAACAGTTATGTGATCTCTCTGAGTAAGGACATGCAAAAGTGAGTTAAATATCTATAAATACAAACAAAGGCATAATAGGATGACTAACATATATAGATACATGCAGGATTCAATGCCGAAGATAGAATAACTCAGATACCATCCAAGCTGCTTGCTGTCAGGGACTGGAGCAATAGACATGCAGGATATTTCAGCTCAGAGAATGAATCATATGTTTACCATCCAAGCTGCTTGCTGTCAGGGACTGGAGCAATAGACATGCAGGATATTTCAGCTCAGAGAATGAATCATATGTTTACCTGTATGAAGAGAGAAGAGAAGAGATGCTTGATTATATTCTGCCATGTTATAACTGCCGAGTACTTAGAAAAAAAAAGTACTTTGAATAAAAAATACACGAATAACAGTGCACGAATGCACCCCTGCACGAATGCATCCCCAAGCTACATCTACATTTATAGAAGGCTAGCCCTTAGATCTCTTTTTTTTTTTTTTTGTGTTAAAGCTCGTTAGCAATCAATCTAACTCAGTTGAGACAACAGGACACAATAAATGTAGTGATCAGATAAACAAATGTCCAGGTCTACATGGATCATAAAGCACTTTGAAACAGATATGTGATCTCTCTGAGTAAGGACATGCAAAAGTGAGTTAAATATCTATAAATACAAACAAAGGCATAATAGGATGACTAACATATATAGATACATGCAGGATTCAATGCCGAAGATAGAATAACTCAGATACCATCCAAGCTGCTTGCTGTCAGGGACTGGAGCAATAGACATGCAGGATATTTCAGCTCAGAGAATGAATCATATGTTTACCATCCAAGCTGCTTGCTGTCAGGGACTGGAGCAATAGACATGCAGGATATTTCAGCTCAGAGAATGAATCATATGTTTACCTGTATGAAGAGAGAAGAGAAGAGATGCTTGATTATATTCTGCCATGTTATAACTGCCGAGTACTTAGAAAAAAAAAGTACTTTGAATAAAAAATACACGAATAACAGTGCACGAATGCACCCCTGCACGAATGCATCCCCAAGCTACATCTACATTTATAGAAGGCTAGCCCTTAGATCTCTTTTTTTTTTTTTTTTTTTTTGTGTTAAAGCTCGTTAGCAATCAATCTAACTCAGTTGAGACAACAGGACACAATAAATGTAGTGATCAGATAAACAAATGTCCAGGTCTACATGGATCATAAAGCACTTTGAAACAGTTATGTGATCTCTCTGAGTAAGGACATGCATAATTGAGTTAAATATCTATAAATACAAACAAAGGCATAATAGGATGACTAACATATATAGATACATGCAGGATTCAATGCCGAAGATAGAATAACTCAGATACCATCCAAGCTGCTTGCTGTCAGGGACTGGAGCAATAGACATGCAGGATATTTCAGCTCAGAGAATGAATCATATGTTTACCTGTATGAAGAGAGAAGAGAAGAGATGCTTGATTATATTCTGCCATGTTATAACTGCCGAGTACTTAGAAAAAAAAGTACTTTGAATAAAAAATACACGAATAACAGTGCACGAATGCACCCCTGCACGAATGCATCCCCAAGCTACATCTACATTTATAGAAGGCTAGCCCTTAGATCTCTTTTTTTTTTTTTTTTTTTTTTGTGTTAAAGCTCGTTAGCAATCAATCTAACTCAGTTGAGACAACAGGACACAATAAATGTAGTGATCAGATAAACAAATGTCCAGGTCTACATGGATCATAAAGCACTTTGAAACAGTTATGTGATCTCTCTGAGTAAGGACATGCAAAAGTGAGTTAAATATCTATAAATACAAACAAAGGCATAATAGGATGACTAACATATATAGATACATGCAGGATTCAATGCCGAAGATAGAATAACTCAGATACCATCCAAGCTGCTTGCTGTCAGGGACTGGAGCAATAGACATGCAGGATATTTCAGCTCAGAGAATGAATCATATGTTTACCATCCAAGCTGCTTGCTGTCAGGGACTGGAGCAATAGACATGCAGGATATTTCAGCTCAGAGAATGAATCATATGTTTACCTGTATGAAGAGAGAAGAGAAGAGATGCTTGATTATATTCTGCCATGTTATAACTGCCGAGTACTTAGAAAAAAAAAGTACTTTGAATAAAAAATACACGAATAACAGTGCACGAATGCACCCCTGCACGAATGCATCCCCAAGCTACATCTACATTTATAGAAGGCTAGCCCTTAGATCTCTTTTTTTTTTTTTTTGTGTTAAAGCTCGTTAGCAATCAATCTAACTCAGTTGAGACAACAGGACACAATAAATGTAGTGATCAGATAAACAAATGTCCAGGTCTACATGGATCATAAAGCACTTTGAAACAGATATGTGATCTCTCTGAGTAAGGACATGCAAAAGTGAGTTAAATATCTATAAATACAAACAAAGGCATAATAGGATGACTAACATATATAGATACATGCAGGATTCAATGCCGAAGATAGAATAACTCAGATACCATCCAAGCTGCTTGCTGTCAGGGACTGGAGCAATAGACATGCAGGATATTTCAGCTCAGAGAATGAATCATATGTTTACCATCCAAGCTGCTTGCTGTCAGGGACTGGAGCAATAGACATGCAGGATATTTCAGCTCAGAGAATGAATCATATGTTTACCATCCAAGCTGCTTGCTGTCAGGGACTGGAGCAATAGACATGCAGGATATTTCAGCTCAGAGAATGAATCATATGTTTACCTGTATGAAGAGAGAAGAGAAGAGATGCTTGATTATATTCTGCCATGTTATAACTGCCGAGTACTTAGAAAAAAAAAGTACTTTGAATAAAAAATACACGAATAACAGTGCACGAATGCACCCCTGCACGAATGCATCCCCAAGCTACATCTACATTTATAGAAGGCTAGCCCTTAGATCTCTTTTTTTTTTTTTTTTTTTTTTGTGTTAAAGCTCGTTAGCAATCAATCTAACTCAGTTGAGACAACAGGACACAATAAATGTAGTGATCAGATAAACAAATGTCCAGGTCTACATGGATCATAAAGCACTTTGAAACAGTTATGTGATCTCTCTGAGTAAGGACATGCAAAAGTGAGTTAAATATCTATAAATACAAACAAAGGCATAATAGGATGACTAACATATATAGATACATGCAGGATTCAATGCCGAAGATAGAATAACTCAGATACCATCCAAGCTGCTTGCTGTCAGGGACTGGAGCAATAGACATGCAGGATATTTCAGCTCAGAGAATGAATCATATGTTTACCTGTATGAAGAGAGAAGAGAAGAGATGCTTGATTATATTCTGCCATGTTATAACTGCCGAGTACTTAGAAAAAAAAGTACTTTGAATAAAAAATACACGAATAACAGTGCACGAATGCTTTAGTAGATGTAATTAGGAGAGGGTGAATCGATCCCTTTAATAAGGGGTTAACCGCTTTGAAAGAATTCCGCTAAAAAATATTTTGTTTTTTACCGTTTGATCACCGCGATCAGCTAGAAAATCCAGTGTTCAATTTCCCAACAGCACCACCACAGGTGAAATCAAGTATTGCATGTTGCTCATTGTAAGGAATGAGCTGTGTTACCCTGACATGTTGGTTCCTCCACAATGGGTGATGGTCTTTGAAGATGCTGAATGATGGATTTTCCCTTAATTCAGGAGTTTTGAATATGTATTAATTATTTAAAGAGGCAGTACCGATTTCTTGACTACTAATAACAAGGCGCTGTTTGTATATATACCACTTTTCTCCATCATATTTGTCAATGGGTCTGAATTTACTAGGACAGTCCTGATTTTTTTTAGGGTCAGTCCCAGGAAATTCAGGGTTGATTTTTTTTTTTTTCGGTTGACTAGTTCCCATGACTAGTTCCCATAATTCTGATAGTTATAACGATCACTTGTCTCGACGTATAGACGATGCAGCAGGTTCATAATATCACAAAAAAAAAAGCTAAAAACATAATTCCATATAAAAAAAAAAAGATGGGAAAGAAAGAGCAAAAGTCACTGATTTAGGGAGAAAAAAAAAAATGTTAAAACATTCTTGGCTTTGGATACGGAACTTGAAATCTCCAGAAGCTGCTTCTTATTAGGAGTTTATTTCACAGAGATCTGGCCAAAAAACTGATAAATTCCATATGGTGGAGAAGAAATTGCAGCCTTGGAGCGGATGTATGGAGACCACCCCACCCCACCCAAGACCAACTACCCAAACAACCTGAGCAGCAGGGAACGTTTCCAACCCTGAGAGTAATTACATTCCGGCTCAGATTTATTATGAGAAAGCAAAAACAGATTTATTTTTTTTTCTGTTGTTCAAAACTATCAGAATATCGAAATTGTATTCACATGTTTGACCCAAGCAGGTCAATGTTTGTTCTGGCGTTCCTCGATGTTTTTTTTTTTGTGGTATTGTTGCCTTGCGTTGTACAATTCTGTAATTATGGTGTTTTTGTGGTTAGGGATGAGCGGATCTGCAAGTTTGGCTGAACTTAAGAAAAAAATTTGGTTTGGGTACCAGAACTTGACCTGAACTTGACCCGGCCCCCCATATAAGTCAATGGAAACGCGAACTTTGATGCTGTAAATTGGATGCAAAATGGTCGCAGTAAGGGCTAGGGGGCTGCAAAGGGAAGCAAAATGGGGGTAAAAGTAGGACAAACAAACGTGGATAGGAAAAGTACTTAAAATAACATAATCAAAATGTTTTTATCTTGGACCAAGTGGAGCAGTGCATTGCGTGTGTATTTTACTGTACTTGTTAATACATAATTAAATAAATGGATAAAAAAAAATGATGTGGAGTTTCCCCCCCATTTTTATAACCAGATAAGGGAAAGCAGACAGCTGTGAGCTTGTCTTATTATTCTGGGAAGGGGCCAATATCCATGGACCTTCCCAACATATTAATATCAATCCCGAGCTGTGTGCTTTGCTTTTATTAATTATTAAAAATGGAGGGACCCTAAAAAAAATTATGTTGGGTCCCCCCTTATTTTTAATAACCAGCTAAGGCAAAGCAGGCAGCTGGGGGCTGATATTAATAGGCTGGAAACGGCCATGGTTATTGACCCTTCCCAGCCTAATAAGACTAGTCCTCAGCCACCACAGAAGTGCCACAGTTATTTGATGTGCCAATTCTGGTGTTTAGCCTTGGCTCTTCCCGATTGCCCTGGTGCGGTGCCAATTGGGGTAATGGGATTGTGGGATTGATGTCAGCTGTGTAGTGTCCTCTTACATCAAGCCCACAGGTTAGGAATGGAGAGGCGTCTATCAGACACTCCCATTACTTATCCAGTAAGTAAAAAGAGAAGAAAACACACAGAAAAAAAATATTTATTTGAAAAAAAAACTTAACCCCAAATTTCCCTTTGGACACGTGGTGATTTTGGTCTTAATTAATGAGTCTAGGAACGACTTGTCCTTTAGGTTGATGTCTCGAATCGTGAAGTAGTTTTTATTTCTTTCACTGTCTACTTTTGAGCTTGTATTTTTTACTCCACTTTATTGAAATAAATTGGATCCCAAAATCTTGTTCTATTGTTTACATCCCACATGGATGGCAAGACTAATATTGGGCGAGGACCTTAGGTGAAAAATGTGATATGGAGGACTTAACCTCTCGGACATGGACCCCACATGACCCCCAATTTTCGCCATATGAAGGAAAGGTCCATGACTCTCAAATAACTTCTGTAGGATCTTTAAAGAAGTCCACTCGGAGACTTACATGTGTGGCCACCGCTTCACCTCTTCCGAGCTTGACAGAATCATCGAAAAGCCATTAGAAAATGGCTTGTGTTGAAGTTCTCTTAAGTTCCCAGGGTAGTAAAAAAAATAATATTAAGACACAAATGCACAAAAAGCGAAAATGAACAAATAAGCAAAAACTTTCAATTGCTGGGAAATAAAATATTCAACCACGCATTTCTCTATTTTTAGACGGCGCACTCTCACTTGTCATGAATGGATGACGCTGCTGCCTGACCCCGGGACCGCCTGTCTGACCCTGTCCTCGGGCTCACTTTCTTCTCTGATACCTCCTGTCTGAGCAGCTGAGATAACATGGAGCTCACCGGCCGTCGCTCCTCTGCCAGGAACGGCTTTATTTCATCTCACAGATTTTCCTTTTTAGTGCTAAATAGGACGGAGTATCGATGAGGGAAGAGAAACATTTCAGCCTCCCGTAGATGCTGAAAACATGTTGGGTCAGAATTTGTATCATTTAGGAGAGAGTTTTTCCAATTATTAATGTTGAATTTTGAATTGTTGAAATTTCCATTTCAAGCACGATGGTCATGATGATGCATCTACTAAATTTTTGTTTAAGAAGGTCCAATGTGGATCCAATGGTAAAGGTTAGAGATGAGCGAATCGCTAGGATTATCACAAAATTTTTTAGATTTGACAAATGTTGACCCGCTCACCCCCATTTAACTTTGATGAGATTAATAAGTGAAAAAAAAATTATATTCTTGTCGCCCTTCATTTTTTGTGGCACCGTAGCTCAATGGTTCAAGTGGTGTTGTGACTGCAGATACTCCACTGCCTAATTTTCTCCCTCCGGCTTCAGTCTTCTCTTCTGTCCTCAGTCTTCTTCAGTCCTCCATCAGAGCAAATTATGCCTCACGTAACATCATGACCACTCGGTGCTCTGCTGGCTCGCTTGCTCCCTCCGGTACTCACTTCCTTCTTCAGGACCATTAGCACAGACTGGACTAATTGTGACGTGAGGCCTAGTGAGCACCGAAGGAGATGAAGAGTGATGACAGAAGAGAATACTAGAGGGAGTAAACGATCGGAGCATTGGGTGGAGAACTGTGGTCATGGTGTTGTGTGAGGCCTGGGGAGCGCCAAAAAATTAAGGCAGAGGAGAGTACCGGTGGGAGTAAGCAAGCCATCAAAGCATCGGGGCGGGGAACTGCAGTTATGATGTTGCATAAGGCCTAGTGTGTGCCGAAGAATGAAGAAGAGTGAAGACGGAAGAGGATACTGGAAAGAAGAAGAGTAAAGACAGAAGAGAATCCTGGAAAGAATAAAAGGGCCATCTGGAGAGAGCTACAATCATGATGGTGCACAGGCCTAATGAGAGCTGAAGAGCGAAGATGGAAGAGAATACCAGTGAGAGTAATTGAGCAATTGAAGCATTGGATGAGGAGCAGCAATTATGATAGTGTGTAGGCCTAGTTAGCGCTGAAGAGTGAAGATGGAAGAGAACACCAGAGACAGTAAGAGAGCCATTGAAGAATAGGATGAGGAGCTGGCGTGCAGGCCTAGTGAGTGCTGAAGAGTGAAGAAGAGTGAAGATGGAAAAGAATACCAGAAAGAGTAAGCGAGCCATTGGCGCATTTGGAGCTGCGACCACGATGGTGCGCAGGCCTGGTGAGAGCTGAAGTGTGAAGAAGAGTGAAGACGGAAGAAAATACAAGAAAGAGTAAGCGAGCCATTGGGCCAGAAACTATGATCATGGTTACATTGTTGTTACATTTAATGCAAAAAACAATTGTTTTGGTTGGAATCATTAATTTTTATCAACGGTAATGGTCAACTTTACATTCAATATTTGTTCAGTCTTCAATCAACATGAGCATGGCCGCATGGCCATGGCAATTGAGCTTTTTCGGAGATGTCATCCACCAGGTCACGTGTTTGTTTGTTTGGGTGCAGTGTGGAGATAGCCTTGTTTACTAAGCCCATAAGCCGATTACAGGGATTTCTAAAGTCCTAGCAGTCAGTCACACTTTACATTCCAGCCTGATAACAACTGGATCCTGCCTTGTAGGATGATCCCACTCTATTTTCAGTGCAGTCTCTACATTGCAAGCTGTGATTGAATGTTCCTCTATTCTTGTGGTGGATGGGGGTCTCCAAGAATGTTATTCATCCTGTTTACACCAAAATCTTCCAGGAGACACAAACAAAACACAACATGCACATAGTTCTCATCTTCTAGTCATCAGTAAGTATGGGGGAGGTATTCAGTCCTGGAAGAACCTAGAATACCATTGTTTGACAAGAAGCAGGGTTGCCTTTAGCCACCAGATATTTTGGGTTCTTCATCAAGATCATCTCGATTTTCCAATCTTCCGCCATGTTGATGATGATATTTTGTTGTAGATCAGATAGATAGGCTTCTCAATATTGAAATTTGAACACCAACAAGTGAAAGTGGTGGAATTCTGGAAATCACAGATGGAGATGAATTACTGATCTGCAAATATTGTAAAAAAAAAATTTCTTCAAAATATCTGGATTGTTCATTCTGCAGTATGAGCCATGTGCAGAAATCCAGGCACTTCCAGCTTAGGCTGTTATCAGTGAGGTCATTAATGGTCGTCTGAGGAAGATTCTGCTTCTGAATTCAGAGATCATCGAGATCCTCTACTGGCAGCTACTGTGTAATCACCGAACAATGAGGTCCCAGATCTGATGGGAGAGAAGATAGGAGACACATGAGCAACATGTGACCTGGTGTTGAAAAATGGCTCCTGGACAAGAACCCTGAGAGCTGCCTCTAACCTGCTGACGGAGCTGAACAGAGAGGTAGCATTGCCGAGTGTAGCTGAAGAAATTCATCATACACCAAAGTGGCTGACAGTAGGACAGAACTGGACATTTCTGGCGTTGTTGCGAGGCAGTTATAAAGATATGCCAAGTTCATTAAGACCCATACACCTTTTAGTGAGTTTGTCACATCTTACTCCAGGGTTCCCTTCATCAGGGATGGAAAACAAAACATCTGTCTTGGTGAATTGGAGCCTTAGTATTTGGCCGTCTTCAATCTTGCTCCATATCAAGTGACAAATGTCCCATCAAGATGTCCATACACATGAGATGAAATACTCCAATTCAGTAGGACCACCTGGCAGTCCAATAAAGATGAGGATGTCCCAAATCTTCCTCGACAGATGATGTTGGGGGAAGGGAATGATGGAGAACATGGATTTTCATCACCCCATGCTTATCTTCTGAAGTTCTGAGGGAAGATAAGCCAAAGGTGTCTTACTCCTCTCTCCCCATTGAAAAGACATGAACATTTGGCCATCTTGAGCATGTGTATGTATATATTAGCTTAACAGTGTATGGACACCATAAAGCTGGCCTTAGACATTAGATAGCTATCTCCTATGGCCAAGTCATGAACTCCCATCAGGGTACATTTTGGCTACCCTCAACTATATGGGGTGTAGATTCAGAAATCATCCATAAATATCTCTCTACCACATTAGAAGACACTAGACTTGGTATGAAGGGATTCGCAGGACCCTGTCCATCACTCCCGTCGGTGATCTGTGGCCATGGGATGGGAACCTTAAGAATTGCCTCCTACTTGACAACATCAGTGGCTCTTCTTTTCATTAGCCGGATAGTAACAAGTGCGTGATGTCTCAATGATGATGTCGCGCCAGGCTGGCTAATCAAAAGAAGAGCCACAGATGCCTTCATGAAGAGGCCGTTTTCGTGGCCCCCATCCAGCCACCACAAATTTCTGATGAGACTGAAAGATCAGTTACTGTATATCAATTCTCACCAAGTCTAGAAGACGAGTATAAATCGCACGTGGCAGCTGTTACTGACTTTACATTGGGGCCAAGATCTCCTGTTTCTTCTTGGATGACTCTGACCATTAGGCGATGTTCATGTAAGGAGGTGAAGCACAAGAAGAGTCCGGGGGCGGTTACCTTCTCGGCTCCGTGCCTGGAACCATTGAGCTGTGCTGCAGGTTCCCCAGGGGGAGACTTAGAGACCGGGACAGGAAGGAAGCCGGGCAGAGAGCGGGAAAGGCGCGCGCGCAATGTTCAGAGCAGTGTGAGCAGCGGTCAGAGCAGCGTGAGTAGCGGTCAGAGGAGGGTGCAGCTGCACTCCGGGAAAGAGAGAAAGCTCCCGGTCAGAGGACAAAGACAGGAAGATCGCCCAAAAAGACTGCACCTTGTGAGTACATGAAAGCAGACTCTGCTGTGACTGAAGAGGGGCGCCTTGACACCCGTGCGGAGACAGTGGCCCGTGCAGAGACTGTGACCCCTGGTACCCACGGTACCAGTGCAGAGCCCTTGATTCCTGTTGAGAGACTTAATAATAGACTGACCATTGTTTTCCCGGGATAGGCTGTGCTGTAAAAGTTTAAGACTCAGAGCCTGTGTATAACACATTAACTCCCGAAACCCCTGGCAGCGGGTTCCTACAGACTACTCAGCCCACGGACAACAGTGGGATGACAAGTGCTGCTGGATCTCGGTGCCTACGTTGGAGAAGACGACCCTTCAAGCAAGTCCTCATCAGACTGATACGTGTTTTTCCCAAGCCAAGAAATTCCGTTTTCTACTGTTACACTGTTTGAATCCCTGATTCCTGTTATTAAACCCCTCAGCTGTTGGTCTGACATACTCAGTACCTGCATACTATTACATTCACACTGAGGTTTTTTTTTTCTAGGAGTTTCTTGAGCTCAAACATTCCAAAATCCTCTTCAAAAACAGTTTTGAAAACTCTACCGATACATTTATACGGCAACTTCAAGTTGGTTATGAAAAGTTCCCGGTGGAAAAAAAAGAAAGTGCAGGTCATGTCTTTGAAGAAGATCCTGAAGGAAACCTTCTCCAAACTAGGCACTGCCTGATCAAAAGGCTGCAAAACAAAAGAAAACTCTTCAAAAAAGAAAAAATCTCTTCCCAAACTTTTTTTTGCCCATATTCTGCTTCCAAAAAACCCGCAGCATAAAGACCCAGTGTTCACGTACCCCAAAACAACTTCAGCAAAAGAAAAACGACCCCAACAAACAAGACTTTCCAGAAGCAGCTTTGGCTTGAAACTTTTTTTTTTAACTCCTGAAAAACATTCAGTGTGAACATCGACTTATGGCGCCTGATTTTTTTTTTTAGTAGATCCTTTCTGTATAATTGAATTGGATTGGAGGATGGGGGTCTCCATGCCTGTAGCTGGTTTAGAAGGATGGGGGTCCAGACCCTCCACATTTCTACTGTGTAGCCTGCAGTAAATACTTATGTGGTTAATGGGAATGTGGGCGATAAGTCCACAACTGTCCGGTATCTGCTGCCCCAAGATTCCAGCTCATGTTATTAAGCAGATAGCACAATTAGTGTTTTATGTTATCAGCCAGATGACCCAGACCTGCTCCTCAGTGTAATGAGGTGCACTGGGACACAGCCAGGAATGTGCAGACCCCCCTGGTATGTGCACAGATACCCTTCATTACAGATCAAACACAGGTGACGCGCGCCCACCCCCCTAATCTGTATCACTGGATAGACCCCAGGCCCTGCACCACTTATTCCAGGAGCCCTGGTTCTCTAGATTGCAGGTCCAGATGGAGCACTACTCTCAGATCTTTATGGTATCCCTTCTTCTTCTTCTTCTTCATGGTTTATGTTCTCTGAGTGCTGCGGCCTTCACTTACATCTCTGGACTTCTGAGCTCCATGAATAGGAGGCCAGAGCTGCAGTGAAGACTGACACCAGGCCACCAGCACAAGACCAGGAGACACTGGTAGCACAAAAGAAATGTAGAACATGAGCCAAAATTCCAGCTGGTTCTACAAGATGACAAGTCGGCCTGAAAACTCCTGAAAATGCTAATTTTTACCTATAGAAAGTGGCTTGATCTCTAAAGCAGATAGACCTGGTGGAAAGTTTAGTCTTTCGAAGCCTCCTGAGATATATTGTGTTGCCACTGTTTGTATTGTGATATACCGTAAGGACAGATTTCTACAGCTATAACATGGCTGCGATAGCATTTATTTAACTAACGGCTCCCTGACTTCTGCCATATCTAACTTAGTTCTCCAGAAGGTCATCCAGTTTTTAGACCAGCAAAAGTTCTGCTGAAATGAGCTTAGATCGCCACAAGGTGCTACTGAACCAAACTTTGATCACTTTAGGGTTTAACTTAACAGGACTTAGATCAACATAGAGTCTTATGTTAGGTCAATATATTATTCCACTGAATAGTACTTAGATCACAATATGGTTCCACTGAACAGAACTTAGATCACCATAGCATTCTACTGAACAAGACTTAGATTATTATAGGTTTCCACTGAACAGGACTTAGATCACCATAGGGTCCCACTGAACATAACTTAGATCACCTTAGGTGACCTAAGGTTCCACTTGGGTTCTACTGAACAGGACTTAGATCACCATAGCATTCTACTGAACAAGACTTAGATTATTATAGGTTTCCACTGAACAGGACTTAGATCATCATAGGGTTCCACTGAACATAACTTAGATCACCTTAGGTGATCTAAGGTTCCACTTAGGTTCCACTGAACAGGACTTAGAACACCAAAGAACAGTACTTAGCAGGAAAAAAAGAAAAACATCGCCTGATTCAGGAGAACAGCAGCTTTCACACCAGGTAATAATATTACACATTTATGGAAGTGACATTTCCCCTTTAAGGAGCAATTTCTACCAGTAATTATATATTAAAACCTCTCATTCTTCATATAAAGGTACATTACCTCTACACCCAGTTTTTGGGTTCATTTTTTTAGCAGCAGTTACCGTAACTCAGGTGAAGAAATAGGAGCAACTTTGTGTGCAAACCCTGAATGAAGCAGCTCTTTCTGCCTCTATCACAGCAGAAGATCACAGCACACTCTGAGGCGTCAATAAGCTGCACAAGAAAAAAAAATTCAATTGAAAAGTTGGGTACAAAATCTAATTTTTCACCTGAGAGCCCAGCTTTGCATTTTATTACAGCTTCGTAAAAAACCCCTTTGAATCCCCTCGAAGATTTAAAGAAACGTGACTGCGGCAACATCTGGATTCTATAAAAACTTCTCATTTCTGAAGCCAAAATATCAAAATAAAAAAAACACAGAATGGCAAAAACCGAGGGGACAAATCTCCTTTCGGATCTTTTCCCGCTGCGTGACTTGGCGACTGTGATACTTGTGCAAAATAAACATTTTTCTATTGAATCAATTTGTTTTGGAGTTTTCTTCGTCTTGTGATATTTTATAAGGTGACGGCCGGGAGACGACATCTGCTCGCAGTTTCCATTTAACGGGAGCCCAAGTCGAGACTTCTAATTCACCTCCGCAGAGTCTTGCAGATATTACGAGGTGACACATCTGTGCCAGCGATGTAATTGTGGCTGTGTTTGACTATTCACATACTTATATCGGCAGGGAAACACGAGACCGCTGGCGTTCGCTTTCTGGGTGATGGAACTTTCTATGGCTTCCAGCTTGATGGAGGAGACAGCGCTTGGTTCTGCTGAGCGTCCAACATGGCGTGTTGTGGACAGACGCACACGACTGCTCTGCTGGGCGCAGAGTTTGGTGCAGGAATGGCGTAACGCCTTGTGTTTGTTACCTGGGTCCGTGAGCGGCAATACGCGCTGGCGGCCAATCAGAGGCATCGACGTGCACATCACGGGGGGCGCACAGCACTGACGTCATTCACTCTCGTCACATGATGGGGGGCGCACAGCACTGACGTCATTCACTCTCGTCACATGATGGGGGGCGCACAGCACTGACGTCATTCACTCTCGTCACATGATGGGGGGCGCACAGCACTGACGTCATTCACTCTCGTCACATGATGGGGGGCGCACAGCACTGACGTCATTCACTCTCGTCACATGATGGGGGGCGCACAGCACTGACGTCATTCACTCTCGTCACATGATGGGGGGCGCACAGCACTGACGTCATTCACTCTCGTCACATGATGGGGGGCGCACAGCACTGACGTCATTCACTCTCGTCACTTGCAAGCTGAAGTCAGCTGCCGGCTTCAGAAGAGGACGCCGCACGGCGGGGGAGCGGAGGGAAGGCGAGTAGGAGGGTTTATTTTTTTTCTATGCATTAAAGAACAGCGGGAGAATGGGGACATATACACCAGGATGGGGAACATATATATACCAGTATGGATAACATATATACCAGGATGGGGGACATATATATACCAGTATGGAGAACATATATACCAGGATAGGGGACATATATACCAGGATAGGGGACATATATACCAGGATAGGGGACATATATACCAGGATGGGGGACATATATAACAGGATGGGGGACATATATACCAGGATGGGGGCCATAATACCAGGATGGGGACATATATACCAGGATGGGGGACATATATACCAGGATGGGGGACATATATACCAGGATGGGGGCCATAATACCAGGATGGGGACATATATACCAGGATGGGGGATATATATACCAGGATGGGGGACATATATACCAGGATGGGGGCCATAATACCAGGATGGGGACATATATACCAGAATGGGGACATATATACCAGGATGGGGGACATATATACCAGGATGGGGGACATATATACCAGGATGGGGGCCATAAAACCAGGATGGGGACATATATACCAGAATGGGGACATATATACCAGGATGGGGGACATATATACCAGGATGGAGGATATATATACCAGAATGGGGGACATATATACCAGGATGGGGGACATATATACCAAGATGGGGGACATATATACCAGGATGGGGGACATATATACCAGGATGGTGAACATATATACCAGGATGGGGGACATATATACCAGGATGGGACATATATATACCAAGATGGGGGACATATATACCAGGATGGGGGACATATATACCAGGATGGGGGACACATATACCAAGATGGGGGACATATATACCAGGATGGGGGACATATATACCAGGATGGGGGAACATATATACCAGGATAGGGGACATCTATATTAGGATGGGAGATATATATACCAGTATGGAGCACATACATACCAGAATGGGGGACATATATACCAGGATGGGGAACATATATACCAGGATGGGACATATATATACCAGGATGGGGGACATATATACCAGGATGAGGGAAATATATACCAGGATGGGGGACATATATACCAGGATGGGACATATATACCAGGATGGGGGACATATATTCCAGGATGGGGACATATATACCAGGATGGGGGATATATATACCAGGATGGGGGACATATATACCAGGATGGGGACATATATACCAGGATGGGGGATATATATACCAGGATGGGGGACATAAATACTAGGACGGGGGACATATATACTAGGATGGGGGACATATATATCAGGATTGGGGGCATATATACCAGGATAGGGGACAAATATACCAGGATGAGGGACAAATATACCAGGATGGGGACATATATACCAGGATGGGGGATATATATACCAGGATGGGGGACATAAATACTAGGACGCGGGACATATATACTAGGATGGGGGACATATATATCAGGATTGGGGGCATATATACCAGGATGGGGGACAAATATACCAGGATGAGGGACAAATATACCAGGATGGTGGAAATATATACCAGGATGGAGGATATGTATACCTGGATGGAGGATATGTATACCAGGATGTAGGACATGTATACCAGTTTTTATTTTGTATGCACTATATTTTCTTTTGAAAAATAAAAAAAAAGGAAAATCCAGTTCTGTTGAGCCGGACTCCAATTTTTTCTATTATCCTTGATGTGAGGGGAGGGTGAGGCCGGTGTCTGAGCCCCAGTTAGATGAGCACAGAGCAACTGGGTGAGCTGGAATCAAGTTTCTATATATGCAGAAGAATTTCTGAGTCTACCAGGAGTATGGGAGATCTAACTATTATTTTTCCAGGCGTCAACCAAAAAAATTCTGTGAGAATTGGCAAATATGTGTTTTATACTTGTCCTTGCAGTTATGCAGCAAAACTTGCCGCTGCCTGGTGCTGCTTCAAGATGAGAGCGCGGCACCTGGAGATGTAAGCACAACATATCTGTTTATTTATCTTTTTTATTTTTTTTACATATTCTTTGCTCGAAAAACTTGAAAACATTTCCTTATAGCGGGAAAAAATCACTTCGTGACACACAGTTGATCACTTCGCAGGACGCGGGAGCTAATGGCTTTTACAAGAGCTGCCTGGCATGCTTTTACTGCCTTCTAAAAGCACCTAACAGGAAAAAAAGGAAAACAGCTTTATCGTTTCCACTTTTTTCTTTTACTTAACTCAGCCTTCTAATATTACAAAACAGACCTCGTCTCCTCCGTGAGATTGAAGCATTCCATGCTGTTGGTTAGAATGAGACCGTATTATGGAAAAAGCTCGTAGAACTCGCTCCGTCGGTGGTCTCTTCCCATTAGCCCAGCATGGTCTTTCTTTTGCCAGTTCAAGCTTGAGAGGTCTTGTGTCTTACAATGTTCTATTGTCCTAAAGTCGAGCCGAGTCTTCTGTTCATCTCCTTCCCGGCAGAATATACAAAGATATATATATATATATATATATATATATATTTATGTATTTAAACGGAACCCATTACGTTGTTTTCTATAGACACCATGACATGCAGCCAGAGTAGCTGAGCGGATTGATATATAGTTTTAGATTCAGTAAATCTGGCACTGTACTCTACGGTTACATTTGCTCTCCCTATAATTGTACCTCTAACCCATAGTTTTACTACTTTTTGGACATCTTCATCTGGGAGAAGATCGAAAGCCAAAAATATACGCCATCATGTGGTGCACCGGGATAGTAATAGGATGTCACAGCTCCTCAATAGAGATAGTGATAGGACATCAGAGCTC
This sequence comes from Ranitomeya imitator, assembly GCF_032444005.1. Classification (NCBI taxonomy): domain Eukaryota; kingdom Metazoa; phylum Chordata; class Amphibia; order Anura; family Dendrobatidae; genus Ranitomeya; species Ranitomeya imitator. Next base: position 209,150,216 of record NC_091288.1, read on the forward strand.
CACAATAGAGATAGTGATAGGACATCAGAGCTCCTCAATAGAGATAGTGATAGGACATCAGAGCTCCACAATAGAGATAGTGATAGGACGTCACAGCTCCGCAATAGAGATAGTGATAGGATGAGATAGTGATAGGACATCACAGCTCCGCAATAGAGATGGGACATCAGAGCTCCGCAATAGAGATGATAGTGATAGGACGAGATAGTGATAGGATGTCACAGCTCTGCAATAGAGATAGTGATAGGACAAGATAGTGATAGGACGTCACAGCTCCGCAATAGAGATGATAGTGATAGGACGAGATAGTGATAGGATGTCACAGCTCCGCAATAGAGATGATAGTGATAGGACGAGATAGTGATAGGATGTCACAGCTCCGCAATAGAGATAGTGATAGGACAAGATAGTGATAGGACGTCACAGCTCCGCAATAGAGATGATAGTGATAGGACGAGATAGTGATAGGATGTCACAGCTCCGCAATAGAGATAGTGATAGGACGAGATAGTGATAGGATGTCACAGCTCCGCAATAGAGATAGTGATAGGATGTCACAGCTCCGCAATAGAGATAGTGATAGGACGAGATAGTGATAGGACATCACAGCTCCACAATAGAGATAGTGATAGGACATCACAGCTCAGCAATAGAGATAGTGATAGGACGTCACAGCTCTGCAATAGGGATAGTGATAGGACGTCACAGCTCCGCAATAGAGATAGTGATAGGACATCACAGCTTCGCAATAGAGATAGTGATAGGACGAGATAGTAATAGGATGTCACAGCTCCACAATAGAGATAGTAATAGGACGTCACAGCTCCGCAATAGAGATGATAGTGATAGGATGAGATAGTGATAGGATGTCACAGCTCTGCAATAGAGATAGTGATAGGACAAGATAGTGATAGGACGTCACAGCTCCGCAATAGAGATGATAGTGATAGGACGAGATAGTGATAGGATGTCACAGCTCCGCAATAGAGATAGTGATAGGACGAGATAGTGATAGGACATCACAGCTCCGCAATAGAGATAGTGATAGGACATCACAGCTCCACAATAGAGATAGTGATAGGACGTCACAGCTCTGCAATAGAGATAGTGATAGGACATCACAGCTCTGCAGTAGAGATAGTGATAGGACATCACAGCTCCGCAATAGAGATAGTAATAGGACGAGATAGTAATAGGATGTCACAGCTTCACAATAGAGATAGTGATAGGACGTCACAGCTCCGCAATAGAGATAGTGATAGGACGAGATAGTGATAGGACATCACAGCTCCGCAATAGAGATAGTGATAGGACGTCAAAGCTCCCCAATAAAGATAGTGATAGGACATCACAGCTCTGCAATAGAGATAGTGATAGGACGAGATAGTGATAGGACATCACAGCTCCACAATAGAGATAGTGATAGGACATCACAGCTCAGCAATAGAGATAGTGATAGGACGTCACAGCTCTGCAATAGGGATAGTGATAGGACGTCACAGCTCCGCAATAGAGATAGTGATAGGACATCACAGCTTCGCAATAGAGATAGTGATAGGACGAGATAGTAATAGGATGTCACAGCTCCACAATAGAGATAGTAATAGGACGTCACAGCTCCGCAATAGAGATGATAGTGATAGGACGAGATAGTGATAGGATGTCACAGCTCTGCAATAGAGATAGTGATAGGACAAGATAGTGATAGGACGTCACAGCTCCGCAATAGAGATGATAGTGATAGGACGAGATAGTGATAGGATGTCACAGCTCCGCAATAGAGATAGTGATAGGACGAGATAGTGATAGGACATCACAGCTCCGCAATAGAGATAGTGATAGGACATCACAGCTCCACAATAGAGATAGTGATAGGACGTCACAGCTCTGCAATAGAGATAGTGATAGGACATCACAGCTCTGCAGTAGAGATAGTGATAGGACATCACAGCTCCGCAATAGAGATAGTAATAGGACGAGATAGTAATAGGATGTCACAGCTTCACAATAGAGATAGTGATAGGACGTCACAGCTCCGCAATAGAGATAGTGATAGGACGAGATAGTGATAGGACATCACAGCTCCGCAATAGAGATAGTGATAGGACGTCAAAGCTCCCCAATAAAGATAGTGATAGGACATCACAGCTCTGCAATAGAGATAGTGATAGGACGAGATAGTGATAGGACGTCACAGCTCTGCAGTAGAGACAGTGATAGGACAAGATAGTGATAGGACGAGATAGTGATAGGACGTCACAGCTCTGCAATAGAGCTAGTGATAGGATGAGATAGTGATAGGACGAGATAGTGATAGGATATCACATCTCTGCAATAGAGATAGGGAGAAAAATCTATACAATACTGAATAAACATTACAGACAGTGTGTGAGAGCCCGGCAGAGAAGAATGGTTACCATCCATGGACATATAACCATATATGTTGAGGGCTCTTTGACATTACTAAGGCTGTGTTTAGTCTAAGAAGCTTGAAAAAGAGGTTAAATAAAGTCCTGAGAGATCTGAGAGTGATATACGGTATGTCTTTTCAGGGCAATTGAATGCTATGCAGCACTTTCAATTTTTTGGCGAATCAATTTGCTCCAAATTATGCTTTTGACAAAAATTAGACGAAATCGAATTTCAAAATATTTCCTCATCTGTAGTTCTCATCCCATCTTTAATCCCCTTTGTTTGGTCATCAGGTCGGAGTAATCTTCCTAGTCCATAAGGAAAAGTAAGTAAAGAACTAAGTGAAGAATTCCACATTAATATGTCATTAATAATAAGACACAACATTCTTCGCTTCGTCAGACCGAGAGAAACTTTCAATCTCCGGGGTAAATGTCACATCGCTCTCATTAAATTATATCACCAGTCAGTGCTAATCAGGAGTGTATGTAAATGATGACACAATGGGGGAGACTTGGGGTGGATTGATAAATGCCTCTTAAGAACCAAAGTAATGACAGTCATCTGTTCATGGGAGTCAATAATGTACTTGCTCTACAAATGATTACTGAGCTATTACGCCCTGCATCCAAGAAGGAGTTGGGGAGCTAGAAGGAAAGTTGTTAACGCTGTAGGTAATTTTAAAAGTATCCTCAATTCTATAATGTTCTTTGTACAATGATAGAAATCAGAATAAGTGGACATGAAAGTGATCTGCCCTATTGCAAAAATCACAATGGAGCCTCCTTATCTTGCTCTGGTGTCAAGCTTCATGTTCCTAGTCATATCCTAGTCATGTTCCTAGTCATGTTCCTCTTCACATCCTTTATAGAAATGGATGAGTAATTTTTCCATGGGATCTCCTTGTGTTTAGGGAGAGAGAATTCTTGGTTCAATGATAGAAACAGGTCAAGGGCCAATTTGAGGTTAGGGCTTCTCCTCCCCAGATGCATAACATTTATTGGAAATTGTTTTTCTACTTCTATTCAGTTATAGAACCTCTTCAACCCCACGAACAGTCCAACCCATGAACTATGTCCACTTCAGGTGGGATTTAGACAACCAAACTCCTGTTTGGTCCAGGAGATGTCAATATTTCTTGTGACTGTTTCCAAACATTTGGGACAATTCTGACAACTTTGGGACTGTTGGAAGCTATGTGTTTGCTGTAGTTGTTTGGTCAAAGGAGAAGATGAGTTAAGACTCAGTCACCATATGAAAGAAGCAAGGGCTCATTTAGGGCTTGGACCTTTAACTTCAATGGCCTACAACTGTGGAAGAGTTTTGATATTTTCCCATCTTTACTAGAAGAGAAAACTACAGAGGCCATCAAAAATTGTATCTAGTTTTTTTCTTTAATTATCTGATGGGTTTTCTAGAGTTGTGGTGGCCACTAAGGACTTCCTTGAAGGCATAATTTCCATGGAAGTTGCTCAAATCTACACATACAAACCCCATCCCCTGTTTGGTGTAGTTGCTCTGTCTAAGGAGAAGATGTTGACGTTCACCAATGGAAAAGGGGCAAGTGCCCATCCTAAGATAAAGGCCTTCTTCTCCTCACACCCATAATTTATTGTCGAAGAACATGTTTCAATGCTCACCATGAGAAAGAAGCAAGGGCTCATTTAGGGTTTGGACATTTTACTTCAAAGGCCTACAACTGTGGAAGAGTTTCAAATCTTTGAGTTGTACAATCTAAGTCATCTGATCTTTTACCATCGTAACCAGAAGAGGAAGCTACAGAGGCCATAAAAAATTGTACCTAGTTGTTTTTAACTATCTGATGGGTTTTCTTGAGTTGTGGTGGCCATTAATAACTCCCATGAAGGCATAATTTCCATGGAAGTTGCTTAAATGTATGCCTACAAAACCCATCCCTTGTTTGATGTAGTTGCTCTGCCTAAGGGGAAGATGTTGATGTTCACCAATGGAAAAGGGACACGTGTCCATCCTAAGATAAAGGCCTTCTTCTCCTCAGACCTATTATTAATTGTCGAAGGACATGTTTCAAGGCTCACATTGTGAAAGAAGCAAGGGCTCATTTGGGGCTTGGACATTTTACTTCAAAGGCCTACAACTGTGGAAGAGTTTCAAATCTTTGATTTGTGCAACCTAAGTCATCTGATCTTTTACCATCGTAACCAGAAGAGGAAGCTAGTGAGGCCATAAAAAATTGTATCTCGCTGTTTTTAACTATCTGATGGGTTTTCTTGAGTTGTGGTGGCCACTAACGACTTCCTTGATGGCATCATTTCCATGGAGGTTGCTCAAATGTATGCATACATGCCCCATCTTTTGTTTGATGTAGTTGCTTTGTCTTAAGGGAGGATGTTAATGTTCACCAATGGAAAAGGGTAAGTCTCCATCCTTAGATAAAGGTCTTCTTCTCCTCAGACCCATAATTAATTGTCGAAGAACATGGCTCTATGTTTTATCCACCCTACATGTCTTGTTGCATGCAATCGGCACAACCAGTTATGGAACTCACAGAACCTATAATTTATGGGCTTACCGTCACCAGTTGACTAAGTCCAAATCTATTCTACACCTAATTGGTTGTTCGATACCATTCACAAACAGTGTAACAGCCCTTTAAGGTAAAACACCCTTTCAGAACAATCGACGAGTGGACAAACGTTTGGAGATTTATTAAGTTGTTTTGTATGGTTACAGAAACTGATGGCTAATTTCCAAAAATAATACCATAAAAATCCCTTTATTCAGATTCCAGATGTCAGATTTGCCTACATGACCCCACAAACCTGTATGTGATGAGCATAATTGCGTGTACGTGTTGATATATTTCCTTTATGCCAGTAATTGATTATATTATTTGCAGTAAGCCTTGTGCTTTCTAAACGTAGAGTAAAGAAATCTCCTGAAAGTATTTGGAAGCCATCAACAAGCAGGTGGGCTGCCACTTCTGTTTTCTTCTTATGGCTTTAATGTCCTTCTAATCATGGCTTGTGGAAGTCATGTGCAAATTAGGCTGGAAACGTATTGAGAGCGTGTCAATCCACCTATAAGAAGCTTTCTCAGTGCATTGACACGCCCCTGAAGAACCTCCAGCCTGATTTGCATAAGGCTTCTACTCTAGATTTCTCATGACTGGCACATCAGATCTTTACAAAAAAGGTATCATTTTTATTAGGAGATGAGCACCTATACAAAATGTGCTGATTTACATATCTGCCATGTAAATATAGTATATTTATCAGTGTTTACATTGGTAGGAAAATTAGGCTGTCAATCTAGCCTTTCATAGTCATCAGGCATGTAAAGACATTAGCGAATCAGTCAACAGCAGCTTGCTGATTGTTTCCCACAGGTCCTAAACTGCTTAGTATTGTTTAATCATATTTAAAACAGATTAAAAGGTAACGAAAATATAATACAAAAATGTGTTATATTTACCTATGAAGCCAAAGTAAATTTAACTGTTTTTTTTAAAACATTTTTTTTTTTAAAAGGAAACTGTCAGTATGCATTCTACAATATTTCACCTGGTCTGTTCTGTGCATGCATTCAACGTGTACAATATTCTGCAATGGTTTTGTTGTGAAGATCAAGGGAGAACTGCGACGCCCATTGGGGAGTGGAATAACCCCTAGGCCAAGTCAGATGGCCATCTCTCGAAAAGATGAGCTAAGTAAAAAACTTAATGATTTATTCAATTTTACTGATTGTTTTGTCATAAAATTTCCCTTTGGATTCAATAGCAAGTTTTGTGTTCTAATAGTAAACGGTAGGTGAAGAAGGCTAACACGCGGTAGACTTATCTTCGGGTCCGTCATTTGACGTTTTCGGTGGGTTGTTGCCTTCCGTGACTTTTTTGCCACAAAATATTCTGTTATAGTAGTCCTTAAAGCTTCTAGATAGAAATCCATAGATGAAAGGATAGACACAACTTTTCAGATAAGGTATGATGCTGATGATGTAGTAAATGCCTTCACTAAAATGCAAATTGGAGGTGAATCCTAAGACAATTTCGAGAAGATGAGTTGGAAGCCAGAAGACGATAAATACAAAACACAGGACCATGATCATCACCACGTCTTCCTTGACTTCGGTCACCATGGGATCACTGGACTGATCGAGTCTGCTGATCCGGCATTGGGTAAGGATGAGACAAACACCGGTCAAGATCAATGGAGCCAAAAAAGCAATGGCGAACCGGTAAGATATGAAGATGATGTTCCAGAAGGGTGCTGGCCAAGAAATAAGACAATTGGAGTAGTCATCCACCTTGGCGTAAAGAAAAAAGGGGATTCCAAGCAGAAGACTTAGTATCCATATCCCAAGACTGATCAGGGCAGCGCCTGTGAAGTTGAGCTTTTTGGAGAAAGCAGGATAAAATGCCTGCAAAAAGACAGTGATGGACATGATGGCCAAAAAGTAGGAACTGGAAAAAGTCGCTAAAGATGCCAGAGTCCAGTAGAGTTTGCACATGAAGATTCCCAAAGAACTCATTATTTCGATGGCAAAAACCAGTAAACATAACATGTAAAACAGGTCTCCAAGAACCAAGCTGAAGATGAAGACGTTCATGGTCCTCCACATCTTCCTAGATGACAAAATGAGAATGATTACAAAAACGTTGCCAACAAGGCCCACCAAACACACCAGCAGAAAAGGTATGAAGGCGACAAGCCTGGTGAAAGGAAAATGCACGTCAAATGTTGAATTGAAGTCTTCAAATAAGAAGAAACTGAAGTTGTCAGAGCCGAAGCTTACATTGAAGTACGCCTCCATCTCTTCCTCCATTTTCTTTAGTAGATTTAGTTGATCTTCTAAAACAAAAATAAAACGCTATCATTAATACAGTAAAGAGCATCTCTCACAAGTATGTTCTCTGTAGGGGAAATCAGCGACAGAAAATCTTCACACAAAAAATTACGGTAATGACCACAGAAAGAGCTGTCAGAACTAAAAAGATAGTTTTACTACAAACTCAAATAAGATCTTAGACCAACTTCAGAATCAAAGACCATAAATTTACCCCGATTGGACACCACCAGTTATACCAAAGTACCAGGGCAAAATTGTTCCTATATCTCAGATTGTTGAAGGGCGCAAAAGAAAAGTTCTCACCACCACCCTTGGAAATCAGTGTACGTGGGGTTAAAACACATCCTGAGGAGTTGAAGGTAGGGATTGTACCTCCCCCTGTACTTCACCCTACGAAAAAGCCTCACCTTACTCATTGGGGGTATATTGTAGTCCTACTGATGGGGGAGTGATGCAGGGTGGTTCTCAACTGAAACCACACATGGCATACAGAGACGTTTCCGGTGCATATGACCCATAGTTTCGTATTCTACTGATGATCTTTTGGAATCTGTTCTATTGGTCACTATTCCAAAAATATTTTTTTGGCCTATGTGCCATAGATGCTTATTCTACCACTGCAATTTCGACCTCCATTCCATAGGCTTTTATTTCACCGATGAACTTTTGGCCTCTTTCCCATTGGCTCGAATTCTACCAATCATCTTTTGATATTAGTCTCATAGGCTCATATTTTATTGATGATCTTTTGATTTCTGTCTTATAGGTTCCTATTCTACCAACAGTGTTTTGGCCACCATCCCATATGTTCCTTTTCTACCAATGATCATTCGGGCTCTGCCCCATAGGCTTTTATTGTACCAATGGTCTTTTGGACCACCACTCCTTAAGTTCCTATTTTACCTACTGTATATTCCGTAGGCTTCAATTCTACCGTTTATTTTTTGGATCCTGTCCTACCATCTCCTATGCTACTGATGTTTTTTCAAACTCTGTATTAGGCTCCATTTCTACGGATGGTCTTTTGGCCTCTGTTCCATAAGCTCCTTTCTACCAAAGGTCTTTTGGCCTCTTTCACATAGGCTCTTGTTCTTCCCATGATCTTTTGGGCCTTTGCTCCTTAAGTTCCTATAATACCTACGCTTCTTTAGGTATCTATTTCACTGATGATCTTATAGCTTCTGTCCTACCATCTTCTTTTCACTGATGATCTTTTAGCTTCTGTCCTACCATGTTCTATGCTACTGATGTTTTTTCGACCTCTTTTCTATAGGCTCCATTTCTACTGATGGTCTTTTGGCCTCTGTTCCATATGCTCCGTTCTACCGAAGGTCTTTTGGCCTCTGTCCCACATCTCACTGTCCCACACCACAGGCTCTTATTCTGCTGATGGTCTTTTGACCTTACCTAAGTTAAGTTTTCTTCAAAAGAGTTGTCTCGTGAAGACAGCTGCTGTCCCCATGCCCTGTTAGACTATAGGGTCTTCAAAGAGACAGAACGGGGACAGCCATTCTGAAAACAAGACTGAAATGTTCTACCATATTTCCCCTGCAGAGGACACTACAATGGAAATATCTGATTGGATGTGGTTTCCCCCAGACAAATTAGTACATGTCTCCATACATCTGTAACCTTGTCTCCCGGTACTTACTGCGCGCAACCTCCGATCCTCACAAGATCTTCATCTCTACTCCCCTCTTATCTCCTCTTCCCACAATCGCATACAAGATTTCTCTCGCGCATCCCCCCTACTCTGGAATGCTCTACCCCAACATATCAGACTCTCACCTACCACGGAAAACTTCAAAAAGAACCTGAAGACCTACCTCTTCCGACAAGCCTACAACCTGCCGTAACCAATGATAGACCAAACCGCTGCATGACCAGCTCTATCCTCACCTATTGTATCCTCACCCATCCCTTGTAGATTGTGAGCCCTCGCGGGCAGGGTCCTCTCTCCTCCTGTATCAGTCGTGACTTTTATTGATTAAGATTATTGTACTTGTTTTTATTATGTATACCCCTCCTCACATGTAAAGCGCCATGGAATACAATAAATAATAATAATGAAGGGGGTTGCCTCTCAGAGCATAGGTTGCCCAATGAGACTGCTAATGAGACTGCGGTGTCTGTTGATCAGAGCTGTTGTCCTGAAGGCTCTTGGAAATAGGGAAGTCCTCAAGCTCTCCTGAGAAGGTTGACAAGTCTCCTGGCCACTGCAAGAACCTCCCGCAAGACGGAGCGAAGTTCAAATGAAAATTCCCAATGTTCTAGAAAATAATTTTTAAAAGTTGGCAGACCTCTTAGAATAATCTCATAAAAATTGATCTCTGTTTAGGGTGACCTCTTTGAAGGTCCTATACACAGGTATGTCCTAAGGGTCTGTCTCAGTTAGGCAAAGCATTGTGGTAGTGACAGCCATGGTGGTCACACTCCAGGATGTGGAGTAAAGGTACAGATTGAGATAACCCTTTTACCTTTTAGGTCTGACACACAAGACGCACGGGACCGAGGTGACGCAACAGATCGGAACAATGGCATTCCTGATAACATCCCGGTACTATTGAGCGGTTTATGTTTCAGCTTGTTCTCCACTGTTTGATCAATAGTAATGGGAAGAATACTACACACATCTACGAAGAACAGGTGACCAGGAGACGAGGAAGGAACTGTCGAAACCATGGGCACAAGACAAGCAGAGGAGGCGCATTCCGCCAACCATTGTTGAGGATTGGAAGGTATAAATCAAAAAAACAAAAAAATACACAAAAATATAAATTTTCTACGAATATTGGGCAAACAATAAAATACCCTACTCAATAAAATTACACCTCATAAGAGTCACAAAACTTTTTTCACACTTTTCAGTCGGTATCTCCCCTTCCCCCCAAACAAAAGATCTGCAGGCTACCAGACAATGCCAGAGGGATCCCACAAGCTGAGGTTCCTACTGTTACTCTGTGAGCTCACATTTCATTATCTGAACTTAACTTTTTGCTGAGCAAGAGGAAAAAAAATATCAGAGGAAGTCAAGATTGTTTTTTTTTTTTTTTTTACACACAAATATGTATCATGGAGCAGGACTCGACCGTTAGATCCCACGGAATTACTAGTATAAGAAGGATACCTATGAGAATTAAAGCCGATTTTACTATTTTTTTATATACGGTAATTATTTTTTAAGAATTTTTTTTTGGGGGGGGCAAATATGCCATCGCTTTCACTTAAATGCAATCCTCTTTATCAAACAGAAAAAAAATATTTTGCATGGTAAAATTGTGGATAAGATGTAATGGGGCCATCAGAGGGTGCAAGGGTGAAATTGGGGCGTAGGAGGGTCCAAAAAGTGCCATTGACCCATACAAGTAAAGATAGACTATATTAAAGGCCTATGATAGTTGGGGCCCTGTTGGAGATTTTGGCATTGGGGCCCACATTACTTCACTGGGGACCTAAAAAGTTTTATAAACTATGACTCTAATTTTGAGATTTAAGTCTGATAAGTGGGTCCCACATCTCCGAAAGGAGGAAGCTATATTTACTTGTATAGTATTTATGGAAGACCCCTATGTGGATGGAACAGCCCCTTTAATTAGGACATACTCACACCCTCCCCATTGTTCTGGTCCATCCATCATATACTGGTATGGTCAGCATGTAATACTGTATTTCTCCTCTAGAGGGCATCCTCCACTACTCTGACCACTGGATTTGCTAAAGCCAGCCGGTCAGGTGTAAAGAGTCCACCTTTGAGGCTAATTTTTATTGCTTTTCACTTAAATGCATGCATTTAGGGCTTAAAAATATTTTTGCAATATCAATTTAGCATTTAGATTTCCATCTAAAGCCTCTGCCCTGCACTGTCTTTTGCTGGTTGCAGAATGAGTGAACTGGGAATCCAGAGTTCGTTCTGGGAAGAGAGTTTTAACTCTTTTATCTTGTTGGGTTTCTGGGCTCATCTTATGATTACAGACCACATCAAAGTTGAATATGAATGGAATCAAAGAGGCCAAAAATTTCTAATAAAACCTAATTTAAAAAAAATGATATTAACCCCAAAATACATGCATTTAAATAAAAATAAAAATGTCCGTCAAGATGGGCAAACTCTTTAACTGCAAACCCCGTCCAAGAATGGTAAATATATGGTCAGATTATAGTCCGATATATGATTTGGCCGTAATAATTTGTACCATATATAAGATAATCAGTAAATTAGTGTCTTAATTAGTATAACAAACTTCTCATACGAGACGATTTTGTCGCAGGTCTCCCGTAAGGTCTCGGAGAAACTTCGGTAGGTTCTTAGGTGTCTCTCTTATGGTCCTCCTACATCTTGAGACATTTCTGTATAAGATGGAGAAGACCCTGATCACGGGTCTCCATTGCCCCCAATTCCCCACACACATCTTCTAAGACATCCTTAGCAATGTGTCACACTGCGGAGACGTTTTCTAAGACGCTTTGAGAATTTTTTCGCTCCCCCGAGACGTTTTCGTGGAAGCCTATACCTGTCAGAAAGCGTCACTCTTGCCATATATGCCTTCATCCGTCATAAGACATTTTTAAAGAAAGGTCTCACATCTGAGACATCTTATCACGGAGTCCGAAAATTGGCAAAAAAGACGTCGATTTTCACGACACACAAGGAAATCGAAAAAATTATCAAAAAAAAAGTGCATAAAATCCCTAAACAGAAGCTGATATGGACGGGCAGAGGCGGCGGGTGAAGATGGGGCGACTTACGTGATTCAGGGGGCGAGCGTCCAGGTATTGGGGGGCTCTGCAGTCTGGGCTGGAGGGCTTCTCGCTGCTTAAGTGCTCAGGGAATTTCTATGTCTCCATTCATATTTTGGAATGACTCCTGGTAACACACATCCCACCCCGTAATCTGTGTGCCCCTCCTTAGCTAAAAGTGCTCAGGGGGCTGGGAGGGGTCCTCGGCCCCCCCCTTCCCAGTTCTGGCTTTTAACCCTCACAGTGCTGCATGCACCATTCCACAGGATCTTATGTTGCATTCTTTTGCAAACATCATTTTAATTTTAATTTTTTACATTTTATACGCCCCTATAAGAAAAAAAAAGAAGAATAGGTTCAGACAAGTGTTTTAAAATAAATTTGGTGCATTTTTTGTCTGAACATCTAACATTAAGGGAACCTCATTGGGAACCAGGTTGGCCCATCATCGCCTATACATCTATGACCAAATTTGGCTTTTTTATTTATTTAATGAAAAGGTCAGAATTTGCAATATATATTTTTCATAATTTGGTGTAAATCCCGCCATTCTCCTGAGTCCGGAGCACTTTTCCTTTTCCTCCTGCGCCTCTCCGTTCCTGAGATATGGCCTCACTTCCCTATATATATATATATAGTCTTTTATTTTGCCAAGTGGGTGTGACCCTCAAAGAGCATAGCTGAGAACCACTCCCACTTGGCCAACAAGATTAGATTTATATACAGGGATAAATGGGGCCGTATCTCAGGAACCGAGAGGCGCAGGAAGAAAAGAAAAACATCGCCGGATTCAGGAGAACAGAAGAAAAATAGGTAAAATATTTTGGCAAATTAAAGGCCCTATTGAAATTTTGGCAAGTGGCAAGAAAAAGTTGCAGTTTTGGTGCAAATTCGGCCCAAATAAGGATTTTAGATTTTTTCTGGTTACAGTTTTTGCATCAAAAATGCCTAATAAATGAGGAGATTTACTAAGACTGACGATACTCATTATTGCGTCAGAATGATGCCCTAACATAAATTTGCTGCACCTTTAACCGTACGTGCGGCAGGAATTGAAATTTATGAACATTTAGTGTAAATATTCCAATATATATACACAAGTGCAAAGTCAATAATACATCTTCTCCATTGTCTTACCAAATAAGTCATGTTTTTTTACTAAAAACTGACCACTAGGGGGAGCTTTTCAATATTGATCATTATTTTACAAGATTAAAAAGTATTTTTTTTTATTTATTTTTTTACAAAAAACACTAATCAAGAAATCCTTTTGGGGTATGTGGTTTATATGTGGACATCATAGAGGAGGGAAGCTAAGTTCTGATCTCTGGTTCCTCCTAAGGAAACACTAGTATTAGGTCTCTGCCATGCTAACGCATTGATTTAAATGGACGCCATGTAATTCCACACTTGACCTCTAGAGGCCACTGCAGGAGAAAGGAGCAGCTTTGAGCTGCTGGAACCTTTGTGATCAATGATCGATCGGATTGATCTTAACTTTTCATTCCTTAACTGTCAAGACAACCCCTTTAAATGATTTAACTGTTTCTGGGAAAGTTGGATGACAACCATTAGTTTTATAAGAAATGGGCAGAGTCCCGAGACCGTGTTGTGGCCTACTTTTCCAGATGTTGACCCCGTGACCAATCACTTGGTGGCTGGGTAAAGAGATGCCATAACCATATGTTGCGGTCACGTTCTAGTGCCATCCTTTATGTCCCTGAGACATGTCTAATGCTTTTCAGCATCTCCTGCTGATGTTTTTTCCAGCATGTCCCCTTTAAGAAATTCATGTTTGAGATTTGCACACATTTCCATTTTGCTTTGTATAATTTTGCGATTTGGCGGGTGAGGATTCACACCTGGCCCTCAGGAATGTCGCGTGCTTCACTAAAATAACAAATCTGCACGAGGTAGACGTGAAAAGTCGCCCTCATTAAGGCTAAATCTGAGCTATGTTGCTCATAATAACCAATCACAGCGCAGCTTTCATTTTTTTAAAGCAGTTTCTGAAATGAAAGCTGAGCTGTGATTGGTTGCTATAGGTAACAAAGAAAATTTTACTGTGAGATGGCTTTGTTATGATATGAGGCCTAGTTGCATTCGGAGTAATGCAAGGCCTGAGAAGATGGGGTGTATAAAAGGGACTTAAAGGGGTATTTATATCTCCAAGATATCACAATACATAGTAGTTGGAATAATAAAATTAGCAAGTACCTCCAATTAGAAATGTAGTACAGTTCTCCTGATTCGCTATGTCATTTACCTCATGTGCAGGGCATCACAGTAGCTTAGGTATCCATGGTTATGACTACTCATATAGTGACAGTTAAAGGGAACCTGTCACCCCGGTTTTTCAGTACGAGATAAAAATACTGTTAAATAGGGCCTGAGCTGTGCGTTACTATAGTGTATTTTGTGTACCCTGATTCCCCACCTATGCTGCCGAAATAACTTACCAAAGTCGCCGTTTTCACCTGTCAATCAGATGGTCGTGGCGACATCGCTGTATCTTCCCCCAGATCTTGCATATATTTCCGTTGGTGGCGTAGTGGTTTGCGCATGCCCATCTTCGGAATCCACTGGGCAGGAGAAGAAAAAACGCGCGATCGGCGCTATTTCCCTGGTGATCTGTGGGGGCGGCCATCTTCCTGAGGCCGTGCGTGCGCATATGGAGTCCTCTGCTGCCCGAGGCTTCAGGAAAATGGCCGCGGTATGCCGCGCGTGCGCAGATGGAGATCGCGGCAGCCATTTTCCTGAAGCCGAGTTCGCATCTCAACTTCAGGAAAATGGCCGCCGCGATCTCCATCTGTGCACGCGTGGCATACCGCAGCCATTTTCCTGAAGCCCCGGGCGGCAGAGGACTCCATATGCGCACGCGCGGCCTCAGGAAGATGGCCGCCCCCACAGATCACCAGGGAAATAGCGCCGATCGCGCGTTTTTTCCTCTCCTGCCCAGTGGATTCAGAAGATGGGCATGCGCAAACCACTACGCCACCAATGGAAATATATGCAAGATCTGGGGGAAGATACAGCGATGTCGCCACGCCCAGCTGACCTGACCAGCCTGATTGACAGGCGAAAACGGCGACTTTGGTAAGTTATTTCGGCAGCTTAGGGGTGGAATCAGGGTACACAAAATACACTATAGTAACGCACAGCTCAGGCCCTATTTAAGAGTATTTTTATCTCGTACTGAAAAACCGGGGTGACAGGTTCCCTTTAAGCTACTGCAATGCCCTGCAAAAGGGGTAAGAGACATAGCAAATCAGGAGAACTATACTACATTTCTAATTGCAATGCTCCAAGGAGAAAACTTATTTGTCAAATTTCATTTTTTGTTGAAAGTTAATTAAAATATAAAATTTCTGAAATTATAATACCACATTTACAGCCGCCATATTGAGCGCCCCAGCTGCGCAGCTCGTATGCAGCACACATGCCAATTGTTCTGAATTTACCTGCACTGGTTGTTATCTAAACCCTGCCAAAAAGTGTGTATTCTGTTTCTGTGGGGTAACCAGAAAGGGGAAAGCGTCGTGTTTGGGGATGGGCGGGCTTAGCTAACCCAAAAATGTGCTTCCCATTATACCCCCGACATCTGCTACCTTCCAATCATTGCATTCTGAATTGCCCAAAATCCCAATTTTGCTAGAACAAGCCTGCGAACACCCAGGTAATTTTGGAGTTGTTCCTACGCATTTTGGGGGTGATGCTTAAATATTCCAATTAAGGGTATTAAAATAATAGTAAGTACGTACATGGGAGTAATTCAAATGTGTATTTTATGGGAAGTGATGGGCCAACCAGGCTCCCAATATGGTTCCTGAAAGTGTTCTCCAGATGTACATAATGGCACACCACACCGCCCCCAAGGTTTACGTCCCCATTCGTAGGGATCGGGGATGGGTAGATCGATTAGCGGGGTCCAGTCCAATAGTCAGATTGTCAGTCTCTGGGTGGGAGGCTCATGAATCTCTTAATTCCGGGATTCCCGGGGGGCCCGGTGCATGTTTTGATTGGGCAAGCTCAGCAAATCAAAAGATGCATCGGGGATAACAGAAGGTAAGAAATTTGCAGAGTTCCCGACACAGAGCACCGTCCAGGCCAATGGACCGGACTTTATTCTTGCTGCACCTTTGACTCTACCATACGGGGTCCACAGATATGGGCTTTTTATATAGCGCCAATCTTTACCAAGAGGGTGTCGATCAAAGCATAATTATGCAGCCTAAAGGCACGCCCCCAAGGAACCCTGCGAGCACCGCCCACTTCGTAAAGACCATAAAAGTTAGCACTAAGTAAAAAAGGCCCATATCTCTGGAACTGTAAGGAGGATTAAAAAAAACGAAAAAGCAGAATATTCAGTGGAGAAGCGGGAATAAAATAAGTGTAAAAACTTAGATAAAAAGATAAAGGGCCATGTACTCATAGGAAAAAGGCACAAGTAGAAGACAACAGCTGCATTAGGGATTCCGCACATTGGCTGCATTATCTTTCTCCCACATTTCTCTACAAGGATGAGTTCCTGTTTGAGAACAGTTCCCAGGATATTCGCACTCCTCCGCTGGTCTCCTGAGCTCCATCCTCTCACCCACACTCAGCCGGTGCCAGGAATCTTGGCTCTGGGGGTGAAGGACTGGACCTTTCATACACGATTCCCAGTATGGGACCCTCAAGACTCGTGCAAGCACCTTAAAGCAAGTGTGGGAATGTCGGAGGAGTCTGTGGTGGGACGTAGAGACTGCCCTGAAGAATTGGCTCCTTTCCCAGGCCTTGTGTTAGGTCACGTGCAGACATATGCCTTCTATCCGCCGCTCCTTCCATGTAAACTGCTGCAGTTGGGTCCCATGACTTTATAAACATAGGGATTTGTGGAAGTAGAGAAGGAAAATCGAGTCTTGACACAGGCATGTGATTGGATGTGAAGGAAGAAGTCTGTTCTCAGAATACTGTGACTAACAGGACACAGTACAACCAGTCTAGAGACTCTTCCACTGTCCTTGTGCTAGCTTATACCGCCATATCCTGTGTTCTAGGACAAAAGGACTACTGGAGATTGTTATTATGTTAACCTCAGGGGCGCTGGAGATTAGGTTCATTCACTTTTATTTTTGTTCTCTATCTGGCCCAGACCACCATAACGACTTCCTCTAGCCATGACTCTTCTGTGTACACCAACTTTCAATCCTGCTGCTATACGCAATCTCCCTCTCAGTTCCCCCACACATTGATAAATTCCCACTTTATGCCTCATACAGTAGTAATACCCCACATATGCCCCTCTATAATAATATTCATTTGTACCCCCCAAAAAAATAGCACCCTCTCCAAGCCCTCTCTAAGAAATTGTGCCCCATTTATTCCCTGATTATGTGCTAGTACCCCTTTATTCCCTGAATAAGTGATAGTGCCCCCTTTATTCCCTAAGTGATAGTACCCCCTTTATTCCCTGACTAAGTGATAGTACCCCCTTTATTCCCAAAGTGATAGTACCCCCTTTATTACCTGATTAACTGATAGTACCCCCTTTATTCCTTGATTAAGTGATAGTCCCCCCTTTATTCCTTGATTAAGTGATAGTACCCCCTTTGTGCCCTGACTAAGTGATAGTACCCCCTTTATTTCTTGATTAAGTGATAGTACCCCCTTTATTCCCTAAGTGATAGTGCCCCCTTTATTCCCTAAGTGATAGTGCCCCCTTTATGCCCTGACTAAGTGATAGTACCCCCTTTATGCCCTGATTAAGTGATAGTACCTTCTTTATTCCCTAAGTGATAGTACCCCCTTTATTCCCTAAGTGATAGTGCCCCCTTTATTCCCTAAGTGATAGTGCCCCCTTTATGCCCTGACTAAGTGATAGCACCCCCTTTATGCCCTGATTAAGTGATAGTACCTTCTTTATTCCCTAAGTGATAGTACCCCCTTTATTCCCTAAGTGATAGTACCCCCTTTATTCCCTAAGTGATAGTGCCCCCTTTATTCCCTAAGTGATAGTGCCCCCTTTATGCCCTGACTAAGTGATAGTACCCCCTTTATTCCCTAAGTGATAGTGCCCCCTTTATTCCCTAAGTGATAGTGCCCCCTTTATGCCCTGACTAAGTGATAGTACCCCCTTTATTCCCTAAGTGATAGTACCCCCTTTATTCCCTAAGTGATAGTGCCCCCTTTATTCCCTAAGTGATAGTGCCCCCTTTATTCCCTAAGTGATAGTACCCCTTTATTCCCTGACTAAGTGATAGTACCCCCTTTATGCCGTTTGGGGTGTTTAAAAGACATAATGTCGATAGAGTTATCGGTGGCAGACGCAGTAGTCACCTGGGGATACAGGTTATTGGCCCAATCTGAGGCATGCAGCCATTAAATTTCCATTCCTTGGAGAGGAGTAAGAACATGTGATTCCCAATAGTTGTGTTGTGGTGTTGGTGGGGTAATCAATATAGATAGCCCCTTAAACCCACCAATTTTCATTGAGTAGACCCCAACTAACTAGTCCTACAACCAGAGGAGCAGCTGCTGGCCGTCAGCTGGTGACCCCTGACCACTCTCCATGTGTCCTTACTGGAAGAATGAAGAATGGCCTGCATTTACTAGGAATCCATGGAATGCGGAGGATGGTGACAGCGGCTCTCTGGTTTGGCTGATATAAGAACGGGGCGCAGTCGGGGTACGCTGTGCATCGGGGTCAGGGAAGGTCAGTCCACTATTATATCTGCTGCACAGAACTTTTTCCTTCCTTGAGCCTCCCTTTTTAATTATCCGTCTTTCCATTTTCTTCCTTCTTTGCAGGTTTTTATCTTTCCCAGTTGTTCTCTTTCTAAATGATGGGAGGAGCCTAAACAAGTCTGTTCGGCAGGGAGAGGCAGTCTCTTCTATAAGAGATAGAACTAAAGGGGATTTTCCAGGATTGCAATATCTGATCTGTGGAGAGCAGCATAATGTAGGGGTGGAGACCCTGATTCCAGCAATGTGTCATCTACTGGGCTCCTTGTTGTAGTTTCAATAAAATAAGTGTTTTATCAGCAGGAGATTATCACTAGAGGACTAGTTGTCTCGTGCCATGTGGTCCTCCTGCTCTGCGTAACCCCTGATTGGTGGCTTCCTGGCTATGCACCAATCAGTGGTGTGGGCGGGGTTATATGGGGCTCAGCATTCAGAGAACTGCCTGATCTGCAGCAGAGAAAACACTAAATATTATCAATGGCACCAAGCAGCCCAGTAAGTGATATATCGTTGGGATGAGCGTCTCTGGCCCTACCTTCTCCCTGGTGGGACCTTGGAAAGAGGAGAGGACTATCTGGAAATTCTTGAGCTGTCTCGGACATGCTGAGAGTTGTAGTTTTGCCAACGGTTGGAGAACCACAGCTCTCATGCAAGAGACTCTACACGTTATAAATCTTATCATACAGTCGACCAGATGTTTACTAATCCGTGAAGTTTACGTTTGTGAAAGGCCCGGATTAGAAAAACCATTAAGGAGACCAAGGTCCTGACCACAGCTGTAAACCACATTGTCTCATTATCGCTGGGCGGAGGGAAGGGTCCGAAAACCATCGAAATGTCTCATCCGGTACACACTGGTGAGAACTGGGGGGTGGTGGAGACCCCACAATGGTGTCCCCTCCTGGTCTGCTCTATAGGTTCACTGGGCCCCGTACATTGTGTACAGGCCGATAGTCCCACGTGCCGAGTGGTGACTGATCAAAGTCACACAAGTCACAGAACTGATGAAAAACACATTGATGTTCACAACAATTCACAAAACCGCTGTTCAGATGGGTCATGGCCAGAAGCCAGATCCCTCACGCTCCACACTGGTGGATTAGGAACCTGTGTCGTGTCGCAGTTCTGAGTCCTTGTAGCATAGCTCCCAACCGTCCCTCATTGTGCGGGACTGTCCCAGTTTTGAGCCTTTTCCCCGCTGTCCAGCACGGGACGCTCTGCTTCCCGCAGACAGCAGGAGAACCAGCCGACACGCCCCCTTGTGTAAAGCCACGCCCTTGTAGCACGACAACCAGAAACCAAGATGGAGAATGCCGAGGCCTCGGGCTGGGTCATGAGGGTCTGATGACGTCTCGTAG
The DNA here is from genome assembly GCF_032444005.1 of Ranitomeya imitator. Lineage (NCBI taxonomy): Eukaryota > Metazoa > Chordata > Amphibia > Anura > Dendrobatidae > Ranitomeya > Ranitomeya imitator. Next base: position 209,170,273 of record NC_091288.1, read on the forward strand.
TCACCGATTCTCAGGAAATCATCTCATGATGCCACAATAAGATGTCCGGGGAGCACGGTCCAAGGTTCCACCATGGGGCCCTCTGGTCTTCCAAGGGATGGAAGGAGCCAATATCATAACTAGGGTCTGATGGGCCAAGGTGCTAAATTTGGACCTTGCCACCCCTAAATGTTGGTCAGATATATGGACCCTTGTAACGTTCTAGATCCTGTAAAGACATACAGGTTCGCCCCCGTCCAATGTAATAATGTCTCTGCTCTGGATGTTTCCTGTAATAATCTCCCCCATTGTGATCTCCATCATGTAATAATGTCTGTCATCCTAGACCCCTTCCTGGTATAATGTCCCAATCCTGTGCCTATTTCTGTTATGATATTTCCTGCCTTGGGACCCTTCCTGGTATAATGTCCCCTCATCATGAGCCCCATCCAGTAATAATGTCCCCCATCCTGGCCCGGTCTGTAACAATGTCTCCCATCCTGGTTTAATGTCCCCCATTATGGGCCCCTTCCTAGTATAATGTTCCCCATCCTATGGCAATGTCCCCCATCCTGGTATACTGTCCCCCATTCTGGACCCCTTCCTGGTATAATGTCCCCCATCGTGAGCCCTTCCAGTAATAATGTTCCCCATCCTGACCCCTTCCTGTAACAATGTCTTCCATCTTGGCATTACGTCCACCATTATGGGCCCCTTCGTGGTATAATGTCCCCTGTCTTGGGCCTCTTACTGTAATAATGTCCCTCATCCTGGCAAGGTCCTGTAATAATGTCTCCCATCCTGGTATATTGTCTCCCATTATGGGCCCCTTCTTGGTATAATGTTCCCCGTCCTATGGCAATGTCCCCCATCCTGATATACTGTGCCTCATTCTGGGCCCCTTGCTGGTATAATATCCCCCATCATGAGCTCCTTCCAGTAATAATGTCCCCCATCCTGGTATAATGTCACCCATTATGGGCCCCTTCATGGTATAATGTTCCCCATCCTATTGCAATGTCCCCCATCCTGGTATACTGTCCCCCATTCTGGACCCCTTCCTGGTATAATGTCCCCCTTCATGAGCCCCTTCCAGTAATAGTGTTCTCCATCCTGACCCTTTCCTGTAACAATGTCTTCCATCTTGGCATTATGTCCACCATTATGGGTCCCTTCCTGGTATAATGTCCCCTGTCTTGGGCCTCTTACTGTAATAATGTCCCTCATCCTGGCAAGGTCCTGTAATAATGTCTCCCATCCTGGTATATTGTCTCCCATTATGGGCCCCTTCCTGGTATAATGTTCCCCGTCCTATGGCCATGTCCCCCATCCTGATATACTGTGCCTCATTCTGCGTCCCTTGCTGGTATAATATCCCCCATCATGAGCTCCTTCCAGTAATAATGTCCCCCATCCTGGTCCCTTCCTGTAACAATGTTTTCCATCCTGGTATTATGCCGACTATTATGGGCCCCTTCCTGGTATAATGTCCCCTGTCTTGGGCCCCTTACTGTAATAATGTCCCTCATCCTGGCCCAGTCCTGTAACAATGTCTCCCATCCTGGTATATTGTCCCCCATTATGGGCCCCTTCCTGTATAATGTCCCCCATCCTGGCCCCTTCCAGTAATAATGTCCCCCATCCTGGCCCCTTCCTGTAACAATGTCTTCCATCTTGGTATTATGTCCACCATTATGGACCCCTTCATGGTATTGTGTCCTCTGTCTTGGGCCCCTTAGTGTAATAATGTCCCGCATCCTGGCCCGGTCCTGTAACAATGTCTCCCATCCTGGTATATTGTCCCCCATTATGGGCCCCTTCCTGTATAATGTCCCCCAATCCTGGCCCCTTCAAGTAATAATGTCCCCCATCCTGGCCCCTTCCTGTAACAATGTCTTCCATCTTGGTATTATGTCCACCATTATGGACCCCTTCCTGGTATTGTGTCCCCTGTCTTGGGCCCCTTAGTGTAATAATGTCCCTCATCCTGGCCCGGTCCTGTAACAATGTTACCCATCCTGGTATAGTGTCCCCATTCTGGGCCCCTTCTTTGTATAATGTCCCTGGGAAAACTTGTCAACTAACCTGGAAGCGTCCCGGATCCTCCTGGTCGACAGCAATGCCTGAAGGTTCTCTGTGCATGGTGCACTGGAATACTTCATCATCACACTGACTCCTTACATCCAGACAGAAATTCAGGGGATGGGAAATTGAGTTTAAAGGGGCGTGGTCTGAAAATGGGGAGCTTAGTGGTGCAAAAATATCTCCTGAAAACCTTTTAAGAAGGTCGACAAGTACCGGCTCCCAAAAGTCAGCAGTACTTTATGTTATCTGCTGCCCTTCAAGCATTAGGCTTTTTTTGCACATATGTCCATGGGCTAACTTGGTAGGATGAGGGTGCTAATGATCTTGAACCACCCCTCTGAATTAAAGGGGTTTTCACCATCTCCAGAGATATTGTTGGAAAGATCTTGTAAAACCAATCATTTTTGTAATTTACTGCTTATTAAAATTTGCAATCGTTCTTGAGATATTAACATTTTTGTTTACAGCTGGTTGCCTGGGAGACCGACCACCGCTGATGTTTATCTTGTAAGAACTGTGCTGAAGCTGGCGGCAGGGATTAGAAGGTAACAGCGGGCTTCTGCCAATCTGGCTTCAAAATCAAGCTTACAAGTTCAATAGAAAAGAGCTTGTATAAGCCTTGCTCACGTTCTGCCATCTAGCAGAGGTGGTCTGTCTCCAAGGCAACGAGCTGTAAACAAACGAAAAACGCTAATATCTCAAGAACGGATGAAAATTTTAATAAGCAGTAAATGACAAAATTGCTTGTGTTTATTAGGACTATCTGATAATAGCCATTCGTGAAAATGTGAATAACCCCTTTAAAATTAAAGGGAGTTGAAAAAAATGTTATAAATCCTTATGAAGGGGATTTTATAATTTACACTATTGGGGCGGTCTTCTGAACAGTGGTGTTGACCTCTGTTCTAGATCATTGGAAGTCATCCATCCATAAAGAGAAGACACAACATTTGGAGACCTCCATGGAGGAGAAGACCTACTGTGACCTCGGGGCACCACCATAGGGTGAAGGTCGCAGGGGCTTATTATTGCTCCTCAGCGGAGGGTGACGGGAGCAGAGTTAGTGCCGACCATAGAAGAAACAAACAAGACTGAAGCCTCATCCCTTTTGATGGCACCTGACACAACAAAGAGTTAATTTCTATGAATTAATGGATACCCCTAATCCAGATGTAGCAGAGCTGAGCTGGTTTGTACAACTCATCATTAATTGTATGATGTCTTATCTGTCCGAAGCCTTAAGTAGGTTTCTTCTTCTCCTGCCCTGTAATTTCCCATCCACTCCTTTTCAGCGGGCAGTTCCTCTTTCTCAGCATTCTACCAGCACTATGGGCCCCGGAACTTCCTTTCTTTAATTTCCCAACATGCAAAAGATTTACCTAGCTACAGGGAATAATAGAGTTCATTCTACTATGCAGGTCATAGACATTAGAATGGAAATGATTAAGTCCACCCCCCAAAAAAATCCTCAAATAAGGGGGTCTGCTTACTGATATAATAGGCCTTAAAGGGGTTGTCCATGAACAATGTTTAACACCTTTTCATAGGATAGATGATAAATATATAATCATTGTGGGCGATGAGACACTCAGAAAACCTATAGCGGAGGTCCTAAAGTCCACTTAGTGAATAGAATGGTAGTGAGCATGTGCGAACCTTGCACCCATAGACAATGAATGGAGCAGTAGTTGCACATGCTCACTACAGCTCTCTTCATGTTTTCTCAGGATCGGTTATTGGGGGTTCTCAGGAGTTAGACCCTAAGTTGTCACATATTTATATATTTCCTATGGATACGGGACACATTTTGCTTAAATGTCTTAAAGGGAATGTGTCATCGAATAATTTCATATCGTTCAAATCACATTTTTGTCTTAGGTGTATTTTTTTTTTTAATGCTGGGACCCCGCTCCCTTCACACTGCACACGCTCATTAGATGCTTCAATACTGAGTTATTGCTACTAATATACGTGTTCATTTCCTGGAAGAACAGGAAGTTAGAATCGAAAAAAAAGCCCCTGGTGGTAGGTTTGAAAATTGCAAGATTTCTAAAAAAAAATTATATTAATATTGTGATTGGGAAAAATGCAAAAAAAAAAAATTATTGCAATGATTTACAAATACATTCCACACAATGACCTGATTTAGACGAGAGGCCATTTTTCTTATGACACAATCCCTTTAAGGAATTTTTTTTTCTTCTACCTTTGCATTGGTTGCCTTCATTGGTTGCCATTATGGCAGGAGGCGGTAATATAATGTGCCATCCTTTAATACCGCTGATATCTACCGCTGATAGTGCAGGATAGGTTAAGCCCATCCTCAAAAAAGGGTAAGAAACACCACTAATTATTATAAACCCCACCCATTAAATAGGCTTACTTAAAGGGGACATCAAGAATTAATTTTTTTTAAAAATGGCTGCTTTCTTTCAGAAACAGCGCCACCTCTGACCTACGGTTGCGTCTGGTATTGCAGCTTAGGAGAAAAAAATTAGAATATATGGTAATAAATATATAAGGATAAAGATTTTTTATTTTTTTTTAAAGAAAGGGGAAAAAATAACAGAATAAATATCTGTTTTTATAAAACTTTTTTTTTTGCAAATATTTAAATTGAAATAAAATTAATTGAAATATTAGGCATCACCCATAAAGTCTCGTACAAAAAAAAGATATATAAGCCAAAAATAAAAAATAAAAAAAAATAAAAATTACTGAAAAAAAGAAAAGAAAAATTCAGTGGTCTATAAAGGGTTAAAGTCACAGTACAAAAATTCAATGAAAATAAAAGGACAAGTTTTTTTAAGTGAAATAATATGAAACATTTAGACGATCGCTGGGGGATTATTATCCTAATTTGTCGGTTTTTCCACTTATTTAAATGTCAAGAAAATCAAATAAAAGGCTGCGGGAGGAATAAATCAGAGCAAATATTAGTCCGGGCTGAATTACAGAAGATATTAAAAAATTAATTAAAATGAAAAATTGAAATTAAAATTAAAATTAAAAATTAAAATTAATTTCTAGGGCAGTAAATGAATTGTTCATAGTCTCCAAGTGCTTGAAAAACTACAATTCCCAGCATGCCCTTACAGCCTTTTGTTGAGAGTTGTAGTTTCGCTACTGCTGGAGAAAAACGGGTCGGAGACTATTCCCTTAAATATATGTCCCAGCTGCTGCAGGACCTCTTTTTAGCAAAAGGCAGAACATTTTGTCAGTCTTGCTTATTTTTCTGCTGAAAGAGGTGCTGCAGCAGCTAGGGGGTGCATTCTAGGGTTCCTCAGGGGCTCGGTGAATATATTTTATCGCAATCACTTCAGCCCCTGCAGAACTTATTTTTCTTAAGAGAAGACACATCATTAGGCCAAACATTAAATAATTAAAATGAAGCTCGGCCGTGTCTCCTCAAAGAGGTGCTGCAGCAGCTGAGGTGGGCGGCGTCACAGGGTTTTCAGGGGGCCTAATCAGTGTGTTTTAACATAGACACTTCAGCTGTTGCGAAACCTCCGCATATCATTATGCCGAACATTAAATTAATAATATTGAAGTTCTCCTTTGTCTTCTTAAAGAGGTTCTGCAGTAGCTAAGAGGGGGGGAGAGGTGTCAGGTTCTGCAGGGGAGGAATCAGTTAAGATTCACTCACCAGCTGCTACAGAAGTTCTTTGGACTGGTATCAAGAAAGTCAATAACACCCCTCACACCATGACCTTCTCAAAGAGATTCTGCAGCAGCTGAAGTATGTGTATAAGGTTCTGCAGGGGCGGGGTCACATGTGCCAGGGCGGCAATCTGGTGTCATCACATATTGGAGATCGCCCTCTTGTGGCGGGAGGCAGGAAGTATTTCTAATCATGTGTAATCAAAGTTGGGTGACAACCAGTATATGACCTGATATTCCCCAGCTTGGTGGTCACCCAGCTTTCCCAAGAACAGATATGATCATCCCCTCTTTGTTGGATGAGACCCCCCTGTGATGTCTCAGTGAAAGCATTTATGGCTCCTCAGTAAGCTGTGGCAGATATCAGCAGTGGGACCCACAAAGCCTCCTGTCAGGGCTGCTAATGAGCCGTGCTGGCTGCTGTGACCTGCCTGCCGGCTGTTGTCACCTGTGAAGTCTGCAGAACGGTATTTTGTCTGCTGCTTGATCCCGAATCCGAAGAATCCGGCGAGTAGTGACAAGTCCCCCATCACAACGGTGCACGCAGCACAAATAGAGAGGGGGGGGGGGCGGGGATGGATGGGAACTTGATAATTATATAACTGGTTAGGCGAGCAGCCAAGAGTTAAGAAGGATTGCATAAGAAACAGCGCCACTCATGTCTATAGGCCATGCCTGGTACTGCGACTCATTTGGATAGAGGAAATTTAGCGATTTTCCCAGATCTGTGCTGACCTGGAAGGGAAGGCGGCGCACAGCTGGTTACACGGGAGCACAGCTGGTTACACAGGAGCACAGCTGGTTACACGGGAGCACAGCTGGTTACATGGGAGCACAGCTGGTTACACGGGAGCACAGCAGGTTACACGGGAGCACAGCTGGTCACACGGGAGCACAGCTGGTTACACGGGAGCACAGCTGGTTACACGGGAGCACAGCTGGTTACACTGGAGCACAGCTGGTTACACGGGAGCACAGCTGGTTACACGGGAGCACAGCTGGTTAGACTGGAGCACAGCTGGTTACACGGGAGCACAGCTTACACTTACAGCAGCATTGCAAGCGGCACATTACTAAATCTAATGTGGGCACCAGATGATGAATGTTCATAGCAATGGTCGATACCTTTTAATGGCTAACTGAGAAGATGGTAACAAATTGCAGCTTTCCAGACTACTCAGGTCTCTTCATCAGGCAAAGACTAAAACAAATTCTGAAGAATCACATATTTATGCACAACATAGTATAGGAAAAAAAAAAAAAAAACAAACATGGATAAGCCAGGTGACATGAAGCAGAATTACCATGGGTGATAAACAGTTTATGGACGTAACTTATCACCCATGGTAATTCTGCTTCATGTCACCTGGCTTATCCATGTTTGTTTTTTTTTTTTTTTTTCTATACTATGTTGTGCATAAATATGTGATTCTTCAGAATTTGTTTTAGTCTTTGCCTGATGAAGAGACCTGAGTAGTCTCGAAAGCTGCAATTTGTTACCATCTTTTCAGTTCGCCATTACAAGGTATCAACCACTGAGGACTCTCAATTCTACATATTTTTCTATCTACTGGCTAACACGGTACCAAGATATATTTCTTTCCTGTATCATAGCAATGGTAAAATGTGGTCACAGCATGGCACAGTTATTTGAGCACTATACAGCAATACTGTACACATTATATGGTAGTATTATGTGAGCACTGTATAGTACTATTATATGAGAACTCTATGGTGGCATTATGTGAGTACTACACTGTATGGTGGCATTAGGTGATGACTGTATGGTAGTATTATGTGAGCACTGTATAGTAGTATTATGTGAGGACTTTATGGTGGCACTATGTAAGTACCATATTACTATCATTATTATTATTATTTATATAGCACCATTGATTCCATGGTGCTGTACATGAGAAGGGGTTACATACAAATTACAGATATCACATACAGTAAACAAACTAACAATGACGGACTGATACAGAGGGGCGAGGACCCTGCCCTTGCGGGCTTACATTCTACAGGATTATGGGGAAGGAGACAGTAGGTTGAGGGTTGCAGGAGCTCCGGTGTTGGTGAGGCGGTAGCTCCGGTGTTGGTGAGGCGGTAGCTCCGGTGTTGGTGAGGAGGCAGCAGGGTCAGTGCCTCCTCATCAGTACTACCATATGGTAGTATTATGTGAGCACTGTATAACAGTATTATGTGAGGACTGTATGGTGGCACTATGCGAGTACTATATGGTAGTATTATGTGAGCACTGTATAACAGTATTATGTGAGGACTGTATGGTGGCACTATGCGAGTACTATATGGTAGTATTATGTGAGCACTGTATAACAGTATTATGTGAGGACTGTATGGTGGCACTATGTGAGTACTATATGGTAGTATTATGTGAGCACTGTATAACAGTATTATGTGAGGACTGTATGGTGGCACTATGTGAGTACTATATGGTAGTATTATGTGAGCACTGTATAGTAGTACTATGGGAGGACTGTATGGTGGCACTATGTGAGTACTATATGGTAGTATTATGTGAGCACTGTATAGTAGTACTATGTGAGGAATGTATGGTGGCACTATGTGAGTACTATATGGTAGTATTATGTGAGCACTGTATAGTAGTATTATGTGAGGACTGTATGGTGGCACTATGTGAGTACTATATGGTAGTATTATGTGAGCACTGTATAGTAGTATTATGTGAGGACTGTATGGTGGCACTATGTGAGTACCATATGGTAGTATTATGTGAGCACTGTATAGTAGTATTATGTGAGGACTGTATGGTGGCACTATGTGAGTACTATATGGTAGTATTATGTGAGCACTGTATAGTAGTATTATGTGAGGACTGTATGGTGGCACTATGTGAGTACTATAAGGTAGTATTATGTGAGCACTGTATAGTAGTACTATGTGAGGACTGTATGGTGGCACTATGTGAGTACCATATGGTAGTATTATGTGAGCACTGTATAGTAGTATTATGTGAGGACTGTATGGTGGCACTATGTGAGTACTATATGGTAGTATTATGTGAGCACTGTATAGTAGTATTATGTGAGGAATGTATGGTGGCACTATGTGAGTACTATAAGGTAGTATTATGTGAGCACTGTATAGTAGTACTATGTGAGGACTGTATGGTGGCACTATGTGAGTACTATATGGTAGTATTATGTGAGCACTGCATAGTAGTACTATGTGAGGAATGTATGGTGGCACTATGTGAGTACTATATGGTAGTATTATGTGAGCACTGTATAGTAGTATTATGTGAGGAATGTATGGTGGCACTATGTGAGTACTATATGGTAGTGTTATGTGAGCACTGTATAGTAGTATTATGTGAGGAATGTATGGTGGCACTATGTGAGTACTATAAGGTAGTATTATGTGAGCACTGTATAGTAGTATTATGTGAGGAATGTATGGTGGCACTATGTGAGTACTATATGGTAGTATTATGTGAGCACTGTATAGTAGTATTATGTGAGGAATGTATGGTGGCACTATGTGAGTACTATATGGTAGTATTATGTGAGCACTGCATAGTAGTATTATGTGAGGAATGTATGGTGGCACTATGTGAGTACTATATGGTAGTATTATGTGAGCACTGTATAGTAGTATTATGTGAGGACTGTATGGTGGCACTATGTGAGTACTATATGGTAGTATTATGTGAGCACTGTATAGTAGTATTATGTGAGGAATGTATGGTGGCACTATGTGAGTACTATATGGTAGTATTATGTGAGCACTGTATAGTAGTATTATGTGAGGACTGTATGGTGGCACTATGTGAGTACTATATGGTAGTATTATGTGAGCACTGTATAGTAGTATTATGTGAGGACTGTATGGTGGCACTATGTGAGTACTATATGGTAGTATTATGTGAGCACTGTATAGTAGTATTATGTGAGGAATGTATGGTGGCACTATGTGAGTACTATAAGGTAGTATTATGTGAGCACTGTATAGTAGTACTATGTGAGGACTGTATGGTGGCACTATGTGAGTACCATATGGTAGTATTATGTGAGCACTGTATGTTAGTATTATGTAACATTAACAAAACGTAAGGAAAGCGTAATATGGATTCATCAAAGTGACAGGAAAAAAAAGAACTATAAAACAACAAAAAGGAGAACTGAGAGCCTCAGCTCTGTGGAGTGATGAAACGCTTCCCACAATATAAGAAAATGTGATTTTTGTTTAGTATATTAAAATACATGAAAATCAAACAACATGCTACAAGCAAGGTAGAGCTAGGAAATGTGAGATAGGTGCAATATCAACTTTACATGAGCCAGAAATAACAAATAGTCATGAATGATTAAAATGTAAAAACCTAGTGGTAAAAAGGTCTGTATAATAACAGAGAAGAGAAAGCAATCTGTCTGTATATTCCAGAGTATAACATTCAATTCAATCTAGTGAAACACTTCTAGAAGTAAGAGATCAATCTAATAACAATCGGACTTAAAAAATCACTCAAAGTCAAAACTTAAACTGTGAAGTCAGCTGACATACTTAGCTCAATATCTCAGAGTAACCCATCAAACGAGTGCCCCAACGTACGTTTCGCCAATCTTCATCAGGGGCATGGTAATAATCATAAGGGAGCCCATCCATATGTGCATATATATATGTGACATATGAATTAAATGAGGGCATGTATGCAATAAATCTGTAAGTGTTGCCTAGCATGAGCCCACCTTCTATGGAGCTGTCACACTTGGGTCGGTAGAGCCGCCGGCCCGTCCGAGCATTGCGTTGAGATCCTGGTCTGAGGTATACGGCCGTCTGAGTCTTCCCTTACAAACAGGGATTATTTAAGGTGGAGATCCCCTTTAATCCCCGGGCTTATAATGACATTCTATGGAAGCCAGAAGAATAGATTTATCCCTTTTCTTCCGTGAGGTCTCTTCTTAAGTTACCAGTCTGCAATGTAAGGCACTACCTAGGGCTGTACGTCTCATATCTGTATCCCGCAGATGAGTATGATCACTATTTTTTATTGCTATAGTGCATCTGAAAAGAAAAACATAACGAGCGTTGCATATAATCTTGGTAAAAAATGAACTCCCGCTTTGTGTGTGCAGCTCCACTGCAGAGCTATGCTGTGTTTTTCCATGGTTTCGGGCATGCACTCGTTTCTCAATATATCTAGGGGCTGTCTCATTTAGACCACCATGTCCTTAAGACAGTGGGGCTTAAAAAGGTGACGGGGGACAACTGTTGATGATTTTGCATTTTATCCCACTTTTTTTCGCGTTATCGCTGTTACTTTGGAGGCTGGCACTGAGGACATCATCAGAATTTATTTTAAGGGGCTAAAAAGCAAAGAATGTTGACTATGAGGATATAGGATACTCCATGGCGCACATCCAGTGGACCGCTAGTTATTTGGGGGCTCAACTATAAGTCGCACACAACCAGCCTTTCAAGATGCAGAAAAAACAGCATTCCAGCTAATTGGACATCAGACATTCCTGGTGACCGGCTGACAAAGGCGGCATTCTGTCAGCGCCAAGTCTCAGAAGAGGCATCCGGCAACATGCTCGGCGTAATTAGGAGCCATTAACTCAATTACTAGAGAACACTCCAGATAAATTCTAGATGTGTTCTCAGAATATCACAGGATGGTAAATGGATGAGATGAGAAGTCAGAGCAATTCAGAGATCCACTAAGCACAGGCACCGAGCGCCATTGGTCTTTTCAGCATGATCATCGGAACAATCATGGTGCAGGCACCGGGTGTTAGGGTTGGCGGAACGCACCAAATATATAGTTTATTAAATGGAATTGGTGCGTTCGCAACCCGGGATCCACCGTGCAGGAAAGTACCTGCTGCTAAGTAAGACGGACCATATGGTGGTACTATAAGTATACATACAAGGGTTAACTTCACCCTGCGTAAAGGAAGCGATCCTGTTGCGTCACAGGACCGCGGTACCGCACATAGAGCGCGAGCAATAAGTCAGCGAACACAACCCCAACTAGGATTGAAGTCCGATTAGACCACTGCTGGCACAACACCGCAACTGGGTGTGTAAAGAAACTATTGTAATAGTAAATAAAGGCACGAGAGTGCGTGCGGTGCCGCACTGACGGACGCCACTAACCACCCAGGCTTGGGTAAGGAAAGCACAGAGAAAGCGCACGGCGCCGTACTGGCGGACACAGCAACTGGACGCTGTGATGTGTGTTACGTGCTGTTGAATAAGTCGGGCGCTAGATAGCAAACATACACCTTCCGCGAACAGACATTCAATAGGGAGGGTTATTTAAAGAGCGACTTTCACTCACAACACACACACATATTTACAAGACAATACTAGCGCATGGCCGTGCGGTCATGCGCAGTTTATATAGTTGCAGCACAGGAAGCTGCTACCGAAGTTTTTGCCCTTTCAGGACCTTCCAGAAGGACCAATGGAAAGTGCTGCAGTACCTGAGCATGTTTTGCCCTTTCAGGACCTTCCAGGAGGACCAATGGAATGTACTGCAGTACCTGAGCATGTGACCGAACATGTGGCCCTCGACCTCCAATGGGAGACCCTGCCCTGGGCATGCTCAGTGTGAGTAAATAAGGACTTAGTCCCAGAGAGGCTTGCTCGCCGCAGATCAGTGCAGGGTACCATAGGAAAGCCAGAAAAGGCTGTAGTGACCCTATGCACCGAATCAGCCTCAGCGAGACGCTGGGAGCGACGTCTCCGCTGAGCAGAGCCCACTGCGGCCGATACCGAATGGGAGACCGCAGCAGACACGGATCGAGATTCCCCCTGTGCAGCAGAGGAAACTCGACTCCTAACATTACCCCCCCTCCTAGGGCCCCCCCCTCCTTGAGCCTCACTACGCTCAAAAGCTGCGATAAGCAGCGGAGCCCGAATGTGCTCCACAGGCTCCCAGGTTCTATCCTCTGGGCCGTGACCCTTCCAGTCCACCAGATAAAATTTCCACCTTGCACCCCACAATAGCATTCACCTCAAACTCATCCGTGGATGAACCCGATGTCCCAGCAGATGACTCAGAAAACCGGGACAAATGAACGGGCTTTAAGAGGGAAACGTGAAAAGTATCGGTGATACCAAGGCGTGGAGGAATAGCCAAACGGTAGACCACAGGGTTGACCTGTTCCAGAACCTTAAACGGGCCAATGTAGCGAGGAGCAAACTTAGTGGACTCAACTCGCAGCCTGATGTTACGGGCGGAGAGCCACACTAAGTCGCCAGGAGCAAAGACCGGAGCGGGGCGCCGGTGTGTATCAGCCGAAACCCTCATTCTCTCCTTGGAGGCCCGGATGGCATCCTGTGTGCGGTCCCAGATGTCACGTGCCTCTACCGCCCAGTCTGCCACCCTAGAATCGGTGGATGACACGGGCATGGGCACAGGGACACGCAGATGCTGGCCGTAATTAAGGAGAAAAGGAGTTTGACCAGTGGAATCGGCTACTGCGTTGTTCAAGGCAAATTCCGCCCAAGGTAGCAAAGATGCCCAGTCATCCTGCCTAGCAGAGACGAAATGTCGCAAATATGTCACCAGAGTCTGGTTGGTTCTCTCCACCAACCCATTCGTCTCGGGATGGTATGCAGAGGAGAGGTTTAACTCTATGCTGAGTAAACGGCAGAGCTCTCTCCAAAACCGAGACGCGAACTGGGGACCCCGATCGCTGACAATCTTATCAGGCATACCATGCAATCGGAAAACGTGCTTAATGAACAACACCGCCAAGGCCCGTGCTGAGGGTAACCGAGGAAGCGGCACCAAATGCACCATTTTAGAGAAATGGTCGGTGACAACCCAAATAATGGAGCAGCCACGTGACTTGGGTAGGCCCTCCACAAAATCCATCCCGACCATCTCCCAGGGCCTGTCTGCCACCGGTAGAGGGTAAAGCAACCCAGCAGGCCGTTGCCGAGGAGACCGATTCTGGGCGCAAGAAACGCACGCCTGAATATAGTCCCTGACATCTCGGGCCATATGCGGCCACCAGTATGTTCTCGCCAAAAGCTCAGATGTCCTCTTGGTCCCAAAATGCCCACCCACTCTGGAGGAGTGAGCCCAAGAGAGAACCTCCGGTCGCAAGTTAGCTGGTACGAAAGTCTTGCCCGGGGGCACAGACTCTAGCGAAACCGGAGCTACAGTTCTCAGGCTCTCAGAAGGGACAATAAGCCGAGGCTCCTCCTCCTCCGATGACACTACGGAGCGGGAGAGAGAGTCAGCACGAACGTTCGTCTCCCCGGAGAGAAAATGGAGAGTAAAATGGAACCGGGAGAAGAACAGGGACCATCTAGCCTGGCGCGAATTCAGCCACTGGGCCGTTTGCAGATACACCAAGTTCTTGTGGTCAGTGAAGACTTGGAAGGGAAAGCGAGCTCCCTCCAAGAGATGTCTCCACTCCGAAAAAGCCAACTTCATGGCCAGCAACTCCCTGTCCCCGATGGAATAATTCCTCTCCGCTGGTGTGAAGGTCTTGGAGAAGAAGAAGCAAGGATGCTTCCGACCTTGAGCATCCTTTTGGAAAAGGACTGCTCCAGCACCAACAGATGAGGCATCCACCTCCAAGATAAATGGCTTATCAACATCGGGGCGATGTAGGATGGGAGCGCTAGCGAAGTGTGACTTGATCGAGAGAAAGGCTTTGGAGACCTCCTCTGACCACAACTTGGGATTTGCTCCCTTCTTGGTGAGGGCAACCAAGGGAGCTACCAAAGTTGAGAAGTGTGGAATGAACTGGCGATAATAATTAATGAACCCCATAAAGCGCTGCACCGCTTTAAGAGAATGGGGTTCCTGCCAGTCCATTACAGCCTGTAGCTTGGCAGGATCCATAGCCAAACCCTGGGCAGAGATGATATAACCAAGGAAAGGCAAGGACTCCTGCTCAAACACACACTTCTCCAACTTGGCGTAGAGGGAGTTTGCCCGTAAGAGGTCGAAGACTTTGCGAACATCTCTCCGATGGGAGTCAATATCTGGAGAGAAGATGAGAATATCATCCAGATAGACTACGACCGAGGTGGTAAGCATATCCCGGAAGATGTCGTTCACAAAGTCTTGGAAAACGGCTGGGGCATTACAAAGCCCAAAGGGCATCACCAGATATTCATAGTGCCCATCCCTGGTGTTAAAAGCCGTCTTCCATTCATCCCCCTCACGGATGCGAATCAGGTTGTAGGCACCCCGCAGATCTAACTTCGTAAATACCCTCGCTCCCCGTAGCCTATCAAACAGCTCAGATATCAGGGGTAATGGGTACTTGTTCTTAACGGTGATGGCGTTAAGACCCCTGTAGTCTATGCATGGACGTAAGTCTCCAGTCTTCTTCTGTACGAAGAAGAACCCAGCCCCTGCCGGTGACACTGACTTCCTAATGAATCCTCTTGCCATATTCTCTTGGATGTACTGAGACATTGCCTCCGTCTCCGGGAGAGATAACGGATAGACTCGACCCCGGGGAGGCTCAGCACCAGGCAAGAGGTCAATAGGACAGTCATAGGGGCGGTGAGGCGGAAGGGTCTCCGCAGCTCTTTTGGAGAACACGTCTGCATAGGGCCAATAGTGCTTGGGGAGAGAGGAAAGATCTGCGGGTACCTGTGCAGTAGCAACCTGAACGCACTCCCTCTGACATCTACCCTCGCAGGATTTACTCCATCCCAAAATTCTCCCAGAGGACCACTCAATATGAGGAGAATGGTAGCAAAGCCATGGTATCCCCAACAGCACCTCATCAATTCCCTCAGGAATGACTAATAGGGAGATTATCTCCTGATGTGATGGAGACACAGAAAGCGTGAAAGGAATGGTTTGGTGGGTAAATCTGTGAGGGTAGTGTTGACCCATTTACCACTCGAACGGTCACAGGCTTGGCGAGCATCACCAAGGGTATTGCGTGACGCTGGGCAAAAGAGGAAGACATAAAATTACCCTCTGCCCCAGAATCCACGCATAGCTCGACCATAAGAGTGGATGGGCCTATGGTAATTGTCCCCTTGAAGGACAACTTTGAGGCAAACATCGCTGTGTCTAGTGTACCTCCTCCAACTGCCACTAAACGCTGACGTTTCCCCGACCGCTGAGGATCCTTGGAGGCAAGATGTCCTGACTGCCGGTAAACATGACGGACCTTATATGCACGGGCGGACTGAGACTTGGATCCCGCTTGTGTCACCTCTAAGGCCTCATGTGACTCGTACGCCTTGACTGGAGATTCCAAAGGTTTGGCGAAGGTGGGAGCCAGCCGAAACCTCTGCCTACACTGGGCTCGCTCCAACCTTCGCTCGTGAAAACGAAGGTCTATGCGAGTAGATACGGCTATGAGCTCCTCCAGTGTGGCGGGAATCTCCCTAGTGGCCAAAGCGTCTTTCACATGGTCAGCCAGCCCCCTCCAAAATACGGGAATGAGGGTTTTATCTGACCATTCCAACTCAGACGCTAATGTCCGGAAGAGAACAGCAAAATGGCTGACCATGGTTGAATCCTGAGTCAAAGCCAGCAGCTGGAGCGCTGTATCATGGGTGACTTGAGGTCCTAAAAAGACCTGTTTCAGAGAGTCCAGAAACCGAGGAACACTCCGCACCACATGATCGTTGCGCTCCCACAGCGGCGTAGCCCACTACAACGCTCTGTCCGACAAGAGGGAGATTATGAATCCCACCTTTGCCCGCTCAGTAGGGAAACGTGCAGCCAGGAGCTCGAGGTGTATACCACATTGGCTCACGAAACCCCTACAGGACTTACTGTCCCCAGAGTATCTCTCAGGCAAAGGAAGGTGAGATAGGGTCGGAACAGAGGTGGCAGTGGGTAAAGCTGCTGCAGCCACGCTAGCAGCCTGAACAGCTATTGCGGTAACATCCACCGCCGAGGTTGCACGCTCAAGAGACGCCAACCGGCCCTCCAGCAGCTGGATGTACCCCTGCAATCGCTGTTCATCCGCCATTACTTAGCCAGATCCTGGCGCTAGTATTCTGTTAGGGTTGGCGGAACGCACCAAATATATAGTTTATTAAATGAAATTGGTGCGTTCGCATCCCGGGATCCACCGTGCAGGAAAGTACCTGCTGCTAAGTAAGACGGACCATATGGCGGTACTATAAGTATACATACAAGGGTTAACTTCACCCTGCGTAAAGGAAGCGATCCTGTTGCGTCACAGGACCGCGGTACCGCACATAGAGCGCGAGCAATAAGTCAGCGAACACAACCCCAACTAGGATTGAAGTCCGATTAGACCACTGCTGGCACAACACCGCAACTGGGTGTGTAAGGAAACTATTGAAATAGTAAATAAAAGCACAAGAGTGTGTGCGGTGCCGCACTGACGGACGCCACTAACCACCCAGGCTTGGGTAAGGAAAGCGCAGAGGAAGCGCACGGCTCCGTACTGGCGGACACAGCAACTGGACGCTGTGATGTGTGTTACGTGCTGTTGAATAAGTCGGGCGCTAGATAGCAAACATACACCTTCCGCGAACAGACATTCAATAGGGAGGGTTATTTAAAGAGCGACTTTCACTCACAACACACACACATATTTACAAGACAATACTAGCGCATGGCCGTGCGGTCATGCGCAGTTTATATAGTTGCAGCACAGGAAGCTGCTACTGAAGTTTTTGCCCTTCCAGGACCTTCCAGGAGGACCAATGGAAAGTGCTGCAGTACCTGAGCATGTTTTGCCCTTTCAGGACCTTCCAGGAGGACCAATGGAATGTACTGCAGTACCTGAGCATGTGACCGAACATGTGGCCCTCGACCTCCAATGGGAGACCCTGCCCTGGGCATGCTCAGTGTGAGTAAATAAGGACTTAGTCCCAGAGAGGCTTGCTCGCCGCAGATCAGTGCAGGGTACCATAGGAAAGCCAGAAAAGGCAGTAGTGACCCTATGCACCGAATCAGCCTCAGCGAGACGCTGGGAGCGACGTCTCCGCTGAGCAGAGCCCATACCGAATGGGAGACCGCAGCAGACACGGATCGAGATTCCCCCTGTGCAGCAGAGGAAACTCGACTCCTAACACCGGGTGCCATTAGTGGCTCGAATCACCACTTAGTGCACTGCTACGGTCCTTTAGGCACGACTATGGGGGTGATCATGGTGCAGGCACTGGGCGCCATCGGTGGCTCGGATCACCACTTATTGCTCAGCTATGGTCTTTTAGGCACGACCATGGGGGTGATCATGGTGCAGGCACTGGGCGCCATCGGTGGCTCGGATCACCACTTATTGCTCAGCTATGGTCTTTTAGGCACGACCATGGGGGTGATCATGGTGCAGGCACTGGGCGCCATCGGTGACTCGGATCACCACTTATTGCTCAGCTATGGTCTTTTAGGCACGACCATGGGGGTGATCATGGTGCAGGCACTGGGCGCCATCGGTGGCTCGGATCACCACTTATTGCTCTGCTATGGTTTTTTAGGCACAACCATGGGGGTGATCATGGTGCAGGCACTGGGCGCCATCAGTGGGTCGAATCACCACTTAGTGTGCTGCTATGGTCTTTTAGGCACGACCTTGGGGGAGATCATGGTGCAGGCAACATGTGCTATTGGTGGCTCAGATCACCACTTAGTGCACTGCTATCGTCTTTAAGGCATGATCATTGGGGGGTTCATTGTGCAGGTACAGGGCACCATCGTTGGCTCGATCACCATTTAGTGCACTGCTATGATCTTTGAGGCATGATCATGGGGGATTCATGATGCAGGCACCAGGTGCCATCGGTCGCTTGGATCAACACTCAGTGCGCTGCTATGACCTTTTAGGCATGACCATGGGGGCGATCATGTTGCAGGTACAAGGCACAATCGATGGCTCGGATCATCACTTAGTGCGCTGCTATGGTCTTTTAGGCAAGATCATGGAGCCGATCATGGTGCAGACACCAAATACCATACTTGGCTCGGATCATCACTTAGTGTGCTGCTATGGTCTTTTAGGCAAAACCATGGGAGTGATCATGTTGCAGGTACCGGCGCCATCAGTGGCTCGGATTATCACTTAGTGTGCTGCTATGGCCTTTTAGGCACGACCATGGGGGAATAATGGTGCAGTCACCGGGGGGCCATCAGTGGGTCTGATCACCACTTAGTGCGCAATTATAGTCTTTTAGGCACGACCAAGGAGGCGATCATGGTGCAGGCACCAGGAGCCATAGGTGGCACGGATCACCACTTAGTGCGCTGCTATGGTCTTTTAGGCACAACCATGGGGGCAATTGTGGTGCAGGCACCGGGAGCCATCGATGGCTCGGATCACCACTTAGTGTGCAGTTGTGGTCTTTTAGGCATGACCATGGGAGCGATCATGGCGCGGGCACCGGGCGCCATTGGTGGTTCGGATCACCACTTAGTGCACTGCTATGATCTTTGAGGTATGATTATGGGGGATTCATGATGCAGGCACCATGCGCCATCTGTGGCTCGGATCACCACTTAGAGTGTTATGCTATGGTCCTTTAGGCATGACAGTAGAGCTGATCATGGTGCAGGTGCCGGATGTCATCGTTGGCTCGGATCACTGCTTAGTGCACAGCTATGGTCTCTTAGGTATGACCATGGGGTGATCATGATGCAGTACAGGGCACCATCGATTGTTCGGATCACCACTTAGTGCCCTGCTATGGTCTTTTAGGCATGATGATGCAGCCGATCATGATGCAGGCAGCGGATGCCGTCATTGGCTTGGCTCACCACTTAGTGCGCAGTTATAGTCTTTTAGGCACGACCATGGGGGGCGATCATGGTGCAGGCACCGGGCGCCATCGGTGGCTCGGAACACCACATCATGCAGTGCTATTGTTTTTTAGGCACCATCATGGAGGCAATCAAGGTGCAGGCATTGGAAGCATCACCACTTAGTGCGCTGCTATGGTCTTTAAGGCACGTCCATAGGGGCAATCGTGGTGCAGGCACTGGGAGCCATCGGTGGCTCAGATAACCACCTAGTGCGCAGCTATGGTCTTTTAGGAACAACCATGGGGGCGATCAAGGTGCAGGCACCGTGCGCCATTGGTGGCTTGTATCACCACTTAGTGCGCTGCTATGGTCTTTTAGGTATAATCATTAGGGGTTCATGGTGCAGGCACAGGGCACCATCGATGGCTCGATCACCGCTTAGTGCACTGCTATGATCTTTAAGGCATGATTATGGGGGGATTTATGACACAGGCACCGGATGCCATCGTTGGCTCGGATCACCACTTAGTGCGCTGCTATGGTCTTTTAGGTACAGCCATGGGGGGCGATCATGGTGCAGGCACAGGGTGCCATCAGTGGCTTGAATCACCACTTAGTGCGCTGCTATGGTGTTTTAGGCACGATCATGGTGCAGGAACGGGGCGCCATCGGTGGCTCGATCGCCACTCAGTGCACTTGTATGGTCTTTTAGGCACGACCATGGGGGGCGATCATGGTGCAGGCACAGGGCGCCATCGGTGGCTCGGATCACCACTTAGTGCAAAGCTATTGTCTTTTAGGCACGACCATGGGGGGCGATCATGTTGCAGGCACAGGGTGCCATCGGTGGCTCGGATCACCACTTAGTGCACTGCTATGGTGTTTTAGGCACGACCATGGGGGGCGATCATGGTGCAGTCACAGGGCGCCATCTGTGGCTCGGATCAGCACTTAGTGCAAAGCTATTGTCTTTTAGGTACGACCATGGGGGCAATCGTGGTGCAGTCACCAGGCATGACTCTGGTGTCCTCTTTTTTCCTTCTTTTTATGATGCCTTACCCGGATCTTTTTGTCTCTTGCTGTTTTATCGATGCATCATGGATCTCCTTCCCCTCCTTTCTCTAGTATCTGAAGGAGCGGCTGTTGTTTGATAGCCACCACTTTCCAAATGTTTTTGGTGGCTTCAAATCAAGCCCTTCTAGAGTGGCCAACAATGCCGAGCCCAAATGCTTCACTTTGTAGGTTGTAGCCCCCTTTATATTCCATCATGGTGGTCTAGAACACCTTACTTTGGTTTTGTAGCATGTTGAGGGTTATACCTGCCAGGCAGAGGTGTGATTACCTGGTGATTCGGCTGCGGCTCCTCTGCAGCTGGTCCTTCATGAAGATTTCTCGCACTTTTACAATAATATATAACTACCGGGTATATGGCACTGAAAGAAAAGCCAGTAACAGGATATTAATCAAGACGATTGCTGGAATTGCAGTCTTTGAGCTTCCACCCAGTACACGGGGTCAAATACTTTATATGAAATGATAAAAATCAGAGGTCCTGACCTCATATCTAAATATCACATTGACACCAGCAGAAGCAGAAGCCTGACCTGTCTCCATAATCACCGGGTGACTCACGCTGGCCTCAGTAATAAGATGTTATGGAAGGAGCAGGCGGACGATTCCTGTGTATGCAGCATTGGGTCTGCAAATATAAAACCTTGTAATAAATCTTCATCACCACTGTTGCTGTTTGCACAATTTTTTTTTTACATATTTGCTATTGTCCGAGGGTTTCAAGAGGGGCAGCCACCCTGGACCCACTCACCAAGTGAGACCCTCCAGAAACCCTGGGTGAGCGTTACACTCAGCCGCGATCACGGAAACCCTTGCAAAAAAAGTCATTAATAAGTGAGTCCCAGACAATCCTTTAAGTGCCATTAGAATGACACTAATATCAGAAGTATAGTATTTAGGGTAAAAAAAATGAAGAATTATGGGTATCAGCAGGATAGGGAAGTTGAGAAATTTGGGAAGTAACATTTGTCTGTATTGCTAACTCTGTGGGGAAGTTTTATATGTGACAAGAAGTCATCATAGAGGTCTGGGCTGGATGGAAGACAAAAGACAGTAGACTCACTGTTGCCCCCTGGTGGCACAAGTGTTGTCACACATTTTTTAGGACAACGGGTCAGAATACTGAATTATGGTGTAGAACACACAAGGGCCTCCTGTCTTCTGCGTGACCCTTGGTCCCCTTTAATCCTGATGTCGTGGGTGGCGCATTGCGTTACTTATCTTTTATTGCCTATCCCACGGTTTCCTTGATTTCCTGCCGTTCTCCGCTCGTTATATTACTGCTTTTGACAGTTCCTATTGGCTTTTGATAATCTTCCCCAGAGTCCCGCAGATGACTCATGTAACAGCGGCAATCACAATGACGATCAGGGGAGGCAGGCACTAGATTATCCAGAGTCCCGCAGATGACTCATGTAACAGCAGCAATCACAATGACGATCGGGGGAGGCAGGCAATAGATTATCCAGAGTCCCGCAGATGACTCATGTAACAGCGGCAATCACAATGACGATCAGGGAGGCAGGCACTAGATTATCCAGAGTCTCGCAGATGACTCATGTAACAGCGGCAATCACAATGACGATCGGGGGAGGCAGGCAATAGATTATCCAGAGTCCCGCAGATGACTCATGTAACAGCGGCAATCACAATGACGATAGGGGGGAGGCAGGCACTAGATTATCCAGAGTCTCGCAGATGACTCATGTAACAGCGGCAATCACAATGACGATCGGGGGAGGCAGGCAATAGATTATCCAGAGTCCCGCAGATGACTCATGTAACAGCGGCAATCACAATGACGATCGGGGGAGGCAGGCAATAGATTATCCAGAGTCCCGCAGATGACTCATGTAACAGCGGCAATCACAATGACGATCGGGGGAGGCAGGCACTAGATTATCCAGAGTCCCCCAGATGATTCATGTAACAGCGGCAATCACAATGACGATCGGGGGGGAGGCAGGCACTAGATTATCCAGAGTCCCGCAGATGACTCATGTAACAGCGGCAATCACAATGATGATCGGGGGGAGGCAGGCACTAGATTATCCAGAGTCCCGCAGATGACTCATGTAACAGCGGCAATCACAATGACGATCGGGGGGAGGCAGGCACTAGATTATCCAGAGTCCCACAGATGACTCATGTAACAGTGGCAATCACAATGACGATCAGGGGTGGCAGGCACTAGATTATCCAGAGTCCCGCAGATGACTCATGTAACAGTGGCAATCACAATGACGATCAGGGGAGGCAGGCACTAGATTATCCAGAGTCCCGCAGATGACTCATGTAACAGCGGCAATCACAATGACGATCGGGGGGAGGCAGGCACTAGATTATCCAGAGTCCCGCAGATGACTCATGTAACAGCGGCAATCACAATGACGATCGGGGGGAGGCAGGCACTAGATTATCCAGAGTCCCACAGATGACTCATGTAACAGTGGCAATCACAATGACGATCAGGGGAGGCAGGCACTAGATTATCCAGAGTCCCGCAGATGACTCATGTAACAGTGGCAATCACAAGGACGACCAGGGGAGGCAGGCACTAGGTTATCCAGAGTCCCGCAGATGACTCATGTAACAGCGGCAATCACAATGACGATCGGGGGGAGGCAGGCACTAGATTATCCAGAGTCCCGCAGATGACTCATGTAACAGCAGCAATCACAATGACGATCGGGGGAGGCAGGCAATAGATTATCCAGAGTCCCGCAGATGACTCATGTAACAGCGGCAATCACAATGACGATCGGGGAGGCAGGCAATAGATTATCCAGAGTCCCGCAGATGACTCATGTAACAGCGGCAATCACAATGACGATCAGGGGAGGCAGGCACTAGATTATCCAGAGTCCCGCAGATGACTCATGTAACAGCAGCAATCACAATGACGATCGGGGGAGGCAGGCAATAGATTATCCAGAGTCCCGCAGATGACTCATGTAACAGCGGCAATCACAATGACGATCGGGGAGGCAGGCAATAGATTATCCAGAGTCCCGCAGATGACTCATGTAACAGCGGCAATCACAATGACGATCGGGGGGAGGCAGGCACTATATTATCCAGAGTCTCGCAGATGACTCATGTAACAGCGGCAATCACAATGACGATCGGGGGAGGCAGGCAATAGATTATCCAGAGTCCCGCAGATGACTCATGTAACAGCGGCAATCACAATGACGATCGGGGGAGGCAGGCACTAGATTATCCAGAGTCTCGCAGATGACTCATGTAACAGCGGCAATCACAATGACGATCGGGGGAGGCAGGCAATAGATTATCCAGAGTCCCGCAGATGACTCATGTAACAGCGGCAATCACAATGACGATCGGGGGAGGCAGGCAATAGATTATCCAGAGTCCCGCAGATGACTCATGTAACAGCGGCAATCACAATGACGATCGGGGGAGGCAGGCACTAGATTATCCAGAGTCCCCCAGATGATTCATGTAACAGCGGCAATCACAATGACGATCGGGGGGGAGGCAGGCACTAGATTATCCAGAGTCCCGCAGATGACTCATGTAACAGCGGCAATCACAATGACGATCGGGGGGAGGCAGGCACTAGATTATCCAGAGTCCCACAGATGACTCATGTAACAGTGGCAATCACAATGACGATCAGGGGAGGCAGGCACTAGATTATCCAGAGTCCCGCAGATGACTCATGTAACAGTGGCAATCACAATGACGATCAGGGGAGGCAGGCACTAGATTATCCAGAGTCCCGCAGATGACTCGTGTAACAGCGGCAATCACAAGGACGACCAGGGGAGGTAGGCACTAGGTTATCCAGAGTCCCGCAGATGACTCATGTAACAGCGGCAATCACAATGACGATCGGGGGAGGCAGGCAATAGATTATCCAGAGTCCCGCAGATGACTCATGTAACAGCGGCAATCACAATGACGATCGGGGAGGCAGGCAATAGATTATCCAGAGTACCGCAGATGACTCATGTAACAGCGGCAATCACAATGACGATCAGGGGGAGGCAGGCACTAGATTATCCAGAGTCCCGCAGATGACTCATGTAACAGCGGCAATCACAATGACGATCGGGGGAAGCAGGCACTAGATTATCCAGAGTCCCGCAGATGACTCATGTAACAGCGGCAATCACAATGACGATCGGGGGAGGCAGGCACTAGATTATCCAGAGTCTCGCAGATGACTCATGTAACAGCGGCAATCACAATGACGATCGGGGGAGGCAGGCAATAGATTATCCAGAGTCCCGCAGATGACTCATGTAACAGCGGCAATCACAATGACGATCGGGGGAGGCAGGCACTAGATTATCCAGAGTCCCCCAGATGATTCATGTAACAGCGGCAATCACGATGACGATCGGGGGGGAGGCAGGCACTAGATTATCCAGAGTCCCGCAGATGACTCATGTAACAGCGGCAATCACAATGACGATCGGGGGGAGGCAGGCACTAGATTATCCAGAGTCCCGCAGATGACTCATGTAACAGCGGCAATCACAATGACGATCGGGGGGAGGCAGGCACTAGATTATCCAGAGTCCCACAGATGACTCATGTAACAGTGGCAATCACAATGACGATCAGGGGAGGCAGGCACTAGATTATCCAGAGTCCCGCAGATGACTCATGTAACAGTGGCAATCACAATGACGATCAGGGGAGGCAGGCACTAGATTATCCAGAGTCCCGCAGATGACTCGTGTAACAGCGGCAATCACAAGGACGACCAGGGGAGGCAGGCACTAGGTTATCCAGAGTCCCGCAGATGACTCATGTAACAGTGGCAATCACAATGACGATCAGGGGAGGCAGGCAATAGATTATCCAGAGTCCCGCAGATGACTCATGTAACAGCGGCAATCACAATGACGATCAGGGGAGGCAGGCGCTAGATTATCCAGAGTCCAGCAGATGACTCATGTAACAGCGGCAATCACAATGACAATCGGGGGGAGGCAGGCACTAGGTTATCCAGAGTCCCGCAGATGACTCATGTAACAGTGGCAATCACAATGACGATCAGGGGAGGCAGGCGCTAGATTATCCAGAGTCCAGCAGATGACTCATGTAACAGCGGCAATCACAATGACAATCGGGGGCAGGCACTAGGTTATCGTATCGGCAGATTTTACCAAAATTTGGGTGTGGATGAAACGTCGATGGCCTTTTGTGGAAGCTGAGATATCTAGAGCAGTCTGGCAGAGGATTCTCGTTCCCTCCTGAAAAAAAAACATCTGTGGAGATCAACAAAAATCTTTCCCAAAATTCGCCCATACAAAATAATGACTATTAAAGGGGATCAATCGTTGCCCAAAATGCCAAATCTAAGGGAAAAAAAAGTGTGGTGTTCAACCCTTTTAATTGTAATTTCCTTTTTTTTCCCGCTTTATCTGCCTTTTGCTTCTTCTTTAATTCATCAAAATTTGATCACATATTGGCCAACTGCATGGTAATAAATTTAGTCTCCACAAATCAATTAATTTCTAATTGAGTGTAGATGACTTCAGCACAGTAATGGTTACATCTGTAATAAAGCGCAGGCGGAGCTCTCAAACGGAAGGCAGAAGAAAATGAATGTACGAAAATGAAATGATAATGATATTATTATGAGCTGGATGTTCATTTTTCTCATTTCAGCTTTCACGCTCGCAGCTAATCAGGAGGAGGGAAGTTGCATTAATATGGACTTTTGATATCTTGGAAGGTGGGATAGAGGGAACACTCTGGGGGTCTTCTGCATTAGGGATTTGTGCAATAAAAGTCATCACACACGGCACCAATACACTAACTCCCATGTTGTGAAGTGAGTACCTATGTCAGTATTATATGTGCACTCATGGCATTGCTATTTGTAATAATCAAGGGAAACAGTCAGCAAGTGTTCAATCCTCCTGAGGCTCCACCATAAGGAACTTGAAGAATTCTTCACAACTCACTGAAAGCTACAAACTTTCCATACGACATATGGACTTGTGTGCCTTCTGCAGAGAGAATGTTCTTCTCCATTTAGAAGATTCTGAAATGGAGGAAACCCTATAAAAAAAATCTCTAATTGGAATTGGGTTTTCTAAACCAGAAAACCTCTTTAAGGCAGACCTGTTCCCTAGGTGAAAAGTGGCCAGTTGTTGTCTTTACTTTATTCCCACTTCTCCGCTGAGTATCCCATTTTTTATTTTTCTTAAATCCGAAATACGGTTGCGGAGATATGGGCTTTTTTCTTTTAGTGCTACCTTGGGGGATGGCACTCACAGTGTAATTATGCAAAACAACCTAAGACATGCCCCCGAGCAGCCTGTAAGCCACACCTCCTTGTAGAGACCATAAAAGTAAGCACTAAATAAAAAGGCTCATATCTCTGGAACCGTATGGTGGATTTAAAAAAAAACAAAAAAGAGAATACTCAGGGGAACAGCAGGAATAAAATAAGAAGAAAAAATGGACTCTTTTGACACAGTTATGGGTACTTTTTACATAATAATTGGCTATTATATTATGGCCATTTTTATGTTGCTGTTGTATTGCATCATTATTATATTATACTAGCTGTACTACCCGGCTTTGCCCCGGTTAATAACTGCTGTTAGCAAAATAGAATGTGTTAACAAAAATTTATTCTGCACACAAAAACCACAAAACAAATAGATAGAAATGTAATTATTAAAAGGCAAAAACTAAGCTAATAGAAGCATTTCACAACATATATTTCATCTTGTTTTCATGTCTGCAAGCCTCGCTTCCCTCTGCTCAGAAAGTTCATTGGCTCTTGAGCAAGCGGCTTTTGTTCTCTTGTCTGCAAGCCTCGCTTCCCTCTGCTCAGAAAGTTCATTGGCTCTTGAGGAAGCAGCTCTTGTTCTCTTGTCTGCAGGCCTCGCTTCCCTCTGCTCAGAAAGTTCATTGGCTCTTGAGGAAGCAGCACTTGTTCTCTTGTCTGCAGGCCTCGCTTCCCTCTGCTCAGAAAGTTCATTGGCTCTTGAGGAAGCAGCTCTTGCTCTCTTGTCTGCAGGCCTCGCTTCCCTCTCCTCAGAAAGTTCATTGGCTCTTGAGGAAGCAGCTGCTGTTCTCATGTGTGTTAGTCTTGTTTCTCCATCTTCACAGTTTTCATTGGCCCGTAATGCAGCTTTTCTTTTCGCATCACCTGACATTCGTGCCATGGAATTCCTTTTCTTATGAGGCATTATTGTGGTAAAAATAGTCTGTAACTGGCAGTTTCTATATCCTCACACATAGAGGTAATGTGACTGACATCAGCTTTTCCACCAACACACCCTAACTGACATACTATTACCTCACACAAGCTTTGTTATACTGAGAATGTCCTTTGTTGCCTATATTAGCCAATCAGAGCTCAGATTAATTAACTGCAGCAAAATAGAAGCTGAGCTGTGATTGGTTGCTATTGGCAGCCTGATAAATCCACAGCCAACAGGAAGCCCTCCCCCCTGGCAGTATATATTAGCTCACACATACACATAATAGACAGGTCATGTGACTGACAGCTGCCGTATTTCCTATATGGTACATTTGTTGCTCTTGTAGTTTGTCTGCTAATTAATCAGATTTTTATTTTTGAAGGCTAATACCAGACTTGTGTGTGTTTTAGGGCAAGTTTCATGTGTTAAGTTGTGTGTGTTGAGTTGCGTGTGGCGACATGCATGTAGCGACTTTTGTGAGATGAGTTTTGTGTGGCGATATGCGTGTAGCAACTTTTTGTGTGTCAAGTTGCATGTGACAGGTTAGTGTAGCAAGTTGTGTGCAGCAAGTTTTGCGCATGGCGAGTTTTGCGCGTGGCGAGTTTTATGTGTGGTGCGTTTTGAGTATGTGCAAGTTTTGTGTGAGGCAACTTTTGCATGTGTTGCAACTTTTGTGCATGTGGCAATTTTTCCGCATGTGCAAGTTTTGCGTGTGGCTAATTTTCCATGAGGTGAGTTTTGCACGTGTGACGAGTTTTGCGTGAGCCTAGTTTTGCATGTGGCGAGTTTTGCACGTGGCGAGTTTTGAGCGGTGACTTTTGTGTTTCTACTTTTATGTGGCGAGGTTGGTGTATGTGTGGTGAAATGTGTGCTGAGGGTGATATGTGTTCAAGCACGTGGTAGTGTGTGGCGCATTTTGTGTGTGTGTTCATATCCCCGTGTGTGGTGAGTATCCCATGTCGGGGCCCCACCTTAGCAACTGTACGGTATATACTCTTTGGCGCCATCGCTCTCACTCTTTATGTCCCCCTTGTTCACATCTGGCAGCTGTCAATTTGCCTCCAACACTTTTCCTTACACTTTTTCCCCATTATGTAGATAGGGGCAAAATTGTTTGGTGAATTGGAAAGCGCGGGATTAAAATTTCGCCTCGCAACATAGCCTATGACGCTCTTGGGGTCCAGACATGTGACTGTGCAAAATTTTGTGGCTGTAGCTGCGACGGTGCAAATGCCAATCCCGGACATACATACACACATTCAGCTTTATATATTAGATTGTGGTAATATCATACTAGTGTAGTGCATTATGGGAGCACTACATGACGCTATTAATATTTGGTAAATGTATGGGAGCATTATGTAAGAAATTAATTACTTGAAAAATGCTTATATAAAGACGTTATAAAGCAGACTTATGTTTGGGCTGTTTGGCAATATTATGTGAGCACTGTATTACAGTTATATTTATTTTTTCACTGTGGTCTCTGTAGTATTTTGGCAGTATATGGCAATATTATGTAATAATATCACGTAGCAAGTGGTGTAACATGAAGATCGTGGATCCCAATGTAAAATCACCAACAAACCCCATCTATCATAAGTCTTTAATAGTATTAATCTTCTAATATGGGCCCCCCTAGACCCCAGAGCCCCAACTATAGCAGTATTATCTAAAGGAGTTTTCCAGCTATGCACTAGTATCGTTTATCCACAGGATAGGTGATAAATGTATGCTCTCCAGGGGTCTGATGACAAGGACCCCCGCCAATACTGAGAATGAGGGTAGGAATGACATTATAGGACTGATATGTGACCGTCATATTAATTCACACATAGATTGTAATAGGGCTATAGTCAGCCATGAGCACAAAGACTCCGTCCATACAGGGGACTTTGGGGCCCCCGATCTCGGCCCCCGTGGGGGTCCCAGCAGTCGGACCCATAGCGATCCTGCATTTACCACCTGTCCTATAGATGTATGTGGTTTTATATGGCTGTGATGGATTCCTGTTTCCTTACATTTTGGAATTCTCGGTTATTTCTTCCTCGCTCCTCGGTGATGATGGCTTTCGGTTACCCTACGTGATCGTCCGCAGCGGTACGGGCTTTATTTAATTCAATACATTTGACACAAATTGTCTTTGAAAGGTGGAAAAAAAATGTGTGGGATTTGGGCAGCAGCGAAATGTGACGTCTCCCGACAAAAGACGCGGCCGACACCGGCGCAAGCTCCATACAGTTATGTAACGTAATAATCCGGGTATAATTTATAGGACAGCATGACTCCAACCTGACAGCTGAGGCCGGCTCCGATCATTCCTGTAATAGCCGACATTGCAGAACACATCGCGGCTTCTCTGCTCTGATCTCCGCTATAACATGGGAAAAAAAACATTAACAGACAGTAAAAAAGGAAAAAGGACTGTAATGGCAGGATAATGAGCCACCGGCATATGTTATATATCCTGTATATAGGGATATGGACCATGGTATAACCTGGGCATCTCCTGTATATAATTATATATGTACAGCTGGTATAACCTGGGCATCTCCTGTATATAATTATATATGTACAGCTGGTATAACCAGGGTATCTGCTGTATATAATTATATATGTACAGCTGGTAAAACCTGGGTATCTCCTGTATATAATTATATATGTACAGCTGGTATAACCTGGGCATCTCCTGTATATAATTATATATGTACAGCTGGTATAACCAGGGTATCTGCTGTATATAATTATATATGTACAGCTGGTATAACCTGGGCATCTCCTGTATATAATTATATATGTACACCTGGTATAACCTGGGCATGTCCTGTATATAATTATATACTGTATGTACAGCTGGTATAACCTGGGCATCTTCTGTATATCATTATATATGTACAGCTGGTATAACCTGGGCATCTCCTGTATATAATTATATTTGTACAGCTAGTATAACCTGGGCATCTCCTGTATATAATTATATATGTACAGCCGGTATAACCTGGGCATCTCCTGAATATAATTATCTATGTACAGCTGGTATAACCTGGGCATCTCCTGTATATAATAATATATGTACAGCTAGTATAACCTGGATATCTGCTGTATATAATTATATAAGTAAAGCCGGTATAACCTGGGCATCTCCTGTATATAATTATATATGTACAGCTGGTGTAACCTGGGTATCTGCTGTATATAATTATGTAAGTACAGCTAGTATAACCTGGGAATCTCCTGTATATAATTATATATGTACAGCTGGTATAACCTGGGCATCTCCTGTATATAATTATATATGTACAGCTGGTATAACCTGGGCATCTCCTGTATATAATTATATATGTACAGCCGGTATAACCTGGGCACTTACTGTATATAACTATATATGTACAGCTGGTATAACCTGGTATCTCCTGTATATAATTATATATGAACAGCTGGTATAACCCGGGTATCTCCTGTATATAATTATATATGTACAGCCGGTATAACCTGAGTATCTCCTGTATATAATTATATATGTACAGCTGGTATAACCTGGGCATCTCCTGTATATAATTATATATGTAATATAATAATAATAATAATAATAATAATTTTTATTTATATAGCGCCAACATATTCCGCAGCGCTTTACAAATTATAGAGGGGACTTGTACATACAATAGACATTACAGCATAACAGAAATACAGTTCAAAACAGATACCAAGAGGAGTGAGGGCCCTGCTCGTAAGCTTACAAACTTTGATGTTGGTGAACATTCTACATTGCAAAATGTGGGAGAAAGCGAGCTGGCGGCCGCTATTAAGACCCTAGTTCAGCAGTTGACACGCCCAGGCGTACCAACTGATGCTAGCACCACCTAAGCAGCTAGTCTGCACAAGGATGCATTTTTCTGTGGAGTTAGCCCACTGGGAGCGCATGTTGACTTGGAGACAAAGCAAAAAATTTGGGAAAATGGTTATGTGGATATATGGTCACTTATCGGCCGACCAACAGTCCGTAGACAAGGAAAGGAGGACTGGCGAGCGGTTGCAAGATAGGAGCAAACCAAAAATAGCTCAAACAATGAATAACTGGCTCCAGGCCTTCGCGGTTCTCGGATGTATAATGGGCCAAAAGCACCCAGAGCGTTGTTCCGAATTATTTATTTACCAAGATCTAATATATAATTCATATAAGTGCCACAGCGGGGCGGCATGGAAACGGTACGACGAGGAGTTCCGCAGGCGGTTGGCCATGCAACCAGACTTGGGCTGGGGGGTAAAAGCGACGGACGTTTGGTTACGACTGATGTTGTCCCAAAAACAGCCCCCCTTTTCTGCAGCGACCACTTATTACTCAACAGCAGCAGGCCAGAACACAGTGGTCGCACGCGGACCTGGGGCCTGCTTACTGTTTAACGATGGATACTGCCGTTTCCAAGGGTCCTGTAAATATAGACACGAATGCTCCTCCTGCGGAGGAGGACACCCTGCGGCCAGATGTACCCGCCAGTCGAATAGAGCACCTGCGAGGTTTAACCCCAGTGAACGTAACCGCAATGGGCCCATGGCTAAGCCGTTATCCCAATAAAGGAGCGGCAGAACAACTATATTTCGGTTTTAAACACGGTTTTTATATCCCTTTCAAACCCAGCCCCTCGCCAACTATTGCAAATAATTTAAAATCGGCACGCGAATTCCCTGATATTTTACAGCAAAAAATCCAAAAAGAAGTTGAGCTGGGCAGGATGGCGGGACCTTTTAGTTCGTTGCCATTTAAAAATCTCAGAATCTCGCCTTTAGGTATTGTTCCCAAAAAGGAGCCAGGAAAATATCGGCTAATACATCACCTTTCCTACCCGAAAGGCGCATCGGTTAACGACGCAATACCCGCGGAAGACTCGTCCGTAACCCACTCTTCTTTTGACAGGGCGGTCGAGCTCGTGCGCGCAGCCGGGCCCGGTGCCCTGCTGGCGAAATCCGACATAGAGTCAGCCTTCCGCCTTTTGCCCGTTCACCCGGAATGTTTTCATTTATTAGGCTGTGAGGTGGACAGGCTATTTTACTTTGATATGTGCCTACCAATGGGCTGCTCCATTTCCTGTCATTACTTCGAGCTTTTCAGCACCTTCCTAGACTGGGTATTACGATACGAAACTGGTAGCAACTCAACGATTCACTACCTCGACGATTTTTTGTTCGTCGGTCCCGGGGACTCCAGACTCTGCTCCTTTCTTCTCCAAAAGTTTAAGTTTTTAGCCAAAAAATTTGGGGTACCACTTTCACCGGATAAAACAGTCGGCCCTTGTAACGTTTTGCCTTTCCTCGGTATTGAAATAGACACCAATGCAATGGTGTTTCGATTACCAGCTGATAAGCTGCAAAAAACTCTGCAAATGGTTAAAAATTGCTACGAAGCAAAAAAAGTTACCCTGCAGCAGATGCAGTCCCTGCTAGGATTGCTCAACTTTGCCTGTCGTGTAATGCCGGCGGGCAGAGCGTTTTCACGCCGACTATCACTGGCAACCAAGGGCATAGCCCAGCCGAGCCACAGAATTAGGCTAAACCGTTCCCTGAAGGCAGACTTGCTGGTCTGGAGGACATTCCTGGAGTCCTACAATGGGCATACATGCGTTATGGCGCAGGAGACGCCAAGCAAAGATTTAGACTTGATGGTTGGTGGAAATATTACTGATGGTTTCGCGGCGATATACAAAAACCAGTGGTGCAAAGGCCAATGGCCTGAACTATGGACCACGGCCGCATGGGGCCGTGACCCAGCACTGGTGGAAATTTTGGCAATAGTAACATCAGTCGAGCTATGGGGTGCCCAATTGGAAAATACAAACATCAGATTTACAACAAAACAGCTGAGAACAGCAAAAGCCCTAAACAGCATGTCCTCTTCTTCTCAGCCGGTACTCGCGCTGTTGCGCCGCCTAGCACTATTATGCCTGAAGCACAACATCTGGTGCCGGGCCAGATTTACGGCGACTGTCGATGATAAAATTGTTAACTCTTTGTTATCTTCCGATTGGCAGGCATTCAAACTCTTCCTCCCCAGGGCGCGAACGTCGGGCCTGCGGTGTCCTCCTTCTCTCTTGGACATGGTGGCCAATCATTGATGCCCTTGATCCGCGCTTCGGTGACACCGGCGACTTGGCAGGTTTACGGCAGCTTTAAGCCCACAGTTTGGGTAGTGGGGCATTCTTTTGTCTACTGGGCGTGCAAAAGGGCCAAACTCAGGACGGGGGGAACCAATTTTGGCTTCCCGAATTTGGAAGTCAACTGGAGAGGCGTCAGAGGGCTTCGGTGGCGTCAGATCTTCCCGGAGTTGGTCGACATCGCTAAGAAGGCCAAGGGGCCGGTGGTTCTGGTGCTACATGCCGGAGGCAATGATTTGGGCAAGCGGAAAGGGGCCGAGCTGTACACAGTAATGTCAACGGACATCGAGCGGTTTGTCTGTTTATTACCAGAAATGGTGGGGGTGTGGTCAGAGATAATACCTCGAGCTGTCTGGCACGGAGCTAAGGACGTAAAAGCCATCGAAAACGCAAGAAAAAGGATTAACACAAAGATGTCGAAGTTTGTGAGAGAAAATTACGGCATTGTGGTTCGACACCAGGAGTTAGAAGGGAACAATTTTGCTTTGCTGAGACCAGATGGCATCCACCTCACGGACATCGGACTGGACATATTCTTGGAGGGTTTGCGGGATGGTGTTGAACAGGCTCTAATGATGTTGTGTGGGGGTCGGAGTCTTGTGTAGGTCATACACATGATCCTCCGTGGCGGTAGGTAGAGGGGGGCAAAGGTTCGTAACCTCTCATCGGCTTGCTGGCCCAGCGGTCGTCGGCTGGGGCCTTCAGCAATGAGTGCGTCGCGATGTGTAATTGCCCTTCTCTACTTTGCAATTAATAAAACTGTGACCGACCTGTTCAACCCATCCAGGATTGTTGGTATCTTTTATTACGGAGTGGTGGGACGGGGGAAGGCACTGGTTACGACACACGGGTCTCTGCAGTCTGGTAGGCACGGCACTGTATAAGGAACTTGCCTCTGACTGCAGAGCCCCTAAGGGATAGCTAGAGGGGAAATCAGTGCAGTGCCCAATTCCCCCCTCCCACTACCTCCCCAGGTGAGGTCATGATTGGGACGCCCAGCGGATCAACCGGGGAGGGGAGGTGAGTCAGGCCACACCCTCAGGGGTTAAATTCCAGTGACCGGGCCAGGTTCTCCCTCTTTCTCCCCGGTTGACCCTTGGAAGCTGTATAATTATGTACAGCCGGTATAACCTGGGCACCTCCTATATATAACTATATATGTACAGCTGGTATAACCCGGGTATCTCCTGTATATAATTATATGTGTACAGCTGGTATCACCTGGGTATCTGCTGTATATAATTATATATGTACAGCTGGTATAACCTGGGCATCTCCTGTATATAATTATATGTGTATAGCTGGTATAACCTAGGCATCTCCTGTATATAATTATATATGTACAGCTGGTATAACCCGTGCATCTCCTGTATATAATTATATATGTACAGCTGGTATAACCTGGGCATCTCCTGTATATAATTATATATATACTGTACAACTGGTATAACCTGGGCATCTCCTATATATAATTATATATGTACAGCTGGTATAACTGGAGTATCTCCTGTATATAATTATATATGTACAGCTGGTATAACCTGGGCATCTCCTGTATATAATTATATATGTACAGCCGGTATAACCTGGGCACCTCCTATATATAACTATATATGTACAGCTGGTATAACCCGGGTATCTCCTGTATATAATTATATGTGTACAGCTGGTATCACCTGGGTATCTGCTGTATATAATTATATATGTACAGCTGGTATAACCTGGGCATCTCCTGTATATAATTATATGTGTATAGCTGGTATAACCTAGGTATCTCCTGTATATAATTACATATGTACAGCTGGTATAACCTGGGCATCTCCTGTATATAATTATATATGTACAGCTGGTATAACCTGGGCATCTCCCGTATATAATTATATATATATACTGTACAGCTGGTATAACCTGGGCATCTCCTGTATATAATTATATATGTACAGCTGGTATAACCTGGGCATCTCCTGTATATAATTATATATGTACAGCTGGTATAACCCGTGCATCTCCTGTATATAATTTTATATGTACAGCTGGTATAACCTGGGCATCTCCTGTATATAATTATATATGTACAGCTGGTATAACCTGGGCATCTCCTGTATATAATTATATATGTACAGCTGGTATAACCCATGCATCTCCTGTATATAATTATATATGTACAGCTGGTATAACCTGGGCATCTCCTATATATAATTATATATGTACAGCTGGTATAACTTGGGCATCTCCTGTGTATAATTATATGTACAGCTGGTATAACCTGGGTATCTCCTGTATATAATTATATATGTACAGCTGGTGTAACTTGGGCATCTCCTGTATATAATTTTATGTACAGCTGGTATAACCTGGGCATCTCCTGTATATAATTATAATTATCTCCTGTATATAGTTATATAAGTACAGCTGGTATAACCTGGGCATCTCCTGAATATAATTATATAAATACAGCTGGTATAACCTGGGCATCTCCTGTATATAATTATATATGTACAGCTGGTATAACCTGGGCATCTCCTGTATATAATTATATATGTACAGCTGGTATAACCTGGGCATCTCCTGTATATAATTATATATGTACAGCTGGTATAACCTGGGTATCTCCTGTATATAATTATATATGTACAGCTGGTATAACCTGGGCATCTCCTGTATATAAATATATATGTACAGCTGGTATAACCTGGGCATCTCCTGTACATAATTATATATGTACAGCTGGTATAACCTGGGCATCTCCTGTATATAATTATATACAGTGGGGCAAAAAAGTATTTAGTCAGTCAGCAATAGTGCAAGTTCCACCACTTAAAAAGATGAGAGGCGTCTGTAATTTACATCATAGGTAGACTTCAACTATGGGAGACAAACTGAGAAAAAAAAATCCAGAAAATCACATTGTCTGTTTTTTTATCATTTTTTTTGCATATTATGGTGGAAAATAAGTATTTGGTCAGAAACAAACAATCAAGATTTCTGGCTCTCACAGACCTGTAACTTCTTCTTTAAGAGTCTCCTCTTTCCTCCACTCATTACCTGTAGTAATGGCACCTGTTTAAACTTGTTATCAGTATAAAAAGACACCTGTGCACACCCTCAAACAGTCTGACTCCAAACTCCACTATGGTGAAGACCAAAGAGCTGTCAAAGGACACCAGAAACAAAATTGTAGCCCTGCACCAGGCTGGGAAGACTGAATCTGCAATAGCCAACCAGCTTGGAGTGAAGAAATCAACAGTGGGAGCAATAATTAGAAAATGGAAGACATACAAGACCACTGATAATCTCCCTCGATCTGGGGCTCCACGCAAAATCCCACCCCGTGGGGTCAGAATGATCACAAGAACGGTGAGCAAAAATCCCAGAACCACGCGGGGGGACCTAGTGAATGAACTGCAGAGAGCTGGGACCAATGTAACAAGGCCTACCATAAGTAACACACTACGCCACCACGGACTCAGATCCTGCAGTGCCAGACGTGTCCCACTGCTTAAGCCAGTACATGTCCAGGCCCATCTGAAGTTTGCTAGAGAGCATTTGGATGATCCAGAGGAGTTTTGGGAGAATGTCCTATGGTCTGATGAAACCAAACTGGAACTGTTTGGTAGAAACACAACTTGTCGTGTTTGGAGGAAAAAGAATACTGAGTGGCATCCATCAAACACCATACCTACTGTAAAGCATGGTGGTGGAAACATCATGCTTTGGGGCTGTTTCTCTGCAAAGGGGCCAGGACGACTGATCCGGGTACATGAAAGAATGAATGGGGCCATGTATCGTGAGATTTTGAGTGCAAACCTCCTTCCATCAGCAAGGGCATTGAAGATGAAACGTGGCTGGGTCTTTCAACATGACAATGATCCAAAGCACACCGCCAGGGCAACGAAGGAGTGGCTTCGTAAGAAGCATTTCAAGGTCCTGGAGTGGCCTAGCCAGTCTCCAGATCTCAACCCTATAGAAAACCTTTGGAGGGAGTTGAAAGTCCGTGTTGCCAAGCGAAAAGCCAAAAACATCACTGCTCTAGAGGAGATCTGCATGGAGGAATGGGCCAACATACCAACAACAGTGTGTGGCAACCTTGTGAAGACTTACAGAAAACGTTTGACCTCTGTCATTGCCAACAAAGGATATATTACAAAGTATTGAGATGAAATTTTGTTTCTGACCAAATACTTATTTTCCACCATAATATGCAAATAAAATGTTAAAAAAACAGACAATGTGATTTTCTGGATTTTTTTTTCTCAGTTTGTCTCCCATAGTTGAGGTCTACCTATGATGTAAATTACAGACGCCTCTCATCTTTTTAAGTGGTGGAACTTGCACTATTGCTGACTGACTAAATACTTTTTTGCCCCACTGTATGTACAGCCGGTATAACCTGGGTATCTCCTGTATATAATTATATCTGTACAGCTGGTATAACCTGGGCATCTCCTGTATATAAATATATATGTACAGCCGGTATAACCTGGGTATCTCCTGTATATAATTATATTCGTACAGCTGGTATAACCTGGGCGTCTCCTGTATATAAATATATACAGGTCCTTCTCAAAAAATTAGCATATAGTGTTAAATTTCATTATTTACTATAATGTAATGATTACAATTAAACTTTCATATATTATAGATTCATTATCCACCAACTGAAATTTGTCAGGTCTTTTATTGTTTTAATACTGATGATTTTGGCATACAACTCCTGATAACCCAAAAAACCTGTCTCAATAAATTAGCATATCAAGAAAAGGTTCTCTAAACGACCTATTACCCTAATCTTCTGAATCAACTAATTAACTCTAAACACATGCAAAAGATACCTGAGGCTTTTATAAACTCCCTGCCTGGTTCATTACTCAAAACCCCCATCATGGGTAAGACTAGCGACCTGACAGATGTCAAGAAGGCCATCATTGACACCCTCAAGCAAGAGGGTAAGACCCAGAAAGAAATTTCTCAACAAATAGGCTGTTCCCAGAGTGCTGTATCAAGGCACCTCAATGGTAAGTCTGTTGGAAGGAAACAATGTGGCAGAAAACGCTGTACAACGAGAAGAGGAGACCGGACCCTGAGGAAGATTGTGGAGAAGGACCGATTCCAGACCTTGGGGAACCTGAGGAAGCAGTGGACTGAGTCTGGTGTGGAAACATCCAGAGCCACCGTGCACAGGCGTGTGCAGGAAATGGGCTACAGGTGCCGCATTCCCCAGGTAAAGCCACTTTTGAACCATAAACAGCGGCAGAGGCGCCTGACCTGGGCTACAGAGAAGCAGCACTGGACTGTTGCTAAGTGGTCCCAAGTACTTTTTTCTGATGAAAGCAAATTTTGCATGTCATTCGGAAATCAAGGTGCCAGAGTCTGGAGGAAGACTGGGGAGAAGGAAATGCCAAAATGCCTGAAGTCCAGTGTCAAGTACCCACAGTCAGTGATGGTGTGGGGTGCCATGTCAGCTGCTGGTGTTGGTCCACTGTGTTTCATCAAGGGCAGGGTCAATGCAGCTAGCTATCAGGAGATTTTGGAGCACTTCATGCTTCCATCGGCTGAAATGCTTTATGGAGATGAAGATTTCATTTTTCAGCACGACCTGGCACCTGCTCACAGTGCCAAAACCACTGGTAAATGGTTTACTGACCATGGTATTACTGTGCTCAATTGGCCTGCCAACTCTCCTGACCTGAACCCCATAGAGAATCTGTGGGATATTGTGAAGAGAAAGTTGAGAGACGCAAGACCCAACACTCTGGATGAGCTTAAGGCCGCTATTGAAGCATCCTGGGCCTCCATAACATCTCAGCAGCGTCACAGGCTGATTGCCTCCATGCCACGCCGCATTGAAGCAGTCATTTCTGCCAAAGGATTCCCGACCAAGTATTGAGTGCATAACTGAACATTATTATTTGATGGTTTTTTTGTTTGTTATTAAAAAACACTTTTATTTGATTGGATGGGTGAAATATGCTAATTTATTGAGACAGGTTTTTTGGGTTATCAGGAGTTGTATGCCAAAATCATCAGTATTAAAACAATAAAAGACCTGACAAATTTCAGTTGGTGGATAATGAATCTATAATATATGAAAGTTTAATTGTAATCATTACATTATGGTAAATAATGAAATTTAACACTATATGCTAATTTTTTGAGAAGGACCTGTATGTACACCTGGTATAACCTGGGCGTCTCCTGTATATAAATATATATGTACAGCTGGTATAGATTATATACCTTCTTATGTGTAGACATATCTCCCTGCAGGAATATATTTTCTCTGTTACTCAGATAGTGCAGAGTACATTTCTGTTGCTTGCAGCATTGTGGAATTACACTTACTCTACTCATATAAGCTCATGTTATAGCAGATTACAGAGGGGGGATGGGGTGGAATTGATTTTTAATGGAGTAAAATGAAGTAATTTGATCATTATTAGATTATCCAGAGGCAAGAAATCCTGTGTTATCGGGTGCGGTACTAATGTGTGTGTACAGTGAAAAGCGACTGATGGGCGCATAGGAAGGCGATGACTAGATATAGGGAATTACATGGAAATGGTTGATATTCAGGACTCTGGGAAAGTTGGGTGATGATGGCACTGACAAGAGCTACATATTCAGTCATATTAGAAACAAGACACATATTATCCATATTAGATGTTCCCAGGAATCAGTGGGATAATAGAGCTGGTGGGAAGTGATGGATCACGGCTGCGGGATGTGAATCTTGCTATATTGTGTCATATATCAGGGATACATCACAAGAATGACAAATACAGCGACAAACCCGAGCTCCGAGCGCAGAACGTGGAGTCACTGTCATATATCACCTGGGTTCTGCTCTCAGAATGTTCTACCCATTAGCTGTCTATCTTCTAGTATCTACACCGCCCTCCAAATTATCATGCAAATTGGATTTAAGTGTCATAATGATGCCATTTTTTTTGTTTTTCCTGTAACCTCATATATGGTTTGTGTCTCAGGGTTCTTTGGATCACTGACATCAATCTCAAGCAAATTAATTTGGCAGGTGAGCCCAATAAAAAGAAAACTACTTAAGAAGGACATTCCGCATTAATAAACAGTCTGTCTCTAGAAGGATGGCTCTAAAAGGATGACAGCAGAAATGTGCCAGAAAAATAACCTCCTGCTATAGATGCTTCATCATCATCATCATCATCATCATTATTATTATTATTATTACTATGCTTCATTATTGCTATCTTTCTGACAATCAAGCTTCTTCATCCTCAGGTACTGTATGTCCCCTGGCTGCAATCCCATCACCATCACCATCACCCAACTTTCCTGATCCTTGTCACCCTGTATCCGTCTGCTATTCTTGGTATGTCCTCTGGCTGCTACTACTGTTTTTTTTGTTGTTGTTGTTCTTGTTTTTCCCCTGCATGTTTTACCACCATAATTCTTTGATGCTAACACACAGTTGGCTTTATCTTTCCATTTGATTCTGACTATTTCCTTTTGCATTCTCCCTTCTGACTTCTAATTAATCCCCCCTGTGTCTGTGACCAGTCTCCCTGCTGTTCCTCCCTCCTGATCACACCTGGCCTATTTCATGTGCACTTAGGCTACGTTCACATTTGCGTTGTTGTGTGCTGCGTCGGCGACGCAACGCACAACGCATGCAAAAACGCATGCAAAATGCAGCAAAACGCTGCGTTCTGTGACACATGCGTTCATTTTTATAGCGCAAAAAAAAATGCAACAAGCAGCGTCCTCTGCGCCCTGACGCTTGCGCCCAAAAGAACGCATGCGTCATAAAAGGCAACACAACGCATGTCCATGTGCCCCCTATGTTAAATATAGGGGCTCATGGCGCATGCATCGCCGCGGTTGCGCCCGACGCACCGCAAATGTGAACGTAGCCTTAGCCTGTTATACATTCAGAGACACAGGTCTGTCTGGATTGTGGTCTGTCTGTATAAGGATGGTTCTAAAAGGATGACAGCAGAAATAGGCCAGAAATGAGCCAGAAGTGAACAGAAGGTACGACTAACCACTGTTAATAAATGTACTAAATTTCTTTCCCTTTCCACCAGACTTACTCATTATGCTGACATACGCTCTAACAGTTTTGGCTCCATTACTCCTCCTCTCCTTTGCTATCACCAAACCCCAGTACCCTCTAACTAAGTAATAATCTCTCCTTCCCTCTTGCCTCCCCACCTGACCTCCTGTGCTGACCTGCTCCTCAACCTCAGATCTCTCTTAATAAAACACAAAACAAGCCGTCCACTCTCCTTCTCCCACCTGCTCTGTCTCTCTCTGCTTCTCCTCTCTGCTGGTGACATATCTCCCAATCCTGGACCACCACATCGCATACCTCTCATTATTACCCCATTATATCGCTCCCAACCCAACATGAACACCCGAAATCTT
Source organism: Ranitomeya imitator (assembly GCF_032444005.1). NCBI lineage: Eukaryota > Metazoa > Chordata > Amphibia > Anura > Dendrobatidae > Ranitomeya > Ranitomeya imitator. Next base: position 209,212,518 of record NC_091288.1, read on the forward strand.
GCCAACCTCAAATCCGTGGTCTGCTGACATTCCCACCATCATCATGGGTGACTTCAACATCCCCATTGACACCCAACAGTCAGCAGCCTCCAAACGCCTGTCCCTTACTTCATCTTTTGGACTTACTCAGTGGTCCTCCACAGCCACCCACACAGACGGGAACACATTAGACCTGGTCTTCACCCATTTCTGCTCCCTATCTTACTTCACCACCTCCCCTCTGACCACTATCTACTCACTTTCTCATCCCTGTCCTCCTCACCTGTCACCCATGTCCAGCAACATGCGCAGCCCTGCAGAAACCTCGCACATCTAGACCCTCGCACACTCTCTGACTCTATCCTACCACTGTCCCCCATATCTTTACTCCACGACACAGACCACTGACACTAGTTTCTACAATGCCACTCTGGTATAAGCCATCGACTCGGTCGCCCCAGTCATGCATAGCAGAGCGCGACAAATCAATAGACAACCCTGGCACAATAACACCACTAAAAAGCTTCGGCAAGTATCCACAATTGCAGAATGGCGTTGGAAGAAAATGCATTCGCAAGATTATTTCACTGCACTCAAACAAGCAACACTCGCATTCAAGTCAGCTCTCACCTCTGCTAAACAAGCCTATTTTACATCCATCATATCTTCTTTATCCCACAATCCCAAACAGTTGTTCAACACCTTTAACTCCCTCCTCCGCCCACCACTCCCCCCTCCGACTTCCTTAATCTCTGCTGAGGACTTTGCCACGCACTTCAAAAATAAGATAGACCAAACAAGGCAAGTCTTTGTTGTCCGACCACCACAACCCCTTTGTATGCGAGACCAATGCCCCAACCCCATAACTTCCCTCTCCAAAATCACTGAAGGACAGCTTGCTCATCTTCTCTCCAAATCACACCTCACCACTTGTGCACTTGACCCCATCCCATCTCACCTCCTCCCCAACCTCAACACTACACTAATCCCATGCCTAACCCATCTCTTCAATCTATCACTAACTTCTGGTAACTTCCCCTCTGCTTTCAAACATGCCACAATCACACCTATCCTCAAAAAGCCTTCCCTTGACTCTTGACCCAAGCACTTTGTCCAGCTAACACCCCATATCTTTGCTCCCATTTGCTTCCAAACTCCTTGAGCAGCACATCCATGCTGAACTTTCCTCTCACCTTGCATCTAACTCTCTCTTCGACAACCTATACCTCCTTCTAGACCTGTCCTCTGCCTTGGACACAGTTGACTGCTGCCTCCTACTACAGATCCTCTCTTCCTTTGGTGTCAAAGACCTCGCCCTATCCTGGATCTCCTCATACCTCAACAACCGCATATTTAGGGTTTCCCACTCCCATACTACCTCTTCATCCCACCCTCTCTGTTGGTGTTCCTCAAGGCTCTGTCCTAGGACCTCTTCTCTTCTCAATCTATACCCTTGGCCTGGGACAACTCATAAGGTCCTATGGCCTCCAGTGCCATCTAGATGCCGATGACACTGAGATCTTCCTCTCTGGCCCAGATGTCACCTCTCTGCTCTCCAGAATCCCAGAGTGTCTATCAGCCATATCCTCCTTCTTCTACTCTCGCTTCCTCAAACTCAATGTGGACAAAACCGAACTAATTATCTTTCCTCCCTACCTCTTGAAGCTCATCAAGAGAATGCCAAGAGTGTGCAAAGCAGTCATCAAAGCCAAAGGTGGCTACTTTGAAGAACCTAGAATATAAGACATAATTTCAGTTGTTTCACACTTTTTTGTTAAGTATATAATTCCACATGTGTTAGTTCATAGTTTTGATGCCTTCAGTGTGAATGTACAATTTTCATAGTCATGAAAATACAGAAAAATGTGTGTCCAAACCTTTGGTCTGTACTATATCTATTATCTATCTATCTATCTATCTATCTATCTATCTATCTATCTATCTATCTATCTATCTATCTATCTATCATCACATATTAGACTTCCATGTACCCCAGCGGGCACTTTGGCATTTTGTGTAGGATTTATATGATCAATCAGTATTTACCTTTTTTAGGTCCTGTGTTAGCGGGCGGTAATCGGGATAATGGGCGGTGATACAGTGAGTTTATGTAAATTGATTTCTATTGCTTTTAAGACACTTAGCAATTGTGCCCGCGCTGCCACAGTAACATAATCCCATGTGCCAGACACTAAAACCATATGGAAGGCCAATCAGCCGGGCACATAATGACGATAATCCCATAACAGCTGTTTTCAGTGAAGGCTTTTTGTAAATGATTCCTCATTATGAGCCCTGAGCCGGGAGCTTCATGCGCGACCGGCCAAAAAAGTCAATCATGTTTCTCCAGCAGCCGAAGCATAACATTATAGCAATCTGTCCTGGCACATGCCAAGCCTGGTACTTCCAACAAAGCAAGTGCCGCAAAGATAAAGAACGGGATAGAGTAGGATGATGAGATTACTTCTGGGGGTTTACAGATCAGATGATATAAGGGATCAAAGAGAAAGGACACTGTGTATAAGTATAACGATTTGTAGTAATTTGTACATAGGGGGCAGTATTATAGTAGTTATATTCTTGTACATAGGAGCAGTATTATAGTAGTTATATTCTTGTACATAGGAGCAGTATTATAGTAGTTATATTCTTTTACATAGGGGGCAGCATTATAGTAGTTATATTCTTGTACATAGGAACAGTATTACAGTAGTTATATTCTTGTACATAGGAGGCAGTATTATAGTAGTTATATTCTTGTACATATGAGCAGTATTATAGTAGTTATATTCTTGTACATAGGGGCAGTATTATAGTAGTTATATTCTTGTACATAGGGGCAGTATTATAGTAGTTATATTCTTGTACATAGGGGCAGTATTATAGTAGTTATATTCTTGTACATAGGAGGAGTATTATAGTAGTTATATTCTTTTACATAGGGGGCAGTATTATAGTAGTTATATTCTTGTACATGGGAACAGTATTATAGTAGTTATATTCTTGTACATAGGAGGCAGTATTATAGTAGTTATATTCTTGTACATATGAGCAGTATTATAGTAGTTATATTCTTGTACATAGGGGCAGTATTATAGTAGTTATATTCTTGTACATAGGGGCAGTATTATAGTAGTTATATTCTTGTACATAGGGGCAGTATTATAGTAGTTAGATTCTTGTACATAGGAGCAGTATTATAGTAGTTATATTCTTGTACATAGGGGCAGTATTATAGTAGTTATATTCTTGTACATAGGGGCAGTATTATAGTAGTTATATTCTTGTACATATGAGCAGTATTATAGTAGTTATATTCTTGTACATATGAGCAGTATTATAGTAGTTATATTCTTGTACATAGGGGCAGTATTATAGTAGTTATATTCTTGTACATAGGGGCAGTATTATAGTAGTTATATTCTTGTACATAGGAGCAGTATTATAGTAGTTATATTCTTGTACATAGGAGCAGTATTATAGTAGTTATATTCTTGTACATAGGGGCAGTATTATAGTAGTTATATTCTTGTACATAGGGGCAGTATTATAGTAGTTATATTCTTGTACATATGAGCAGTATTATAGTAGTTATATTCTTGTACATAGGGGCAGTATTATAGTAGTTATATTCTTGTACATAGGGGCAGTATTATAGTAGTTATATTCTTGTACATAGGGGCAGTATTATAGTAGTTATATTCTTGTACATAGGAGCAGTATTATAGTAGTTATATTCTTGTACATAGGGGCAGTAGTATAGTAGTTATATTCTTGTACACATGGAGCAGTATTATAATAGTTATATTCTTGTACATAGGAGCAGTATTATAGTAGTTATATTCTTGTACATGGGGGCAGTATTATAGTAGTTATATTCTTGTACATATGAGCAGTATTATAGTAGTTATATTCTTGTACATATGAGCAGTATTATAGTAGTTATATTCTTGTACATAGGGGGCAGTATTATAGTAGTTATATTCTTGTACATAGGAGCAGTATTATAGTAGTTATATTCTTGTACATAGGGGCAGTATTATAGTAGTTATATTCTTGTACATAGGGGGCAGTATTATGGTAGTTATATTCTTGTACATAGGGGCAGTATTACAGTAGTTATATTCTTGTACATAGGGGCAGTATTATAGTAGTTATATTCTTGTACATAGGGGGCAGTATTATGGTAGTTATATTCTTGTACATAGGGGCAGTATTATATTATATGTGCAAAGTGCTGTGAAAAACAATGACGCTTTAAGCGAGTTAAATAAATAAATGTTATAGTAGGTTTATTTGTGTACATAAGATGCAGTATTATAGCGGTTGTATGTTTGTGTGTAAAGAGTACCTATCATTTAATTCAGAATTGTTGGTATGATACTTTCTCGCCTTCTATATTATGCTGAGATGATAGACAAGCGATGTAAGAAAGTTATTGTAGGTGATTCCCTTTTCATCTCACCAGAGTCCTCGTTCTTGACACTTTTGATAAGACACCAGCTGCGGTGACCTTTTCAGAAATGCATACGTGAACATATAATGATTGTGTTACTTCAAACAAATGAAGAAAATCAAGAATCTACAAATATCCCCATGTACAATTATTTATTACGCTGCAGATGTTCCAGCTGAGAGGAGCAGGCCTGTGGGTTTGGTTGAGGCTAAAATACTCAGAGCAGGTTAGATCTGAAGACATGGGAAGATGAACTGGAGCTGGTAATGAATCGCGGTACTTACCGGTAATTCTGCTTCTTGGCGACACATAAGAGCAAAACTTTCAGAACTTCAGAGTTAGATGCGAGATCAGACCTAAAAAACTGCATTGTAGAGGACAAAATTACAATTTTCTCCCTTTAACAGCCGCCTCTTGATGGACCAAGCTATCGTAGAGGAACCTTAATTGGTGGTCCACTCCTGCCATGGTCAAAGACACAGTTTGGGCTTCTGTTTCATTTCCATTAGTAAATCTTTACAAATCAGGCACAGAACGGGAAAGTGGCGCTAAGCCCGATTTCGTCAGTCCCATTATTCGTGAATTCAATCACTCACTTGAATAATTTTATATTTTTTAGAGATGAATTAGTAAGAAACAGAATTTTTTTTGGGGGGGATATTTTATTTGCTTTCAATAAAAGAGCGCAAACATGAATGTCGTTGTGTGGATGGTCCGCCGCTCGGCTTTACGGGCAATCACCCGTCCGGTTGGCATGGAGCTGGTTGGGCGTCTTGTAATTTAATGCTCATTCTTCACACGTTCTGTATCTCCACGTCCAGGATGTGTCGGCCTCGTGCCTAATTGAGAGGCTCGGATGTATTTCACATTCTCGACTAATTTGCTGACGGATCAAAGAGATGACACCATGTCTGAGCAGTATAGGAAGCACTCGCTAACACCTACAAATGAGCAGCTGGACCAAGGGAAGTTTAATCCTTGTGGTTCCAAATGCATTATTAATGACTATTGACCGTATGTAGCGCCATGATAGAATGTGGAGTTGTACAATGTGAATCAAGGAGGAAGAACATCAAACTATTTTATGATGGTCCGGTGGATACTTGAATCCTAATGAGTCAGTGGAAATTTGAAACCTGTTGATCCAGTTGGGGGAGGACTTGATTCTTGATGGTCCAGTGATGACTTGGAGCCTGGTGGTCAAGTGTAGATTTGGTACCTAGAGGTCCAGTGAAGACTTGATTCTTGATGGTCCAGTGATGACTTAAAACCTGGTGGTCAAATGTAGATTTGGTACCTGGTGGTCCAGTGAGGATTTGATTCTTGATGATCCAGTGATGACTTGAAACCTGGTGGTCAAATGTAGATTTGGTACCTGGTGGTCCAGTGAGGATTTGATTCATGATGGTCCAGTGATGACTTGGAACCTGGTGGTCAAATGTAGATTTGGTACCTGGTGGTCCAGTGAGGACTTGATTCTTGATGGTCCAGTGATGACCTGGAACCTGGTGGTCAAGTGTAGATTTGTTACCTGGTGATAGAGTGAGGACTTGATTGTTGATGGTGGGAACTTTAACCTGGTGGTCCAGTAGAGACTTGGAACTTGGTGGTCCAGTGAGGACTTGATTCTTAATGATGAAGTGGGGACTTAATTACAGATGGTTCACTAGAGACTTAACCCCTTAATGACCGCTGATACGCCTTTTAACGGCGGTCATTAAGGGTACTTATTCCTCAGTGCCGCTTTTAATGGTGCTGAGGAATAAAAGAATAGCGCTGCCGAGCGGTGGCGATTCCCGCTGGCGCAGAGCTGTTTTTTTGGGGAAAAAAAAGTAGCCATATATATTTTAAATCCTGGACATCACCTTTAAATGATGCCAGAGGTATGGAGGTTTTGCATCAGGTATAATGGTGGTCACATGTGCTTTGCCCTTGGACTAGTTCATGCTGTCACTTTATGAGCGTCTCTGATATATGGCGCTATGTTACTAAGAACAGCCGGTACCGGTAACCACGCTCTCGTTTCTGTTTAGTTTTCGTATTTTTTTCCGAAATACTTAACGACTAATCCTCTGTATCGCTTCATCTGTGCACTGCAAGGTCCAGGCAGGTGAAGCAGCTTTCCTGTCGGCTTATCTGCTCCCCTGCCTATTTCATCTGTTTATCCGTAAGGCTTTTTTTTTTTGTTGTGCGTGGATCAAACCTGTCGGCTAACCCCTTAGTCGCCAAACTGGGTGTAAACAGATGTACTTACGCAGTTACCTAAGAGGTCCTCACTTTCCTAGAAAGCGCGTGTTTCCCATAACAGCTGCCCCTTCTCGTCCCTCTTTCAAGAATCATCCCTTTAAGGGAAGAGTATGAAATCTGCGTCGCCTTAAGGGTTAATACATAGTCAATGTTTCTATGATACGTTATAGCTCAGATAAGGTAAAAGCGCTCAGCAATTTTACAAGTGACCACATATCGGTGAGTCAATATTTAATGTCAACACTCCTATCTTATAGAATAATAGTGGATAATGCAAAAAAAAAAAAAAAAAGCCGAAAGTTTCTAATTAACTAAAAATAAAAAAAATGAAACAGCTAAAAAATGCTAATTTTCGCTCCTGCCATTTGCATATTCAGAAACTGGGCTGAAAAAAAATATTTGTGTGACCAAAACCCAACTTTATATGTTTTTTTTTTTTTTTTTTTTATCAGAGACTAATCACATACTCCAGGGGGCACTAGCGAGGTGACAACCATGAGAGTCAGGAAAATTCTCACTGGTGCTGTGTTACACATCTCCCAGTTTACTGGAAGCACGTGCCATTATGCCTTGACTAGGATGCCAGGGCATGGATTGGGATTCACTGGTTTGTGATGTTTATTTTTAAGACGCGTATTACAAATGTGATCATTGCAAAAAGTTTTTCATTATTTCGTAGTAAGTTTATAGTACTTTTTTTTTTTTTACCTTTGATAGACAGGTATATAGAGGTATATAGGTATATAGAGAAGTATCTCTATGTACCTGCACAATATGCCTGTAAGGAGCAATATTATTTAGATCTTTAGGCAGGGAAAATTCCTCCTTGTGACTCACTGCTAAAGTTTCTGCCTGCCATTCTACAGATTGTGAATTTGATTCACATAAAAGATAAGACTTTAAAAAAACTTTAAAAATCATGAACCGTAAATGAAGGCATGCAGATGCCAGGTTCCCTCCCCACCAAACGTCAGAGGAGGAGAATTGACATGGGAGAAAACAAAGCAATCATAGCTGTATCCTACCTGAGTTACACACAGTGAGACTGGGGCCCTTGAGGCCAAAACCAAATGAGGTGCCAACGCCCCTACAATATCTGGTTCCTCAGATCCCTTCATACACATGCACACTCAGTTCAGCCAAGCATGCATGTGACTTCAATGAGGAGAGGGGAGAAACCACTGGAGGTGACTCATCTCCCCTAGGAATAAAAAGATTGGGATTGGAAATTCCACATATCCAATCCTTTTTTTCCCCCTAAATCATCTGTCAGTGGAGAGTCAGGACACATCATACGGCAGTCTTGGGCTCTGCCAAATTTGCTCTAGTACGTATGGGCACCTTGAGAGCCGCTTCCACACTAGTGGACTTGGCATGACCAAGAATTAGTCCAAGAGTATCCGCGTGAAGCCTAGAAGGAGATGTACACACTTTTAACATAAAAGTGAAGTGATTATGAGTCTGAAGGTAAGTCTGCTCTCCTATTCAAAAAAATGAAGAAGATGGGGAGCAAATACTGGGCCTTCATCACATGGGACAAAAGGCTTGGGGATGATATGACCCAGTACCACAAAGGGTTTATTCCTTCTCTTCTATAGATGACCCTGACATATAAAGAAGGGAACAAAGGGCCTAAGAGTAATTCTGCTCTTCTGCTCTGCAATGATCAAAAAGATGGGAAGCAAGTGCTGGGCCCTCGTCAAGGCCCAGCACCATAATGGGGTCTTATTCTATCTCTTCTACATGCGACCATGACATATATGGGGTGGCACAACAGGCCTGAGTCTAATTTTGCTCTTCTGTTTTTCAAGGATCAGGAAACTAGAGTTCAAGTGCTGGGCCTTCCTTATCCAGCGTTGAGGGTGGCATGACCCAGCACCATAATGAGGCCTTATTCCATCTCTTCTACATGCAACCATGACATACAGTATATGTGGTAGGACAAGGCCTTGGTGTTAATTTTGCTCTTCTGTTCTTCAAACATCAAGAAGATGGGAAACGAGTGCTGGGCCCTCATTACCTGAGGTTGAGGGTGGCATGACCCATCATGGGGCCTTATGTCCTTCCTTCTGACATATAAATCTCATATCCTTACTACAGCTGAATGATGACTCCTTACCAGTAATTTTATCCGTTTGAGACTATGTAAAGTTTCCCACTTTATCTAACTTCATTAATAAAAAAGTTTACTCATTGTCCAGGTTGTGAAGACATCAGAAGATAACACACAGCGGATTTTTTTCACATCCAGGTTTGCTGAGGGCACTTCCTACGTAGGACTACCTACATGCTTGGATTTGTGGTGGATAAGAGGTTCATCCTTTTCTTCAGGATTCTAGAACCTCGGGACCAATTTGTTTTTTCTTCATCTCGTCAAGGGTGTCTTTCTTTATTTCTGATCCTTTCAGAATTCCTTTACGGAACATTGCCTGAATCCAATAAACCTTTACTTTATCATGTTTTCAGCTCTTTCTAACCCCGTTTTTTTTAATCTTTTCTTACTTGCTGTTTACTTTGGTTCAATGTCGTTTGATCTTACATGGTTTGGTGGCATCTTTGGATGTAAAATTTAGATGTAAACTGTACATATATATCTGCTTTATCTAGAGGTCATATCCTGAAGAGGAGAAGTGTAAGTTATGATGTCGATCATGCCTTGTTCCCGTCACTTATAAGTTTTCCCTGCATTGGCCGAGATTATGAAGACATCAGAAGAAGACATTTGGTGGATATCAATCACATCTAGGTATGCTTAGGGATTTTTATTTCATGAAGGATTTCCTGCGTTTTTGGTTTACAGTGGATAAAAGAGATTTTATAACCTTGGGTCTTATTTGATTTTCGTGCTTTTTTTATTTTATTCTATCCCATCTTTCTTCGGTTCTTATTCTTTAGGAAATCCCTTACGATACATTGCCTGAATCCAATAAACCATTACTTTCTCGTATTGTTCTGTTGGGACTTTGAGCCGTAGAATTTTTTTTTATTATGGTCTTATTTTGTATAGTTTGTCCGTGTGAACCATAAGATGTAACATCATCTGTTTCCACAAACAAGCAGTGGCTCCAAAGATTGGCTCAACAGCCGATGAAAAACTACAATTCGCAGCATGTACTGAAAGTCACAGGCAGAGGACCAGGCGAGGTGGGTGTATCATACTTGAGAACCTTTCCAGAAGACGCTCCACGAGACATAGGCTTGTTGAAATGTGTGCCATCTTAACACTTATTCACCATCCCCTTCTTGCCACATTCCCCACCCTCCCTAATGGGAAATGAGATGACAGGTTTCTTGAGGCTACTCACAGAGAACCTTTTGAAGCTCCAGTTTCTGGAAGGCTTTGGCTGCTCCCTTAAATTTGCCAACTGTTTCTGGTGCTGTGGAGGTGTCCCATTTTCTCAGGTTGAGATGACAACTACGCATATATTCCAACTATCTCAAATTTACCGGGACTGTCCTCATTGTTCGGAAACAATTCTGGCAAATTTCCAGGAATAAAAAGGGATAGATTTCTACATATATAAACCGACCCACTAATGGGCAGTTCCGGACAGGAATAAGGCAGATCTAGGAGTCCAACGAAAACATTTCTAAGTGATCGACACGAATATAGGTAATAACTATGAAGTATGGAACTTAGTGGTTTCTTTTATTTTCTTCTGGACACCCGTCTCAGTTCTCCAATGAAAATCTGGAAAAAAAAACCTACATAGACCAAAATTTTGCACAATTTGGTGTAGAGTTATCCTGTAGATTTCAATTTAACTGCAAACAGTTTCAGCATATTTACTTCTTCGAGTGAAATAATCCTTGACGACTGAGATGAGTGTGACTGATTTTGTTGGGAAAATTAATGCTGGCTATATGGACCTCTTGATGATGCTCCTGTTCCAAAGGAAAAATTGTAGTCCAGGGGCATCTCTGGCCTCTGGTCCTCCATCTAATCTTTTGTTTTTGGCAACTTTTCATATGCCGAAACTTAAGAACTATCCAGTTTCATCTTCATATTTAAAAAGCATTGATGCCCCAGAATAACCCCTTCATCTCCGGACTGGTCTAGGGTTGACCATAGACACTCCACCCACCATAAGAGCACTACTAAAGGGTTAACGATTACAATACCAGTCTCAGTATGAAAAATCAGCCCCCCAGTCAAAGAAAACATCTATTAAAGTGTTAATACCTCCAAAGTCTCTTGTTTGCGCTCAGTTGAAACTTTATTTTTCCAAGTTAATTAACGCAAGTGACCGTCTCACTCCGGGGAATAGACGAGAGGCTGCCGGCTTAAGCTTGTAATCTACAGTATACGATCGGCGATGTAATTCTGCTAATTAAATGCTGTCTGTGTGTAAGTAGAAATCCTTGAATTACCCGGATACTGCCGTAATAATCTACTCTATGCAACAACATGATGTCTCAGAGTAGAGTCCCCTTTTTATTTATGTATTTTCGTTATGTCCCACCCATATACACGTACAGAAGATTAACATACACATGCATTAGGCACATGCCGGAGTGAACCCTCTCATACACAGCATTGCAGCCTATGGCTCACTGTTAGAGTTTCTGGCTACCATTCTACTAAATAAATAGTCTTTGCTCCTCTTTTGTTCAATGTTTAAGTAGAAATCCTTAACAATCTATTTTATACAATAGCATGTAGCCTGTGGCTCACTGTTAGGGTTTCCACCTTCTATTCTGCTAATTAAATAGAGCCTTTGTTGATGCAAACACATACATTCCATACATAATTACTATGGGCTATACCCTCTTTCTATTATACCCACACATGTATGTATATATATATATATATATATATATATGCACTGCTCAAAAAAATAAAGGGAACACTTAAACAGCATAATATAACTCCAAGTAAATCAAACTTCTGTGAAATCAAACTGTCCACTTAGAAAGCAGCACTGATTGACAATCAATCTCACATGCTGTTGTGCAAATGGAATAGACAACAGATGGAAATTATTGGCAATTATCAAGACCCCCTCAATAAAGGAGTGGTTCTGCAGGTGGGGACCACAGACCACATCTCAGTACCAATGCTTTCTGGCTGATGTTTTGGTCACTTTTGAATGTGCTTTCACACTCGTGGTAGCATGAGACGGACTCTACAACCCACACAAGTGGCTCAGGCAGTGCAGCTCATCCAGGATGGCACATCAATGTGAGCTGTGGCAAGAAGGTTTGCTGTGTCTGTCAGCGTAGTGTCCAGAGGCTGGAGGCGCTACCAGGAGACAGGCCAGTACACCATGAGAAATGGAGGAGGCCGTAGGAGGGCAACAACCCAGCAGCAGGACCACTACTTCAGCCTTTGTGTAAGGAGGAACAGGAGGAGCACTGCCAGAGACCTGCAAAATGACCTCCAGCAGGCCACAAATGTGCATGTGTCTGTACAAATGGTTAGCAATCGACTCCATGAGGATGGTCTGAGGGCCCGACATCCACAGATGGGGATTGTGCTCATAGCCCAACACCGTGCAGGACGCTTGGCATTTGCGACAGAACACCAGGATTGGCAAAATCGCCACTGGTGCCCTGTGCTCTTCACAGATGAAAGCAGGTTCACACTGAGCACATGTGACAGACGTGGCAGGTTCTCGAGACGCCGTGGAGAGCTATCTGCTGCCTGCAACATCCTTCAGTATGACCGGTTTGGCAGTGGGTCAGTAATGGTGTGGGGTGGCATTTCTTTGGAGGGCCGCACAGCCCTCCATGTGCTCTCCAGAGGTAGCCTGACTGCCATTAGGTACCGAGATGAGATCCTCAGACCCCTTGTGAGACCATATGCTGGTGCGGTTGGCCCTGGGTTCCTCCTAATGCAGGACAATGCCAGACCTCATGTGGCTGGAGTGTGTCAGCAGTTCCTGCAAGATGAATGTATTAAAGCTATGGACTGGCCCGCCTGTTCCCCAGGCCTGAATCCGATTGAGCACATCTGGGACATTATGTCTCGCTCCATCCACCAATGTCACGTTGCACCACAGACTGTCCAGGAGTTGGCGGATGCTTTACTTCCGGTCTGGGAGGAGATCCCTCAGGAGACCATCCGCCGCCTCATCAGGGGCATGCCCAGGCGTTGTAGGGAGGTCATACAGGCACGTGGAGGCCACGTACACTACTGAGCATCATTTCCTTGTCTTGAGGCATTTCCACTGAAGTTGGATCAGCCTGTAACTTCATTGTCCACTTTTGAGCATCATTCCAACTCCAGACCTCTGTGGGATATTAGTTGTGATTTACGTTGATAATTTTTAGGTTTTATTGTTCTCAACACATTCCACTATGTTTATATTCATTTAAGCACACATTGCACACACTAGAGTGTATTCTCTCATACACAGCAGTACAGCCAGTTGATCACTGTTAGAGTTTCTTCCTTCCATTCTACTAATTAAATGTTATCTTTGCTCATTAGGTGTTTATATAGTTTTCCATGAATTATTATAGTAATCAATTTATAAAATAACATCATGTCACAGTGTAACATTTCCTGTTTTATTTTTGAAAACACATGCATGGTCGTAATTACTCTGGGCCAAAACTTTCCTCTCTATTATGCCTCGCTCATATTACACACATGCAATATTTATGTAATATTTACGTAACCAATGCAAATTCACATTAGGCACACAACATAAAATACAAGTGAGCATATACATATTACACACACTTGAGTAAAATCACTCATACACAGTAGTGCAGCCTGTGGCTCACTGTTAGAGTTTCTGCCTCACATGCCACTGTTCTAAATTTTAGTTCTGACAAAGATGGGTTCTTACGTAAATCAGAGAATTACCGTAATTTAATTTATAAAGGCGTCCGAATAGTCAGATTCCAAAGAAGCCCTTCATCTGCACACTGTTTTACGGCTTTAAGACTTTCTCCAACCACAAACTTAGATTACCATAGGGGTTAACGGCGTTTGAAGTTTGTTTCCATACAATCACAAAGGGTCCAGATTTTTTTAATTATAGATATAATTATTGAAGCAGAAATATATTAAAATATATTATTGCCACCAACTAAAATCTAATTAACTTAGAAAAAAAGTAATAATAATAATATTAATAAAATAGAAAGCAAAAAAATATGTAAATAAAATATTAATGAATGGTGTTTTTTTCTGAGAATTGCAAGCTTGACAGGAGCGGCTGACGGTTGTGTATTTTCCACCTTCCATTTGCTAATTAATACATCCTTTCATACAGTAGATCTTTGTGCATGCGATAAATGCATTAGTCTCAATGGAAAATGAACAATAAAACGGCAAAAAAAAATAAAGGTGTTTAATTAAATTGTACATTTTTTTTTAAAGATAATGTATAATTTAGAGGATATTAGTGGAAAAAACAAGCAAGAAAATATAAAGAAATGTGAAAATAAATAAATATATTATGAGATGTAACAAATAGGATTGGGGGCTGTGTTAATTGTCACTGGTTGTGATGTTTCCAGATACCTTTTTAATATAAAAGAAAATTAAAATAAAATTATAGGTGTGATGTAGAAAGGGATTACTGGTAAACAGAAGGTTTTCTACGAAATGCCGCGCTTCCGTCCTTCTACTTTTATGGTCTCTCCAAAAGGGAATAATTAAAGGAGGAGAATGGAACATTATTACTTTTAATAATATTTTTTGAGTTCCAATTTAGTTGACGCAAATTTAATTTTCTATGTACATGTCTTTTTGGAAAATCCAAAGAAAGCAGCACAAAACAGCTTCCTCTGTGTTATGTCGGTGGGCTTTCTCCCATGAGCGCCTCTCTGCAGGTCCGTATACAACATTTTTATTTATTAAGGTCAGAACCGTGCAGTGTCTTTTTCCTCCAGACATAATGCTGCTCAATTAAGCCAAAAAAGTTTTATTTTGGTGATGTGAAGTGGTGGACTTAAGAACATTATTAATAGTTAATATGAGAGAGGCCTTTAGTTGCTTAGAGGTGACCTTGAGTCCCTTTGTAACCTCTTTGACTACTATAGGCCTTGTCCTTGGAGTAATCTTTGTTAGTTGACCACTCCTGGAGAGGGCAATAATTGTCTAGAATTTCCTCCATTTGTACAAAATCTATCTGATTGTTGATTGGTGACATCCAAACTCTTTAGAGATGGTTTTGTACCCTAATGAGCATCAACAACCTTTCTTCGGAGATCCTCAGAATTCTCCTTTATTCTTGCCATCATACACTTCCACAAACATACGGTAGATTGTGAAGGACAGACTTTCTTCCATATTCTTAAAAAAAAAAAAACAGGTCGTTCACTCACACCTGATTGTTGTCATATTGTTTGAAAGCACTGGACTCTATTTTCACTTTCTTTCAAGTTATCAACTCTTCCGAGAAGTTAACTTTGCCACTCACAGACGTGTGATATTCGATCATTTTCCTTATCTAAAACAATGTCAGCAGCCACAAACACAAGGAGAGATCTCTTACTATATTTTTTACAGTTGATATTCACATTTTATGGCGCTCGAGTGGCCAGTAAACAGTGTCCCTCGCTTTCGATGGCTGAGCCTTTGTGTGGAGGACCCTTGTAGTGATTATTACGAGGGTCACAATGACATTACAGAGGAAAGCGGCAGGAATTCTTAGATTGATGACAACATGACCCAGATTTTCCTCTGCAGCTAGTATTCTCCAGAATGCTCAAGACCCATCTCTGCACAATGGTGGAAATGGATAACGTCTCATGGATATTATCTGGTGTGAAGATGGAGCTGTGAGAGCGTCCCGAGACCATGAAGCTTCTCAGCTCCTGTCACACATTACAGAGGGTGGGAAACACAAGGCGATCTGTCCTGTGTCTGCAGCAGATGTCACACTAATAACCCGACCAGACACATCCATCTATTATCTATCTATCTATCTATCTATCTATCTATCTATCTATCTATCTATCTATCTATTATCTGTTATCTATCTATTATCTATCTATTATCTATCTATCTATCTATTATCTGTTATCTATCTATCTATCTATTATCTATCTATCTATCTATCTATCTATCTATCTATCTATCTATCTATCTATCTATCTATCTATCATCTATCTATCTATTATCTATCTATTATCTATCTATCTATCATCTATATTATCTATCTATCTATCTATCTATCATCTATCTATTATCTATCTATCTATCTATCTATCATCTATCTATCTGTTATCTATCTATCTATCTATCTATCTATCTATCTATCTATCTATCTATCTATCTATCTATCATCTATCTATCTATTATCTATCTATCTATCATCTATCTATTATCTATCTATTACCTATCTATCTATTATATATCTATTATCTATTTATCTATCTATTATCTATTATCTATTATCTATCTATATTATCTATCTATCTATCTATCTATTATCTATCTATTATCTATCTATATTATCTATCTATCTATTTATTATCTATCTATTATCTATCTATATTATCTATCTATCTATTTATTATCTATCTATTACCTATCTTTCTGTCTATGTCTCTCTCTCTATAAATGATGCAGTAGTGTTTTATCTTCTTCTTTTTTGCCCCCAATGACGCAGTGTGTACGAGGAAAGGAGCGGAGGCCGCAGTAACCGCGGCTTATCGGACCGGATAAATGAGTCCTCCTGGGGGCAGAGGAGTCAGTGAAGCGGTTGCAGATCTGGAGACTTTACGCTGTAATTTCCGCTTCTGCTCTCTCACTAATGTGCTCCCTGTTCGTCTACACGCGGAGCCGCAGTCTATGGAGTGAATGACAAGTCAGAATTCAGTCGATTCAAGGAGTGTAAAGAAAACACTTTCAAACGTTATTAGGAAAATTTGAGTTTATCAAAGGGGTGGGAGCCGGAGCAACTAAATAACAGTCTGTCACCCTGGAGGACCTGGCTTAGGATAGTCTATGATGAAATGTGTAATACTTCACTTTTCCTGCGGGGTTGCTGTTTCCACACAGAGCAGAGCACCACTAGAAAGAGCACTGCAGCATAAGTTTCTGTGTTATCTATTATTTATCCATAGATGTTCATCTTCACCCTTCTTTGTCAGCACCAGTTGCCCCTTTAGTGCCCGCCACATATGGGTATGGATACACAAGCTCCAAGTGACCACTGTAGAGATTTCCCCGGCTACTCTTCACACCCCTGAAAATATCTCTTTAATAAAGGAGTGATTTTACCCTCGTATGCTGCGGCCAGCTTGGTATTAATCAAGTCCATAGGCAGCGGCCTGTTCTGCGCAGCTGGCGGTGGGTTACCTGCCTCCAGCACCCCGAGGCCACAATGGCCAGCTCAATGCTGGACTTCCAAGGAATTTATGTCTAACTTCCTCCCAATCAGAGATTTTCTTATACGAAACATCATAGGAAAACCATCCCCCGCTCTAAATGAATCCTTCCATGATAGCCGCACTGCCGTAATGTAATTACTGCGCATTTCATCTTGTTACCATAGATAAAAATGTAAATGTAATTCGGGGAGTGGGACGGGGCGACGTCTCTGATTGCATCTTGTTTGTTATTTTCCTATAGAAAACCAAAGAGCAGAATCTCATTTCTGTGAATTGTTAAAATCTGCAAAGAAACGAGACACCGGGACCGGATCACATTGTGTCCCCCCAACATTCAGTCCTGATGGGTGCACCAGA
This sequence comes from Ranitomeya imitator, assembly GCF_032444005.1. Classification (NCBI taxonomy): domain Eukaryota; kingdom Metazoa; phylum Chordata; class Amphibia; order Anura; family Dendrobatidae; genus Ranitomeya; species Ranitomeya imitator. The sequence continues at coordinate 209,229,853 of NC_091288.1, forward strand.
CATCTGCTCAGCAGACAGGGTAAACGCGGCTGGATCAGGGGGCTTCTTTTCTTCTACATTACTGTATGGCGGATGTTTAGATTTTTTTATGAGCAAAATGTGTCATAAAATATGTCAAGTGGAAATAAAGAGGAAAAGCTAAAAATAATTAACTCCTGATACTCTGTGTACAAGAATAATACACACAGTGATGTCAAAGTACATAGATAATACACATGTCACAGTACAGATATAATACACACAGTGATGTCACAGTATAGGGATAATACACACAGTGATGCCGCAGTACAGGGATAATACACACAGCGATGTCACAGTACAGGGATAATACACACAGTGATGTCACAGTACAGGGATAATACACACAGTGATGTCACAGTACAGGGATAATACACACAGTGATGTCACAGTACAGGGATAATACACAGTGATGTCACAGTACAGGGATGATACACACAGTGATGTCACAGTACAGAGATAATGAACACAGTGATGTCGCAGTACAGAGATAATACACACAGTGATGTCACAGTACAGGGATAATACACACAGTGATGTCACAGTACAGGGATAATACACACAGTGACGTCACAGTACAGAGATAATACACACAGTGATGTCACAGTACAGGGATAATACACAGTGATGTCACAGTACAGGGATAATACACACAGTGATGTCGCAGTACAGGGATAATACACAGTGATGTCACAGTACAGGGATAATACACACAGTGATGTCACAGTACAGGGATGATACACACAGTTATGTCACAGTACAGGGATAATGAACACAGTGATGTCACAGTACAGGGATAATACACACAGTGATGTCACAGTACAGGGATAATACACACAGTGATGTCACAGTACAGGGATAATACACACAGTGATGTCACAGTACAGGGATAATACACACAGTGATGTCACAGTACAGGGATAATACACACAGTGATGTCACAGTACAGAGATAATTCACACAGTGATGTCACAGTACAGGGATAATACACACAGTGATGTCACAGTACAGGGATAATACACACAGTGATGTCACAGTACAGGGATAATACACACAGTGACGTCACAGTACAGAGATAATACACACAGTGATGTCACAGTACAGGGATAATACACACAGTGACGTCACAGTACAGAGATAATACACACAGTGATCTCACTGTACAGGGATAATACACACAGTGATGTCACAGTACAGGGATAATACACACAGTGATGTCACAGTACAGGGATAATACACACAGTGACGTCACAGTACAGAGATAATACACACAGTGATGTCACAGTACAGGGATAATACACAGTGATGTCGCAGTACAGGGATAATACACACAGTGATGTCGCAGTACAGGGATAATACACACAGTGATGTCACAGTACAGGGATGATACACACAGTTATGTCACAGTACAGGGATAATGAACACAGTGATGTCACAGTACAGGGATAATACACACAGTGATGTCACAGTACAGGGATAATACACACAGTGATGTCACAGTACAGGGATAATACACACAGTGATGTCACAGTACAGGGATAATACACACAGTGATGTCACAGTACAGGGATAATACACACAGTGATGTCACAGTACAGGGATAATACACACAGTGATCTCACTGTACAGGGATAATACACACAGAGATGTCACAGTACAGGGATAATACACACAGTGATCTCACTGTACAGGGATAATACACACACAGAGATGTCACAGTACAGGGATAATACACACAGTGATGTCACAGTACAGGGATAATACACACAGTGATGTCACAGTACAGAGATAATACACACAGTGATGTCACAGTACAGAGATAATACACACAGTGATGTCACAGTACAGGGATAATACACAGTGATGTCACAGTACAGGGATAATACACACAGTGATGTCACAGTACAGGGATAATACACACAGTGATGTCACAGTACAGGGATAATACACACAGTGATGTCACAGTGCAGGGATAATACACAGTGATGTCACAGTACAGGGATAATACACAGTGATGTCACAGTACAGGGATAATACACACAGTGATGTCACAGTACAGGGATAATACACACAGTGATGTCACAGTACAGGGATAATACACACAGCGATGTCACAGTACAGAGATAATACACACAGTGATGTCACAGTACAGAGATAATACACACAGTGATGTCACAGTACAGGGATAATACACACAGTGATGTCACAGTACAGGGATAATACACGCAGTGATGTCACAGTACAGGGATAATACACACAGCGATGTCACAGTACAGAGATAATACACACAGTTATGTCACAGTACAGGGATAATACACAGTGATGTCACAGTACAGGGATAATACACAGTGATGTCACAGTACAGGGATAATACACACAGTGATGTCACAGTACAGGGATAATACACACAGTGATGTCACAGTACAGGGATAATACACACAGCGATGTCACAGTACAGAGATAATACACACAGTGATGTCACAGTACAGAGATAATACACACAGTGATGTCACAGCACAGGGATAATACACACAGTGATGTCACAGTACAGAGATAATACACACAGTGATGTCACAGTACAGGGATAATACACATAGTAATATCACAGTGCAGGGATAATACACACAGTGATGTCACAGTACAGGGATAATACACACAGTGATGTCACAGTACAGGGATAATACACACAGTGATGTCACAGTACAGGGATAATACACACAGTGATGTCACAGTACAGAGATAATACACACAGTGATGTCACAGTGCAGAGATAATACACACAGTGATGTCACAGTACAGGGATAATACACAGTGATGTCACAGTACAGGGATAATACACACAGTGATGTCACAGTACAGGGATAATACACAGTGATGTCACAGTACAGAGATAATACACACAGTGATGTCACAGTACAGAGATAATACACACAGTGATGTCACAGTACAGGGATAATACACACAGTGATGTCACAGTACAGGGATAATACACACAGTGATGTCACAGTACAGGGATAATACACACAGTGATGTCACAGTGCAGGGACCATTCATGAATTCAGTGATATTGCAGTATAAATATATATTTTATAAATTCAATAAACTTCAGCTTCTTTTCCTAAATCGTTGGCTGTAGATGGGATTAATGTGGTTATAAGACGATTGAATATAAATCCGTCACCCTCTCACAAATCTAAGGATAATTGAAAGCAGAACCCCACTGGTACAGAATGTCCGTGACTGACAGGGACGTCATATCCATTGTTGTTTCCTTGAGATACTGTTGACCCTATTGTGGTGAAGAGACCACCTGGTTACCTAAGTGGCCTATTAATTATGGAATGCTCATCCATGCTGATGTTCTGCTATGCTTTGTGCTATTTTATGCCGTGTGCCGCCAGCCGCGCACTATTACCGGGTGGCCTTATGCTTGTTTTAGCTTGGTACTCACTGTTCTATGTAAATATATACATGTCAATGTGTATAATATGATTATTACTGCCTTTGTGATCTGCGACATGTTGGAGAAATGCTGCGTTAGTGGTGGAAATGAACGGCTAAGCAGCGGGAGATGCGAATATACTCATCGGAGAGGAAGAAGGCAAGAACTCCAGTGCTGCCTGTCAGAGCGAGACAGCCTACAAGTCAGGATCGACACTCTCTGAAGAGGCTCTTTGCAGTTTCAAATTAACAGGGGGCTTGTATGGCCAATAACTCCCCTACGCCAACATGGCCCTCTCCACAGGGAGACACTAATTGGAGAAGCGCAACCAGTGGTAGTTAGGGGACCTGAAGTGCTGGTGACTCAGAACAAGGGTTGGGATGTATACACTAAATGTTAATACAATAAGCTCCTGGATACACGGCCGTGTCAGACGTCAGCATGGGGTTGGAATTAGCATGGATGTCCATGTTCATGGATGTGAACAGAAAGCATAAAAGATTCCTGTTTACCACCATGAAAAGCTAAACACCACATATCTGTTCTTCTAATACCAGCTCTCTAGCTCTGTCCAGACCATTACCTCTTGTGATAATAGTTTTAACCACCAAGCCTTTTTGGAGAATGGCTGTAGCCACAAAGAATGTTGCCTGTTGTGGGAATGGTTGTAACCACCAAATACATTGCCTCTTCTGAGAACGTTTATAACCACCAACCAAATTGCCTCTTCAGAGAATGGTTGTAACCACCAAGCATGTTGTGAGAATGGTTATAACCACCTAGAATGTTGTGAGAATGGTTATAACCACCTAGAATGTTGCCCTTTGCAAGAATAATTGTAACTGCCAAGCACATTCCTTTAGGGCTGAGCCCATATCTTTTGTCCTTTGTGAGAATGATTGTAACCACCAATCCTTTTTCCCCTTGTGAGAATAGTTGTAACTACCAAACCCATTGCCTCTTGTGTGAATAGTTGTAACCGCCAAGCACATCGTATTTTGAAAGAATGGTTGTAGCCACCAATCATGTTGCCCTTTGTAAGAATATTTGTAATCACCCAGCACAGTCTGTCAGGTCTGAACTTATATCTTCAGTCTTTTGTGAGAATGGTTGTAGCCACCAATCAGTTAACCTCTTGTGAGAATGGTTGTAACTGCCAAGCACGTTGTATCTTCTGAGAATGGTTGTATCCACCATTCACACTGGCTATTGTGAGAGTAGTTGTAACTGCCAAGAGTAAAGCTGCTTGTGAGAATGGGTGTAACCACCAAGCACATCACAACTTCTGAAAATGGTTGTAGCCACTAATCACATTACATCTTGTGAAAATAGTTGTAGCCATCAATAATGTTGCCCTTTGTAAGAATAGTTGTAACCACCCAGCGCATTCTCTCATGGCTGAGCCTATACATCCCATCTTTTGTGAGAATGATTGTAAGCCCCAATCATTTTACCCCTTGTGAGAGTAGTAACTACCAAGCACATTGCATCTTGTGAAAATGGTTGCACCCACCATTCACACAGCCGATTGTGTGAATAGTTCTAACCTCCTAGCATGTTGACTCTTGTGAGAACAGTTGTAACAGCCAAGCACATTGTATCTTGTGAGAGTGGTTGCACCCACCAATCACGCAGCCTATTGTGAGAATAGTTATATCCAGTAAGTACGTTGCCTCTTTGAGAATAGCTGAAACTACCAAGTATGTTGCCTCTTATCATGATGTTATAACCACTAAGCATGCTGCCTCTTATCATGATGTTATAACCACTAAGCATGCTGCCTCTTATCATGATGTTATAACCACTAAGCATGCTGCCTCTTATCATGATGTTATAACCACTAAGCATGCTGCCTCTTATCATGATGTTATAACCATTAAGCATGCTGCCTCTTATCATGATGTTTATAACCAATAAGCATGTGGCCTCTTATCACAATGGTTATAACCACTAGGCATGTTGCCTCTTATCATGATGTTATAACCACTAAGCATGTTGCCTCTTATCACGATGGTTATAACCACTAAGCCTGTTGCCTCTTATCATGATGGTTATAACCACTAAGCTTGCTGCCTCTTATCATGATGTTATAACCACTAAGCATGTTGCCTCTTATCATGATGTTATAACCACTAAGCATGCTGCCTCTTATCATGATGTTATAACCACTAAGCATGCTGCCTCTTATCATGATGCTATAACCACTAAGCATGTTGCCTCTTATCACGATGGTTATAACGACTAAGCATGCTGCCTCTTATCATGATGGTTATAACCACTAAGCAAGCTGCCTCTTATCATGATGGTTATAACCACTAAGCATGTTGCCTCTTATCATGATGGTTATAACCACTAAGCATGTTGCCTCTTATCATGATGGTTATAACCACTAAGCATGTTGCCTCTTATCATGATGGTTATAACCACTAAGCATGTTGCCTCTTATCATGATGTTATAACCACTAAGCATGTTGCCTCTTATCATGATGTTATAACCACTAAGCATGTTGCCTCTTATCATGATGTTATAACCACTAAGCATGTTGCCTCTTATCATGATGTTATAACCACTAAGCATGTTGCCTCTTATCATGATGGTTATAACCACTAAGCATGTTACCTCTTATCATGATAGTTATAACCACTAAGCATGTCGCCTCTTATCATGATGGTTATAACCACTAAGCATGTTGCCTCTTATAACGATGGTTATATAACCACTAAGCATGTTACCTCTTATCATGATAGTTATAACCACTAAACATGTTGCCTCTTATCATGATGGTTATAACCACTAAGCATGTTGCCTCTTATAACGATGGTTATATAACCACTAAGCATGTTACCTCTTATCATGATAGTTATAACCACTAAGCATGTCGCCTCTTATCATGATGGTTATAACCACTAAGCATGTTGCCTCTTATCACGATGGTTATAACCACTAAGCATGTTGCCTCTTATCATCACAACCACGCAAAGGGGGCAAAAAGACCCTCCGTACCGACTAACGGCACGGAGGTACACCCTCTGCGTCCCAGAGCTTCCAGCAAGCAAGAAAAACAAATAAACAAGCTGGACAGAAAAAACAGCAAACAAAAATAACACAAGAGCAACTTAGCTATGCAGAGCAGCAGGCCACAGGAACGATCCAGGAGGAAGCAAGTTCAATACTAGAACATTGACTGGAGGCCAGGATCAGAGCACCAGGTGGAGTTAAATAGAGCAGCACCTAACGACTTCACCACATCACCTGAGGAAGGAAACTCAGAAGCCGCAGTACCACTCTCCTCCACCAACGGAAGCTCACAGACAGAATCAGCCGAAGTACCACTTGTGACCACAGGAGGGAGCTCTGCCACAGAATTCACAACAGGGTAGAGATGGTCATGCAGCGGTTTGGTCGATCGGTGGTTACTGCAGGTTGTAGGCTTGTCGGAAGAGGTGGGTCTTCAGGTTCTGATAGAATCTCTTGAAAATGTAGTTTTATGTCAGAAAAATCCATGTTTATAAGACCTACTGTATTAGTATAAAATGGGTGGAGGCATAGTTGCCAACTTTTCAGGAGGTTTGTAACTCCCTCTCCGAACCCCAACCCTGACACTTCTGGTAACGTCCTAATCCCTTGCGGAACCTCTGAACACTTTTAAGCAGAGATTAAATAAACCCAACTTCTTCCAGTCCAAGAGTCCGAAAAAATCCAGAACAGTTGGCAACTATGGTCCCGACCCACGTAGACCTCTCTTACATCAGTCAGAGCGAAAAGCTGCAGGTGTTATCTATAGTTCACCATCGGCTGTTGAACAGACCGCCATAAATTAGCCAGCACCACATTACGTATTCCCCACCTTTTTACATTTCAGCATTGTCTGAATTATATATTGATTTATCTTACACCTTTCCAGCAGCCCCATGTAAATATTAGCCTGAGAGCACGTTCTGGTCATTGTTTTGTTGTTTGATGATGACATCTTGATCTTGGCTTTCTGCATGGTATCTTTGTTTTTGCAGGTCAGCGCTGCAGTCCTTTTATCTTTGCTTGTGTACAAGGAGCGGAAGCCATGTTATTGTTTACTCTTCCCGCCACTATAGGAAGCCATCACTCAAATCATTTTATATAACAGAGGGGACCCAACCTGTAATCTCTCGGAATTAAAGATGAGCAAAGGTAATCAGATTTGTTCCATTCCCTCCATCTAGCCCACTGTGAAAATACTGAATCATTGAAGGGCCCATTTCTATATTTATGTGGTAATTTTGTCATCTTTCATCACCACAACCATTATTTTTTATACATTGATTAAATATGTAATATCAAACATTAAAACCTCAGCTGTGTCATCATTTTTATTTGCAAGAGATCATAAAATTACATCTAATGTGTTTGTTTCAGATGCAGTTGTTACTATTTGGATTGAAGGGGTAGGCATAGTCCCCATTGCTGTACCCCATTTTCTATGTATAAGTACACTGTATGGAGAAAAGCATTGAAACTTATGTCTAATTATTGAATTCCAGTTTCGCATTCAGTCTCATTGCCCTCAGGGTATAACCACCGGCCCCATTGCCCCCAGTGTATAACATCTGACCGATGGACCCCAGTGTATAACTCATGCCCTATTGCCTCTGGTGAATAAATTCAGGCTCATTGCTCCCAGTGTAAAACAACCGAACCCATTACCCCTTTGTATATCATCCGGCCCCCCAACTAGCGTATAACACCCAGCCCCCCGCCATGCTATCTACCCTTATTATCATGTGACAGATCAGCCGGAGGTGCAGAGCTGACTGACACCAGCACGGTCCTGTCCATGACTTTTCTTTCCTCCCAAATCTTCCCCATCACCTGTGAGTGATATTATTGAGAAGTGGAAGAACCCGCAGCAACTCAGACAATACAATGGCTGCAACTGTAGCTTCAGTTTTATGGGAACAGTTTGGGGAAGGCCCATGTCTGTTCCCCATGACTGTGCCCAGTGCACAAGGTCCATACAGACAAGTTTGGGGAAGATTGATTGATAAACATGAGCGGCCTCACAGAGCCTGGATCTCAACCCTTTCCTAAAATAGAGATTGTGAGCCCGGCCTCCCCCAACATCCCACAACATCAGGGCCCGAGTTCACAAATGCTCTATAACTGTTATGAAGCGGTGGTCTAGGAGCAACATGGAATGAGCTCTGAGGGAAGTGGTAATTGTACTGACCGCAGTCCCTAAGCTCAACACAACACTAGAAGTAGCCGTGGAATGCTCCTAACTCCCTAGGCACCTCTTCACAGCCTAAGAGCTAACTACCCCTAAAGACAGAAGCAGGAAAACTATCTTGCCTCAGAGAAAATCCCCAAAGGATAGATTAGCCCCCCACAAATAATGACTGTGAGTGGAGAAGAAAAAGACATACACAGAATGAAACCAGGATGAGCACAGGAGGCCAGTCTAGCTTGATAGATAGGACAGGATGGAATACTGTGCGGTCAGTATAAAACACTACAAAAATCCATGCAGAGTTTACAAAAAAATCTTGACACCTGACTAAAGGTGTGGAGGGTAAATCTGCTTCCCAGAGCTTCCAGCAAGACAGAATTAATTCATACTGATAACGCTGGACAAACATAGAAAGCACTGAACGGATAAGTCCACAATCTGTGAACAGAAAAGTGCAAGCAAAAACTTAACTTTGCTAAACTGGTCAGGATAACAGGGAAATCCAAAGAGAAGTGAATCCAACCAGGAACCATTTACAAGTGGCACTGGCTGAAGGAACAGCCAGGCCTAAATAGCAGAGCAGAAGAGACGATAAGTGGAGGCAGCTGATGACAGCTAACTCCAAGGAGCAGCCATACCACTTGAAACCACAAGAGGGGGCCCAAGAGCAGAACCAACAAAAGTGCCACTTACAACCACCGGAGGGAGCCCAAGAGCGGAATTCACAACAATAACAGAGCAGGAGCCGTTATATCTGCAAAGGGGCCGACTCCATATTGATGTCTATGGATGTAGGACGGGAGGTTGGAAAAGCTCTGGGAGGTGGATGGGGATGGGGGAGGGGTTCACATACTTTTTCTATCTAATCTCATATCTATCTATTTTTCCACAATCAGACGCTCGATGGCCGGATCGAGTGTTGACTCCTAACCCTTAAAGAAGCTTTTTCATTTTAGGAGGACAAGGCAGCTTTTTGTTGTCGACTCCGTATCTGTTACAACATCATATTGTGAAGTAATCTCCAGCCAGATGATGAGAGGCGCTTTAGATGGAATAAATTGAAAAGCGCATTTTCCTTTCAGACGGAATGAAAGACTTGATTTGAGATTCTTTTTATAGCATAAATGTTTTCTAGCGCGGAGATGGATGAGGTTTGCGTGGGACTCGCACAGATAATCGTGCTGGGCTCCATCTCCCCAGCTCAAGGCTTTAGGGCTACTCGCAGCGCAGCGTCCGGGCGCTTTATTCTTATTTATATTGGCCCCGACATGTAACGTGTGTGATAGGACCATGTGTGTGCTCTGTGCTCATAGTCTGCCAAGAAGTGCATGGCTTAAAGGGTTTTCCCATGAATAAAGTTAGTTTTAAGGTTGATTTCAATCAATAGATCTTGGAATAATAATAATTTCCACAACTGGATGTGTTTAAATAAAATGTTCCTGTGCTCAGATAATCTTATAAATATTCCCCTGCTGTTTGCTGTGTAATGGCTGTGTCTGACCGTACAGGAACATGGTTGGATCATACCACATCTCCTGGGCAAGGGAGGACGCAAAAGAGTATACAGACATTACAGCATGGGATGACAGCTGATTCTTTTTGTAAAATAAAGCATATCCCTGCCTGTTTTTAAAAAAATGTTTTACCTCAAAGACACAATTATTTGAGAACCCCTGCTGTCCTGTCTGTATACTTTTTTGCTCTGCCTGCCTCCTCCTTGCCCAGGAGATGTGGTATGATCAGACGGTACGGTCCGACACAGCCATTACACAGTACACAGCAGGGGAATATTTATAAGATTATCTCAGCACAGGAACATTTTATTTAAACACATCCAATTGTGGAAATTATTCTGTTGATTAACATGAACTTTGTTCATAGGAAAAAACCCTTTAAAGGAACCCTCCGAGTAAAGCGTGCACTGCATTATCTTGTGTGCTTCGTCTTGGGCACGTAATTGATTGAATCACCTGTTCTTCTCTCCCATTTCCTACATTAAAGGGTGTGATTTTATAAAATATCTTCTTTTTTTCTTTCTTTCTCCCTTCCTTCTTGACTCTGTCCCTTCTCCTCTGTGTCTCTCTCTTTCTTTCTTTCTCTCTCCCTTTCCTTCATTCTTTCCTTTCTTCCTTCTTGACTCCCTCTTTAATTTCTTTCTTTCTTTTTCTCTTTCTCCCTAATTCTCTTCTTTTTCTTCATTCCTTCATTCTTTTCTTCTTGACTCTCTCCCTACTCCTCGGCATCGCTCTTTCTTTTTCCCTTTCCTTCCTTTTTTCCTTCCTTTCTTCTAGACTCCCTACTTCATTACTTTCTTTATTTCCTGTCTTTTATTTTCCTTCTTTCTTTTTTCCTAATTCCTTTCTTTTTCTTCCTTCCTGCCTTCCTTCCTTCCATCATTTTTTCCTTTCATTACTTCCTACCTTCCTTTCCCTTTTTTCCTTTCTTACCTCTTTCCTTCCATTCCTTTCTTTCCTTCCTTGCTACCCTTCTTCCTTCCTTTCTCCCCTCCATCCTTCCTTCTCACCTTCCTTCTTTCTTTCATTCATTCCTTCAATCCTTACCTTCTACCTTCCTTTTTTACTGTCCTCCTTACTTCCTCCTTTCCTTCCCTTCTTCATTCCTTCCTTCCTTTCATTCTTCCTTCCTTCCTTACTTCCATCCTTCCTTTCCTCCTTTCTTTTTTCTTTTCCTTCCTTCCCACCTTCCTTTCTCCCCTCATTCCTTCCTTCCTTCCTTCCTTCCTTCCTTCCTTCCTTCCTTCCTTCCTTCCTTCCTTTCTTTCTTCCTTTTTTCTTTCCTTCCCTTCTTTCTTCCCTTCTTCATTCCTTTCCTTCTTCCTCCCATTCTAAATAACAGGCTCTCTAATGACACATAGGCATTGACCCGTTATAGAGCCTTCCCTTATGATTGAAGATATTAGAACCTACCAATAACATCGTAATAGTGACGCTAGGGAAACAATAACTGTTCTTGTGTAACCTGGGTCTCTGGGCTCAATTATATCACACTTTCAGAGTCGGCACCGTATATATCATTCACAAGCGACGTGGTGTACAAGGGACGGCCATAACAAAAAATTGGAGCATCCTCCTTGGTTTAGGTGCCCAATCCACCCCCATCGCCCCACAGAAAGAACGTCTCTAGAGAGTCCAATCATACAAGGGAACAGAAATCTCTCCTCCTGACCTACCATGATGCCAACAAAAATGTGAGAGACAAGGAACAGATAAGACACCAAAGTCGGAGTCGATCTGAGAAGATAGCAGCCATGACTTGTCTGTAGGTCATTTCAGGACCACACTATCAATGCCTATACCTGGCACTGAGCGAAAATTATACAGTGCACTGTTCCTTTCTGTATCCGAATCATCCACGCTAATTAAGTCATTAATTCTAGCAACATAGGAATAGTTGAATAGTATCATCACATTAGAGCTTAATGAGTATTGATTGCCAATTACAATGCTTAGCGGCAGCAGTGGAATTCCTGTCGTTATTGATGCACATTCTGTACATCCACTCTTCTCCCCATATACATCCACATTGTGGTCAGGTACGTGACTTTCCGTGACTCATTCTGTCTCTTACATTTTGCATTTCTTGAAATCTAATGTAAAATGATCCTTGGATTCTCGAGTGTTCTTTAAAGGCACTTGAGCTAATTAATTGATATTCTTGTTGATATATCTCCCTCCAGTCTCTACCAGTAAGTTGACGTTATCTGTTGACTGTGGTGCTATGGAGAACATTTCGATGATGTTTTTAGAATTTTTGGAAAAAAACATGGCTCCCGTTGGAGAGGGCACCATCTATGAGGAATAGGTAATATTCAAGGTAAGACTGAACCAGTAGAGTCCCAGAAGATCCTCTAATGTGCTCTGACCCATAGTCCTCCATAAAGCTTACAAAGAAAGCCCAATGAAGCAACTTCTAGTTTATGATCTTTAATAATTGACGTTTAGCAATGAAGTTGGATGATTGCTTATAAATACTGGTTGATGTCAAGAAGTCAGGTATCACCTATGAGGATCGAACATGACTACTGAGGACTGAGCACTACGTATGAGGACTGGATATGATTAATGAGGATTGGGCACCGCCTATGAGGATTGAACATTACTAATAAGGATTGGGCACCACTTATGAAGATGAGACATGACTAATGAGGACTGGGTACTACCTATAAGGATTGGACAAGACTAATGTGGATTGGGCATCACTTATGAGGATTGGACAAGACTAATGTGGATTGGGCATCACCTATGAGGATTGGACATGAAAAATTAGGATTGAGCACCACCTATGAGATTTGGAGATGATTAATGAGGATCGGACACCACCTATGAGGATTGTAGGTGATTAATGGGGATTGGGCACCACAAATGAGGATTGGACATGACTAATGGGGTTTGGCACCACCTATGAGGATTGAACATGACTAATGAAGATTGTGCACCACCTATCAGGATTAGAGATAATTAATCATGATTGGACATCATCTATGAACATCACAGATGACTACCGTAATTAGGATTGAGCACCACCTATGAGGTTTGGAGATGATTATTGAGGATTGGACACAACCTACGAGGATTGTAGTTGATTAATGGACATTGGGCACCACCTATGAGGATTGAACTTGGTTAATCAGGACTGGGAACCACCTATGAGGATTGGACATGGTTAATCAGGACTGGGAACCACCTATGAGGATTGGACATGACTAATGAGGATTGTGCACCACCTATCAGGATTTGAGATCATTAATGATGATTGGACACCACATGTGAAGATCAGACATGACTAGTGAGGATTGGTACTACCTATAAGCTTTGGAGATAATTAATGAGGATTGGGCACCACCTATGAGGATTGGAGATAATTAGTGAGGATTGGGCACCACCTATGAGGATTGGAGATAATTAGTGAGGATTGGGCACCATCTATGAAAATGATAAATTACTAAAAAGGATTGTGCATCATCTATGAGGATTAGAGCTGATTAATAAGGATCGGGCACCACCTATGAAGATCAGACATGACTCATGATGATTAGGAACCACCTATGAAGGTCAGACATGACTCATGAGGACTGGGCACCACCTATGAGGATTAGAGTTGATTAATGAGGCCCGGGCACCACCTATGAAGATCAGACACGACTCATGAGGACTGGGCACCACCTATGAGGATTAGAGTTGATTAATGAGGCTCGGGCACCACCTATGAAGATCAGACACGACTCATGAGGACTGGGCACCACCTATGAGGATTAGAGTTGATTAATGAGGCTCGGGCACCACCTATGAAGATCAGACACGACTCATGAGGACTGGGCACCACCTATGAGGATTAGAGTTGATTAATGAGGCTCGGGCACCACCTATGAAGATCAGACACGACTCATGAGGACTGGGCACCACCTATGAGGATTAGAGTTGATTAATGAGGCTCAGGCACCACCTATGAAGATCAGACACGACTCATGAGGACTGGGCACCACCTATGAGGATTAGAGTTGATTAATGAGGCTCGGGCACCACCTATGAAGATCAGACACAACTCATGAGGACTGGGCACCACCTATGAGAATTGGACATGACCAATGAGGATTGCCGAGAAACAATGCAGCGAAAATACAAACCTATGCTGGTTAGGATCACTGTAAATCAAAATGCAACTTGTGAAAACATATCCTATGGGCTTATGATTATGTCTTTTTTTAATGGGTTGACATAATAACTAGGTGCATTGTAGGAAATGGAAAGCAATTTATTTGCGCCCCTGAGCACAGCTGTCTTCCTGTCTGGTTCGATACAGTGAATGATGAACAATAAAATAGGAAAAGAATAGAAGTAAACTCACTCCTAAAAATTGAAGATTTATGATTTGAATAATAATAACAATAATGATGATGATAAAAATAAAATGTTACGTAAATGTAAAAAAAAATTGAAAAGGCAAATAGATAAAGGAAATGTAGAAATATATATATATATATATATATATATATATATATAAAAAAGAAAACTTAGTAAACTAAAAATATATTAAAAATGTTAAATAAATGTAAAAAAAAGTTGAAAAACAAACAAACAAAACAAACGAGAAATAATAATAATAAGAAGAAAATTAAGTGAGTAAAATAAAAATACCCCCCAAATATAACAATAATAATAATAATAATAATAATAATAATAATAATAATAATAATAATAATAATAATTACAAATGTAAATTAAAAACAAAAAATATGAAGAAAATAAATAAAATAAATGCTAAAATATATATAAATAGCAGTACAAAATAAGCTAAAAATACTCCAATACCCCAAAATAATAATAATAATAATAATAATAATAATAATAATAATAATAATAATATTAATAAATAATAAATAAGTGTAAACAAATATTGACAAAATAAACACATAAAAGAAAGGTAAAATAAATATAATAGAAATAATAGAAATAAATAAGCTAAACTACCCCTATACCTCTCACAAAAAATAAAAAAATGTAAAAAGTAAGCAAATATTGAGAAATTAAATAAACTAAATAAATTTGAAAAAAATATTTTTTAAAAATAATAAAACTAAAAGTAAGCCATAAATAAACCTCAAAATATAATACAGTTATAAAAAAAAGGCAAAATATAATTCATTGCAGAAGAATAGCTTTGCAATTTGTCAAAACCTATTCCTTTGGTTTCTGACTAAGTCATTTTCTAATTGGGTTGACATTATACCTAGTAGTTGTATTATAGTAAAGTCAATTATTCGCACACCTTATTTGCATTATTTATAGTGAATGATGAACAGAAGCAGCTAATTGAATACATGTTAATAAAACTGGAAATATGTATATAATGCAAATAAAAAATAACAAAAATATAAAGTAAATGAAAAATGTTAAGAACAAAATACAAAGTACAGCAGAAATGTAAAATAAAATTAAAAAAAAATTAAATAAAAAATAATTCACAAGAATAAAATAAAAAAAAAAAATAACAATAATTGGGCGGATTAGATGGATTTCTATTTTTGTTTTCTGCCGTCACTAATCATTGTTTCTGTATAAGCCATTATAGAAATAGCAATTAGTCAAGAAGTTGCCTTCCTTGTAGCACCTACGACGTCCATTAATGATGTTTACTATGGTGACAAATCACCCGATCTCCTCCATTAGATACTCAGGGCTGATTATGATATAGAACGTCACAACTTATCTGGTAGGTAAAAGAACTCCAATACGCTGTTATCAGCCCTGGTTCTGCGCTCGCTGAAGCTTACACATCGCAGTCGGTGATTAATTCCAGTTGCCATAGAGAAGTAAATTGCGTTTTCTCAATTGAATTGTCTACATAGAAAATTCTGAATGTTTTCAAAATTCACGTCTTCTCATTCACGGCGAATATTGTTGGGGCCCCTGGGAAGAGGGGGCCCATATTGGGTTGACTTTCTACACCTTTAATAGGGGCAAAAAACAGGTACAGGGTTGTGGTCTCCATAATGTTAGCAAACATGAAGTGGACCTTTTGTGATCAGTGATGGGAGGTTGGTGCTGGTGGAGTCAGGCAGCTGCTGTAAAGGGCTTTAATTATATCGTTGCTATAGGGGTCTTTTTTTTCCATGGATCTGTGATCTTGTTGCTTCCAAAATGTATGCCGGTTTAGGTTCTTCCTTCGGGATCAAGTCAGGACTTCCAAGGTTTCAGCTGATTTCATCTCATTAATGTGTTTTTGATACTAGTAGGTATGAGAACATATATCTCGGCACCAGGGATCTTCATTGATTCAGTGTCCAAAGGGAAAAATGTCGAAAATTCAATAGCAAATGATAATTCTGAGATGAGTGAGTGACCTAACTAATCCCCAGGAGATCACATTTGTTATCTATTTTTCTATCATATTTTTTTTATGGAGTATAATAAAGCAGAATGAAATTAATCCAATAGGATTGGAAGGGAATTTTCTTGGCTTTGAACAGCTTCATAAGATTGGAAAACATAGCTGCCTCTCGCACAGCTCAGGGAATTTGTTGTTAAAAAATGACTTTGTGTTAAATTCAGGTTTTTTTTTAATGTCATTATTTTTATTAAAAAAACAAAGTTATAATGTAATTTTCACACTGGCCACTGGGGTTTTTTAGGCTCACAACTCCTGTGCTTTTAGGAAGAGTTTTCAGCAGTCGCCTTATCGTCAGAGGCAGGATTACACTGACTGATAACGTCGGTATGCACAGCTGATAACACAAGATCCTCCGATCACAATAGGCGATGTCACAGCTCACCTCCCCTCAGAATGACCCTTGTTCATGGGATGATTAATACAAAAGTTAGGGCCAGAGCCTGATAATTGCTACTAATGTATGGTTTCCTGAAACTACATGAACTTGGGGTCTAAAAAAGTCCAAGTGACCAGTGACTGAAAATTTCACGATTTCTATTTTTTATTACTAATACAAATTGTGCTATAGAAAAAAAATGCCAGAATTTAAAAAAATAAATATATTTTTAACAAAAAAAGATAGATTTAAACAATAGGACATTTTCTCATGACACATTCCCTTTAATCATAGTCTACCTTTCTCAGAATGGCAGTCAAGACACCATGAAAATCTAAATTGAGGAACTGTCATATTATGTATGACGGCATTCTATAGTAAGCTCCTGTACATGGTGGCACTCTATAGTAAGCTCCTGTACATGGTGGCACTCTATAGTAAGCTCCTATGTGAGGTGGTACTCTACAGTAAGCTCCTGTATGTGATGGCACTCTGTAATGAGCTCCTGTGCATGGTGGCACTCTATAGTAAGCTCCTGTACATGGTGGCACTCTATAGTAAGCTCCTATGTGAGGTGGTACTCTACAGTAAGCTCCTGTATGTGATGGCATTCTGTAATGAGCTCCTGTACATGGTGGCACTCTATAGTAAGCTCCTGTACATGGTGGCACTCTATAGTAAGCTCCTATGTGAGGTGGTACTCTATAGTAAGCTCCTGTATGTGATGGCACTCTGTAATGAGCTCCTGTGCATGGTGGTACTCTATTGTAAGCTCCTGTACATGGTGGTTCTCTATAGTAAGCTCCTATGTGTGGTGATACTCTACAGTAAGCTCCTGTGCATGGTGGCACTCTATAGTAAGCTCCTGTGCATGGTGACACTCTATAGTAAGCTCCTATGTGTGGTGGTACTCTACAGTAAGCTCCTGTGCATGGTGGCACTCTATAGTAAGCTCCTGTGCATGGTGGCACTCTATAGTAAGCTCATGTGCATGGTGGTACTCTATAGTAAGCTCCTGTACATGGTGGCACTCTATAGTAAGCTCATGTGCATGGTGGTACTCTACAGTAAGCTCCTATGTGAGGTGGTACTCTACAGTAAGCTCCTGTATGTGATGGCACTCTGTAATGAGCTCCTGTGCATGGTGGTACTCTATTGTAAGCTCCTGTACATGGTGGTTCTCTATAGTAAGCTCCTATGTGTGGTGATACTCTACAGTAAGCTCCTGTGCATGGTGGCACTCTATAGTAAGCTCCTGTGCATGGTGACACTCTATAGTAAGCTCCTATGTGTGGTGGTACTCTACAGTAAGCTCCTGTGCATGGTGGCACTCTATAGTAAGCTCCTGTGCATGGTGGCACTCTATAGTAAGCTCCTGTGCATGGTGGCACTCTATAGTAAGCTCCTATGTCTGGTGGTACTCTAGAGTAAGCTCCTGAGCATGGTGGTACTCTATAGCAAGCTCCTGTGCATGGTGACACTCTAAAGTAAGCTCCTATGTGTGGTGGTACTCTACAGTAAGCACCTGTACATGGTGGTACTCTATAGTAAGCTCCTGTGCATGGTGGTACTCTATTGTAAGCTCCTGTACATGGTGACACTCTATAGTAAGCTCCTGTGCGTGGTGGTACTCTACAGTAAGCTCCTGTATGTGATGGCATTCTGTAATGAGCTCCTGTGCATGGTGGCGCTCTATAGCAAGCTCTTGTGCATGGTGGCACTCTATAGTAAGCTCCTGTGCATAGTGGTACTCTATAGTAAGCTCCTGTGCATTGGTGGTACTCTATAGTAAGCTCCTGTGCATGGTGGTACTCTATAGTAAGCTCCTGTGCATGGTGGCACTCTGTAGTAAGCTCCTGTATGTGATGGCACTCTGTAATGAGCTCCTGTGCATGGTGGCGCTCTATAGCAAGTTCTTATGCATGGTGGCACTCTATAGTAATTTCCTGTGCATGGTGGCACTCTATAGTAATTTCCTGTGCATGGTGGCACTCTGTAGTAAGCTCCTGTACATGGTGACACTCTATAGTAAGCTCCTATGTGTGGTGGTACTCTACAATAAGCACCTGTACATGGTGGTACTCTATAGTAAGCTCCTGTGCATGGTGATACTCTATAGTAAGCTTCTGTGCATGGTGGCACTCTATAGTAAGCTCCTATGTGTGGTGGTACTCTACAGTAGGCTCCTGTGCATGGTGGTACTCTATAGTAAGCTGCTGTGCATGGTGGCACTCTGTAGTAAGCTCCTGTATGTGATGGTACTTTGTAATGAGCTCCTGTGCATGGTGGCGCTCTATAGCAAGCTCTTGTGCATGGTGGCACTCTATAGTAATTTACTGTGCATGGTGGCACTCTATAGTTACTGTAGCTCCTGTGCATGGTGGCACTCTATAGTAAGCTCCTGTACATGGTGACAGTCTATAGTAAGCTCCTATGTGTGGTGGTACTCTACAGTAAGCTCCTGTGCATGGTGGTACTCTATAATAAGCTCCTGTGCATGGTGGTACTCTATAGTAAGCTCCTGTATGTGATGGCACTCTGTAATGAGCTCCTGTGCATGGTGGTGCTTTATAGCAAACTCTTGTGCATGGTGGCACTCTATAGTAAGCTCCTGTGCATGATGGCACTCTATAGTTAGCTCCTGTGCATGGTGGTACTCTATAGTAAGCTCCTGTGTATGGTGGCACTCTATAGTAAGCTCCTGTGCATGGTGGTACTCTATAGTAAGCTCCTGTGCATGGTGGTACTCTATAGTAAGCTCCTGTGCATGGTGGCACTCTATAGTAAGCTCCTATGTGTGGTGGTACTCTACAGTAGGCTCCTGTGCATGGTGGTACTCTATAGCAAGCTCTTCTGCATGGTGGCACTTTATAGTAAGCTCCTGTGCATGGTGGCACTCTATAGTAAGCTCCTGTGCATGGTGGTACTCTATTGTAAGCTCCTGTGCATGGTGGCACTCTATAGTAAGCTCCTGTGCATGGTGGTACTCTATAGTAAGCTCCTGTGCATGGTGGTACTCTATAGTAAGCTCCTGTGCATGGTGGTACTCTATAGTAATCTCCTGTGCATGGTGGCACTCTATAGTAAGCTCCTATGTGTGGTGGTACTCTACAGTAGGCTCCTGTGCATGGTGGTACTCTATAGTAAGCTCCTGTGCATGGTGGCACTCTGTAGTAAGCTCCTGTATGTGATGGCACTCTGTAATGAGCTCCTGTGCATGGTGGCCCTCTATAGCAAGTTCTTATGCATGGTGGCACTCTATAGTAATTTCCTGTGCATGGTGGCACTCTATAGTAATTTCCTGTGCATGGTGGCACTCTATAGTTACTGTAGCTCCTGTGCATGGTGGCACTCTATAGTAAGCTCCTGTACATGGTGACACTCTATAGTAAGCTCCTATGTGTGGTGGTACTCTACAATAAGCACCTGTGCATGGTGGTACTCTATAGTAAGCTCCTGTGCATGGTGATACTCTATAGTATGCTCCTGTATGTGATGGCACTCTGTAATGAGCTCCTGTGCATGGTGGTATTCTATAGTTAGCTCCTGTGCATGGTGGTACTCTATAGTAATGAAGATGCCGGGCCCCCCATCCTTGCTATATTTCCTGAGATAGCCCTCCGTCTGTTCTATTTGCTAACCTAGGGAAGAGGGGCACTACCGTGCACCACAGTACACTAACGCAAATGAGGGTTAACAGAAAACATCAGGCATACAAAATATTCACATATATATAGCAGAGGAATGCACTTGGGAGTGGAGGAAGGGGATTAAACCAAAGTAGAGGAGGAAAGGGAATTACCACACTTACAAACCATGCAACAGTCACAGCTTACTCCTCCAGAACTCCTTCTGATATGAACTTCTCTCCTCCTAAGCTATGCAGCAAATGCTAGCTCTGACATTGATTTGAATCAGGAGCCAGATTATAAAGGGAATCGGAGTGGTTTTCCAACATGGTAAATTAACCCCTGTTCTGCCAAAAGGAATAAACACCATTAAAATGAAGAAGTGCTTCGCTCAGTGCAAGAGTAGGAGCAATCAGACGTCATGGTCTTCTGGCTTCTCTCTGTTGCGGAAACCTTGTGACATAGCTCCTGTGCATGGTGTCACTCTATAGTTAGCGCCTGTGAGTAGTGTGTTGTGAATTCTGTGGCTGAGTTCACTTCTGTGGTCACAAGTGGTATTGCAGTCTCTGGGCTTCCTCCCTCAGGTGTTTTGGTGAGCTCGTTGGCTGCCTTGCTATTTAGCTCCACCTGAGTCTGTCTTCCTTGCTCCTTGTCAATGTTCCAGTGTTGGATCTGAGCTACTGCATCTTTCCTTGGGCCTGCTGCTCTGCTAGATAAGTGCTTCTAGTTTGTTTTCTGTTTTTTTCTGTCCAGCTTGCTATTGTCTTTTGCTGGAAGCTCTGAGAAGCAGAGGGGTGCACCGCCGTGCTGTTAGTTCGGCACGGTGGGTCTTTTTGCCCCTTTGCGTGGTTTTCGTTTTAGGGTTTTTTGTAGACTGCATAGTTCTCTTTGCTATCCTCGCTCTGTCTAGAATATCGGGCCTCACTTTGCTGAATCTATTTCATTCCTACGTTTGTCTTTTCATCTTGCTAACAGTCATTATATGTGGGGGGCTGCCTATTCCTTTGGGGTATTTCTCTGAGGTAAGTCAGGCTTGTATTTCTATCTTCAGGCTAGTCAGCTCCTCAGGCAGTGCCGAGTTGCATAGGTAGTTGTTAGGCGCAATCCACTGCTGCTTATAGTTGTGTGAGGATAGATCAGGTACTGCAGTCTACAGAGATTCCACGTCTCAGAGCTCGTCCTATTGTTTTTGGTTATTGCCAGATCTCTGTATGTGCGCTGATTACTGCACACTGTGTTGCCTGATTGCCAGCCATAACAGTACAAGGAGCCACACCAATGATTCCCAATAGAGGGAAAAAAGAAATCCTGACATCATTTTTTTTTCTTAGCTCTGTCTTCAGTCTTTTTTTTCCCCTAGACATTAGAGTGCTTCAGGACACAGCTGTGGACATGGATATTCAGGCTCTGTGCTCCTCAATGGATAATCTCGTTGTAAATGTACAAAAGATTCAAGATACTATTGATCAGAAATCGATGCTAGAACCAAGAATTCCGATTCCTGATTTGTTTTTTGGTGACAGAACTAAGTTCCTGAGCTTCAGAAATAATTGTAAGCTATTTTTGGCCTTGAAACCTCATTCTTCTGGTAATCCTATTCAACAGGTTTTGATTATTATTTCTTTTTTGCGCGGCGACCCACAGGACTGGGCGTTTTCTCTTGCACCAGGAGATTCTGCATTGAGTAATGTTGATGCATTTTTCCTGGCGCTCGGATTGCTTTACGATGAGCCTAATTCAGTGGATCAAGCTGAGAAAAATCTGCTGGCTTTATGCCAGGGTCAGGATGATGTAGAAGTATATTGTCAGAAATTTAGGAAATGGTCAGTACTTACTCTGTGGAATGAATCTGCACTAGCGGCTTTGTTCAGAAAGGGTCTCTCTGAAGCTCTTAAGGATGTAATGGTGGGATTTCCTATGCCTGCTGGTTTGAATGAGTCTATGTCCTTGGCCATTCAGATCGGTCGTCGCTTGCGCGAGCGTAAATCTGTGCACCATCTGGCGGTACTGCCTGAGAGTAAACCTGAGCCTATGCAGTGCGACAGGACTATGACTAAAGTAGAACGGCAAGAACACAGACGTCTGAACAGACTGTGTTTCTATTGTGGTGATTCTACTCATGCTATTTCTAATTGTCCTAAACGCACTAGGTGGTTCGATAGCTCTGCCGTTATTGGTACTGTACAGTCCAAATTCCTTTTGTCCATTACCTTAATGTGCTCTTTGTCATCGTATTCTGTCATGGCGTTTGTGGATTCAGGCGCTGCCCTGAATCTGATGGATTTGGATTATGCTAAACGTTGTGGATTTTTCTTGGAGCCATTGCGGTGTCCTATTCCGTTGAGAGGAATTGATGCTACACCTTTGGCCAAGAATAAGCCTCAGTACTGGGCCCAGCTGACCATGTGCATGGCTCCTGCACATCAGGAAGTTATTCGCTTTCTGGTACTGCATAATTTGCATGATGTGGTCGTGTTGGGGTTGCCATGGCTACAAACCCATAATCCAGTATTGGATTGGAACTCTATGTCGGTAACCAGCTGGGGTTGTCAGGGAGTACATGGTGATGTTCCATTTTTGTCTATTTCGTCATCCATTCCTTCTGACATCCCAGAGTTCTTGTCGGACTTTCAGGATGTATTTGAAGAGTCCAAGTCTGATGCCCTACCTCCGCATAGGAATTGTGATTGTGCTATCGATTTGATTCCTGGTAGTAAATTCCCTAAGGGTCGTTTATTTAATTTGTCCGTACCTGAACACACCGCTATGCGCAGTTATGTGAAGGAGTCCCTGGAGAAGGGACATATTCGCCCATCGTCGTCACCATTGGGAGCAGGGTTCTTTTTTGTAGCCAAGAAGGATGGTTCGCTAAGACCGTGTATTGATTACCGCCTTCTTAATAAGATCACTGTTAAGTTTCAGTATCCCTTGCCATTGATTTCTGACTTGTTTGCTCGGATTAAGGGGGCTAGTTGGTTTACTAAGATTGATCTTCGTGGTGCGTATAATCTGGTGAGAATCAGGCAGGGAGATGAATGGAAAACGGCATTTAATACGCCCGAGGGTCATTTTGAGTATCTGGTGATGCCGTTCGGACTTGCCAATGCTCCATCTGTTTTTCAGTCTTTTATGCATGACATTTTCCGTGAGTATCTGGATAAATTCTTGATTGTTTACTTGGATGACATTTTGATCTTCTCAGATGATTGGGAGTCTCATGTGAAGCAAGTCAGAATGGTTTTCCAGGTACTGCGTGCTAATTCCTTGTTCGTGAAGGGATCAAAGTGTCTCTTCGGTGTGCAGAAAGTTTCATTTTTGGGGTTCATCTTTTCCCCTTCTACTATCGAGATGGATCCGGTTAAGGTTCAGGCCATCCAGGATTGGACTCAGCCGACATCTCTAAAAAGTCTGCAGAAATTCCTGGGCTTTGCTAATTTTTATCGTCGCTTCATCTGTAATTTTTCTAGCATTGCCAGACCATTGACCGATTTGACCAAGAAGGGTGCTGATTTGGTTAATTGGTCTTCTGCTGCCGTGGAAGCTTTTCAGGAGTTGAAGCGTCGTTTTTGCTGTGCCCCTGTGTTGTGTCAACCTGATGTTTCTCTTCCGTTCCAGGTCGAGGTTGATGCTTCTGAGATTGGTGCAGGGGCGGTTTTGTCACAGAGAGGTTCTGATTGCTCAGTGTTCAAACCATGTGCTTTCTTTTCCAGGAAATTTTCTGCTGCTGAGCGTAATTATGATGTGGGCAACCGAGAGTTGCTGGCCATGAAGTGGGCATTCGAGGAGTGGCGTCATTGGCTTGAGGGTGCTAAGCATCGCGTGGTGGTATTGACTGATCATAAGAACTTGACTTATCTCGAGTCTGCCAAGCGCTTGAATCCTAGACAGGCCCGTTGGTCGTTATTTTTTGCTCGTTTTGATTTTGTGATTTCATACCTTCCGGGCTCTAAAATGTGAAGGCGGATGCTCTGTCTAGGAGTTTTGTGCCCGACTCTCCGGGGTTATCTGAGCCGGCGAGTATCCTCAAGGAAGGAGTCATTGTGTCTGCCATCTCCCCTGATTTGCGGAGAGTGTTGCAGAAATTTCAGGCTAATAAACCTGATCGTTGTCCGGCCGAGAAACTGTTCGTCCCTGATAGGTGGACTAGTAAAGTTATCTCTGAACTTCATTGTTCGGTGCTGGCCGGTCATCCAGGAATCTTTGGTACCAGGGAGTTGGTTGCTAGATCCTTCTGGTGGCCATCTCTGTCACGGGATGTGCGTGCTTTTGTGCAGTCCTGTGGAATTTGTGCTAGGGCTAAGCCCTGCTGTTCACGTGCCAGTGGGTTGCTTTTGCCCTTGCCGGTCCCGAAGAGGCCTTGGACACATATTTCGATGGATTTCATTTCTGACCTTCCCGTTTCTCAAAAAATGTCGGTCATTTGGGTGGTCTGTGATCGCTTTTCTAAAATGGTCCATCTGGTGCCCTTGGTTAAATTGCCTTCCTCCTCTGATTTGGTGCCTTTGTTCTTCCAGCATGTGGTTCGTTTACATGGCATTCCTGAGAATATTGTTTCTGACAGAGGTTCCCAGTTTGTCTCGAGGTTCTGGCGAGCCTTTTGTGGTAGGATGGGCATTGACCTATCTTTTTCCTCGGCCTTCCATCCTCAGACTAATGGCCAGACCGAACGAACCAATCAGACCTTGGAAACATATCTGAGATGTTTTGTTTCCGCTGACCAGGATGATTGGGTGTCATTTTTGCCGTTGGCTGAGTTCGCCCTTAATAATCGGGCCAGCTCGGCTACCTTGGTCTCTCCATTTTTCTGCAATTCTGGGTTCCATCCTCGTTTCTCTTCAGGACAGGTTGAGTCTTCGGACTGTCCTGGTGTGGATTCTGTGGTGGACAGGTTGCAGCAGATCTGGACTCAGGTAGTGGACAATTTGACCTTGTCCCAGGAGAAGGCTCAGCTTTTCGCTAATCGCAGACGCCGTGTGGGACCCCGACTTCGTGTTGGGGATTTGGTTTGGTTATCTTCTCGTCATATTCCTATGAAGGTTTCCTCTCCTAAATTTAAACCTCGTTTTATTGGTCCGTATAGGATTTCTGAGATTCTCAATCCGGTGTCTTTTCGTCTGACCCTCCCAGACTCCTTTTCCATACATAATGTATTCCATAGGTCGTTGTTGAGGAGATACGTGGCACCTATGGTTCCATCTGTGGAGCCTCCTGCCCCTGTTTTGGTGGAGGGGGAATTGGAGTATATTGTGGAGAAGATTTTGGATTCTCGTGTCTCTAGACGGAAACTCCAGTATCTGGTCAAATGGAAGGGTTATGCTCAGGAAGATAATTCCTGGGTTTTTGCCTCTGATGTCCATGCCCCAGATCTTGTTCGTGCCTTTCATGTGGCTCATCCTGGTCGGCCTGGGGGTTCTGGTGAGGGTTCGGTGACCCCTCCTCAAGGGGGGGGTACTGTTGTGAATTCTGTGGCTGAGTTCACTTCTGTGGTCACAAGTGGTATTGCAGTCTCTGGGCTTCCTCCCTCAGGTGTTTTGGTGAGCTCGTTGGCTGCCTTGCTATTTAGCTCCACCTGAGTCTGTCTTCCTTGCTCCTTGTCAATGTTCCAGTGTTGGATCTGAGCTACTGCATCTTTCCTTGGGCCTGCTGCTCTGCTAGATAAGTGCTTCTAGTTTGTTTTCTGTTTTTTTCTGTCCAGCTTGCTATTGTCTTTTGCTGGAAGCTCTGAGAAGCAGAGGGGTGCACCGCCGT
The DNA here is from genome assembly GCF_032444005.1 of Ranitomeya imitator. NCBI lineage: Eukaryota > Metazoa > Chordata > Amphibia > Anura > Dendrobatidae > Ranitomeya > Ranitomeya imitator. Next base: position 209,256,178 of record NC_091288.1, read on the forward strand.
GCTGTTAGTTCGGCACGGTGGGTCTTTTTGCCCCTTTGCGTGGTTTTCGTTTTAGGGTTTTTTGTAGACTGCATAGTTCTCTTTGCTATCCTCGCTCTGTCTAGAATATCGGGCCTCACTTTGCTGAATCTATTTCATTCCTACGTTTGTCTTTTCATCTTGCTAACAGTCATTATATGTGGGGGGCTGCCTATTCCTTTGGGGTATTTCTCTGAGGTAAGTCAGGCTTGTATTTCTATCTTCAGGCTAGTCAGCTCCTCAGGCAGTGCCGAGTTGCATAGGTAGTTGTTAGGCGCAATTCACTGCTGCTTATAGTTGTGTGAGGATAGATCAGGTACTGCAGTCTACAGAGATTCCACGTCTCAGAGCTCGTCCTATTGTTTTTGGTTATTGCCAGATCTCTGTATGTGCGCTGATTACTACACACTGTGTTGCCTGATTGCCAGCCATAACAGTAGTGGCACTCAATATTAAGCTTCTGTGTATGTTGGTACCCTAGATTGAGCTCCTGTGCATGGTGGTACTCTATAGCAAATTTTTCTGCATGGTGGCCCTCCATAGTTAGCTCCTGTACATGGTGGCACTCTATATTGAGCTCCTGTGCATGGTGACAGGATAGACTGATCTCCTGTGCATGGTGGCACTCTATAGTTAGCTCCTGCGCATGGGGACACTTTAAAGTGAGCTCTTCTGCATGGCGGCACTCTATAGTGAGCTCATCAGCATGGTGGTACTCTATAAGTAGCTCCTCTGTATGGCGGTGCTCTATAGTGAGCTCATCAGCATGGTGGTACTCTATAATTATCTCCTCCGCTTGATGGCAATCTATAGTGAGCTCCTGTGCACGGTGGCGCTCTGTAGTAAGCTCCTGTGTGTGGTGGCATGCCATATTGAGCTCTTGTGTATGGTGGCAGTCTATATTTAACTCCTGTGCATGGTGCCACTCTGTAGTTAGCTCCTATAGGAAAGAGAAGGAGATCCAGCTCAACGAAATAGTGAAAAATCCATAGTTTATTTCACTTAAAATATAGTGAAAGCTTGTCTTGCTTCCATTATCATGTGTGTCTATTTTTGCTTGATTAGACAATTCCACCAATTGCAGCACCGGAGCGATAACCGGATACTAGTATAACAGTATAGACATGTCTTGTACCAGGTATCATGATTAAGGGTGCTTAGTCACCGGAAACGCGTTGACCTTGGTTTTAAAATTTTTTTTTGTATGCTGATGTTTTGTCCTTTCACTATATTTTAAGGGAAATAAACTATGGATTTTTCACTATTTCGTTGAGCTGGATCTCCTTCTCTTTCCTGTTCGTCTACGCCCTGACACAGCGGTTCCGTGCTCCGAGCTCTTGGGAATGTCGGTATGGTGAGCTGGATTTTGTTTTTTCCAGTTAGCTCCTATGCATGGTGGCATGCTAAAGTAAGCTCCTGTACATGGTGACACTCTATAATGAGCTCATGTACATGATGGCACTCTATAGTAAGCCCCCATGCATGGTGACACCCTATAGTGAACTCCTGGGCATTCTTTATGATGAGTTTTTCTAACTGGGAGGACAACTGTGAGGACAATCTTGGGTTGGAGAAGTCTCTATAGATGCACTTTCTGGCTGGGGCACCTGGGAATGGAGTCACTTTTAAGTGTGAATACTATTAATGTGGTAATATCAGTATATGTGTTCCGCCTTTGGCAAATGTATTATTTGTAAGGACACCTTTTTTTTTTATCTCTGGCATTTATTTTGGTAGGTTTATCTTTCTGGAGCACCATTGATGAGGTCACTCTTTACCCAGAGCATTGTTTGGGGGGGTACTATTTGCAAAGACAAACTCTGGTTTGGACCTTGTTTATTCTCTTGACCAAGGTATTATTAATGGGTGGATTCTCTGGTGGTAAACATTCTCTATGAGGACTTTTTCTAGCTAGGACACTACTTTGAGGACAGTCTCTGACTAGAGCACTCTATGGGTGCACTCTGTGACCGTGGCACTCTGCGTAGAATTGTCTGGTTGACAATTATGCATGGAGGCTCTTTTTGGTCTGGGTTTTACACAGTGTCCATTATGTAAGGAGTAATTCCTGGCTTGGGCTGTCTATTCGGGATACTCGTAAATATTATTGTCCAGGACTTCTAGAAGAGACACACAATGTCTGAGGTTGTTTAATGGGATTTGGAGGTCCTAAAAATATTCCTGTAGACCTCAAATCCGAGGCATGGTGGTAGTTGCTGTTTTCCAATAGCTGGAGATATATGGTTTATCTCTTTTGAAGTCATCTGTAGAACTGTCTTCTGGATATCAGCCCGCCATCTGGTCCAATGACAATACCTGTCTGAATTTATCTTGCATCCTTTATGGTAGAAGAAAAGCTATTGTCCACATGAGACTGATGGAAACTTGGAAGGGGCTTGTGCGCCTATTGATTCTCCACTCTGTTTGACCTGCATTCATTGCTTTTTGTTACTGCATGACAAGCTCATAATACACCCGAGTGCTCATCGCTGTGTTCTTGAAGTATTTTATGACGGTACTATTGAATCCACGCTTTGTTTTTCGTACAAATGAAATCTGCAAACACCGGTATGACCTTATGCCTACAATGCAGCTGTTTTTTTTGCCTTCTGTTAGATGATTCCAATTGGCAATGGAAGATCAAGTTCTATCATCTTCATGTAATTGCTCTCAAGTCTTCTGATGGGCACGGGTTGTGATACTTTGGGAGCATAATATAAGTTACAGAAGAATAAAAAAAAGTGTACAAGAGAGTAGATGATGGTGTAATAATCCATAAAGGGTCAAGATTCATGGTAGATTTCCCTGAAGGTCTCCCAGAATCCATACCCTAGGCAGAAGACCCTCTTGAATTGGGATTGGGTCTAGTGATGAGCGAACGTGCTCAGATAAGGTGTTATCCCAGGATGATCGTGAGCTAACGGAGCATATTTTGCATGATTGATCTCCTGGTAATTATCCAGCATGACAACTCTTCTTTCTGCCAGCTTGCTGCACCAGCCAGCAGTCAATATCCACTCACTGCGGAAGTCCAGATAGAGGATAAAGGATGAAAGCCAGGGTTCCCCAGGGAGTGGCTTGTGCAAAGCCTGACCGTGTAAGCCCTATTAAGTGCTGCCAGGCTACCATGAACAGAGCTACATCACAATATGTAACCACTCTATGGAAATGGCACACAGTCATCTTCATCCGAGAAGATGTCAGGTGGTTAATGATTTGGTTCTTTCCCATTTTCAGTAAGTCTTCGACATGAAGTAATCTCTAAATGACCAAGCCAAATCAAAAGGTAGAAGACTTCAAAATGTGAGCTCTTGTTTTCTTCTTGGGAAAGGTCTTTCTTCTCATTTAGTAGGAGGTTCCTGACAACTTATCATCTGCTTTCTAAGTCTTGGCACTCACCAAGGGGGAAAATGAGCGCCATTTTCACATCATCTTCCAAGTGGAGTCATAGCATAAAACGCCTAAGACTAAACATATTAAGTTGGCCATCACCATCCAAATACTAAAGAAGCCACAGATGATTCAATATGATATCTCATAACATTCGAGAGTGATCTCCAAATTGTAACTTTCCTAGGATATCCCGACAGCATTCGCAGTTTTACTATTATTGGAGAGCCATAAACTGAGGACCACTGCCATGTAAAATGAGAACATTTAAATATTTGCTTGCACAGTGGTAGTCAATGGCCTCCAATTTATCAAGAATGGCGTTCTATGTGCCAGTATTGATGAAGAGTGGTCTGGCATAAGAGGCACCAAGTTCTCGGGAGTATGATGCTCCATCTTTCAGTTCTCATGCTCCACCGCATGAAATGTTATCGAGTCAGGGACTGAAATATATTTTTGCCATAATTTACACCACTTTTGCAGCACACATTATGATTAATTTGTCCACCTCTCTTGGCCTTATCCCCTATGGTTCTCTCTCCCCACTTTTCAAAAAGTTGACATAAAAATGGAAAAAATGTTGGGACAGCTATGATCTCCCTAATAATTTTGTTGCATTTTTAAGAAATGTTATGTCAGACCTGGGATCAAAACTGTTTGATGAATCGGCGTCATGTGTCCCAAAAATGATTACATTAGATTCAACGTTCTCTTAAAGGTCAGGCGAACTCAAAAAGCCTCAGATCTAGGGGACAAATTACAGGTCATGAACTCTATTTTGCTACATTTCTGACCAACCATAGAGATCAGATGGAAAGTTGCTCTAAAATAATGTGTTGTAGCAATGTGACGAAACATTAGATAGGATGTGCATCAAGGACTATGTGGCGCCCCAGGGTCTTGGTCATCGCAGTGGTATTGCTTTCCTCTCTGGGAGAGTGATGCTACGTTTGGAGGCAAAGAAGGATAACTGCATCCAGGTATCACAAACATGCAACACATTTCACACTCCAGACCACCAGGGGGAGCTTCTGCTCCTATATAATAGGTCACTCCCCATATATATATATAACTGGTAGTCTGTAGGGATAGTTAGTGAGTTCCAGACCAGAGTCTGAGGAGGATGGAAGGTTTAAAGGAGCTGTGCATGCCCTCAGAGCTGCAGCTCCCAGAAAGAGACGTTGAAAGGCAGAATTGTATTTCAGCGAGCGTGAAGGAAATCGCAGCAAAGGAGAAGATACCAGAAGGGGACCAGCCCTGCTCAAGCTGTCTCCTTCTGAGGCACAACATCCCGGAAGTCGGAACACCGAGGGAGTAAGGACCTCTACACCTTATTTCAGAGACCAGCAGGACAGCTAATTGCAAGTTACCTGTCTGCACTTATACCCAGGAGGCACGGTGACAACTACAGAGCCGGGTTATCTAAGAGACCCTATAAACAGGCTCAAGTCACCAGTCATATAGGTTTTGTCCTATCCTATATGGGGGACAGAGAGAGCGAAACATCGCATTTGTGAGACCCTTATGTGAAGCCATAGGCAGTAAGGGACTACACCACCACAGCGCAAGGGAAGGCTACTGATTTCCACCTGGATAAGGGAACTCTGGACTTGCCTGCAAACCGGCCGGACTCTGCCTGCCCTGTGATCTGGTGCTCTGGACTGTGGATGCTGAAGCCTTCAGTAAAGGTAAAGAGACTGCAACCTTGTGTCCATGTTCTTCACTGTGCCATTCTTCATTCACCATCTACACACCGGGAGCCCTGGGGACATACTTCACCTGTGGGAAGGTATACCATCTAGCTGCCATAACATCACCCCGTGGACCCCTTAAAGCAGCGTCGGTCACCCTGACCGAATACCACAGGTGGCATCACGAACATTCCCCTTAAACACCTTTCCCTTTTACACGGATGTCCCAGGGCCACGGGCTGGGTCAGCCACCGTGGCATCCCCCTGTGAACCGAAGGACCCGGTACCGAGTACCCCACGGCCCCATGGGGGCGATCCAACTATATCAATACTTTTGCTAATACCTACATCTCACTGACTATTTTTCATTTTAAACTACATCAAATGTGGCTGACACATCCCTCTGTCAATCTCCCGGCTGCTAAGCAATCTCAAGTCTAGCACGTTGATAGCGCTTGAGTTATTTTCAATGTTTGCTAATTTAATCAAGTCAATCCTTAGATTGATGGAACCCAAGTCAAACGCTCTTGCAACGTCATGAAAGTTTGGAAACTTTGCAGGTAGTTGGGAGTTTTGGGCTCAGAGCTTCTCCTCCGAGTCTTCTGTGTTTTCGATGACAGCTCCATAAAACATCTAAAGTGTTCTCAGCAACTCGCTCTATTATTCACATGAATATGATATGATGGAGATAGAAGTGGACCATCAATGATTTATGTGGAGGTCGATTGAGTCAAGAAGTTGATAAATCGCAGCAGAGAGGCGCAGAACACTGTTTTATTCTCCTTCTAATTGACTTAGTGTTAGAATAGTCAGGAAGCATTTATAAATATGGATCGATCTTACTTCTTATAAAGATATTTCCAGTTTTATTTTTGAGATTTCTTTCTTTTTAGGAGGAGAAAGGAGAGGAGACTTAGTTGCAGAAATAATGAGTAGAGTCTTTGGAATCAATGTCTATGTTCTGGGATTTTGATTATAACCCTACTTGTCAACTTCTGAGAAACCAGTAAAACACAAAATCATTTGTGACCTGTATATTATAGCTTGACGAGACATGTTCCTCACCCTCAATAACCCGTAAATTTCTCATGAATTTTTCTTAAATTGTGAACCAATATGTCTTTATGCAGACCACGGAACTTTTCAAAAGAAAAAGACCCACAACAGACCTCAAAACTATATTTAAAAAATCCTCATGTACCACATAACTCTTCAACATATGAAAACAAAACTCAGTCCAATTTACAGTCCTCTTAAAGACCCCAAAACCATTCAAAAGACCCCAGCTGATCAAAAAACCCTTAAGTGACCTTGGCAATCACCACCACTCTCCAGCAGAAGTCAAAAGAACATTGTTCAAAAGACCCCAGAAGTCTTCAACGGAGTCCAACAAACCTCAGAACCCATAAAAGTTCTCCACAAGATTCCAGAACCCTTAAAAAAACATTGTAGGGAAAAACCTTAGTTCATCCTCCAACAGAACTCCTAAAGAACTCAGAAAACTTAATTGAACCTTAAAACTTTTTAGCTGACCCCAAAATACACAATCACTCTAACAGATCCCAACAGAAAGCAGAAGTGTTCAAGAGACCCCAGCTACCCCCATCAGGTCTCAAAAGGACCACGACAGACCATAACACACTTCAAACGGCCTGAATTAATCCCAAAACCTTTTAGTACACCCAAAACTCTTCAACAGGCCACAAACAAACACCAGAAACATTATTTTTTAAAGACCATAGGGTCTTCCACCGGGATGATTATATCATTGGACAAAAGGAATTTTATGATATTCAAGTGATGAGCAAATGTGCCAAAATTTGATTTCGGCATCTCGCTTGAATTTGGACATGAAATTCGATTTGCATTACATTTATTTGGCTTGACTTCAATGTTTAATAGTATGTTGTGGGTTGTCTCCAAACCCAGAGCATGATAAAGATGTAAAAAAGAAAATCTTCTCACTTCTCCCAGTCCTTCACCTTTGTACGCCCAACTCCCCACTTGGTTGTTCGAAACCGGGATTCATGTTACGAGTTGTGTAGGGCAGGGACGGACATATCATTGATGCAACTTGTGCAGCTGCACAGGAACCCAAGTGGTAAGGAGGCCAACATTTAGCTCCAAAGCAGATGGAATTTTGCATTTTGATCACTTATTGGGCTGTAAGGGGCCAATATACTGTTCTTACATGAGGACCATCTTCTGTCTGTGTCCACCAGTGGCGTAGGATCTGTGCCACCTCCAACGCTTGCTAGACTTTTCGACATCATGACCCAGCCAGCCTTGACCTCACGCAACATCATGACCCAGCCAGCCTTGACCTCACGCGACATCATGACATATATTGAGATGCAAAATCATAATGTCACGAGGCTAATGACGAGTGGAGAGAAGAACTTGACGTGCCAGTTTGTTGGATTAATGTAAATCGAATCAAGTATTTTTGTAAATTTCTTGGCAATTTCAATTTTCATCACAGTTATTCGCTTATCTCTAGTAATTTTACATCCACCGAGCTAATGAGTGAGTAAAAGAAAAGAAAAGGTCAGATGTATTTTACTTGTACGAGGAAATGTATAGGGCTAGGATATAAATATGCAAGATATAAAACCTGAAAAGAAAATCTCCTAAATTTCTGCTTATCAGAAACAATACACAAAATGAGAAATGTTATTATATGAATTAATCAGTATTATCATGGGAAATCTCTGATAAACTGCCCTTATTTATATGGTATGCAAAGTATCACACAGTATGCACAATGTGTATTAAAGCAACACTCCAGAAGAAGCAGATACATTGTGTCATGTTCCGCGGGGGCGGAGCATCACAAAACACTTTCCTTTTTTCTTAGGGAAGGCACCTCCCCATGATTTGTTTAAAGTTTGACCAAAAGTTTTCTTTTTGTCATGAAGACAGAATTCTTTATATTTGGGCAGGTAGATTAGAATTAGGGTTAGCGCCAGGATTTAATATAGTACAGGTCCAATCTGCCGTACTCTCCAACACCCGTCAACTGACCCCTGTTTTAATCTTCAATCTTTACCCAGCTTCTTTCAACGCTTCCTCCTAATTCCCTGAAAGGGTGTTTTACTTACAGCTATCAACTGTACGGTATGGTGTCTGGTGATGTATCCTTCAAGTCTGGTCTTCATGGGGTCTGGTAACCTTTTCTGGACAGATGGGCCATAACCCTCCAAGAATTGGTCCTGGCATCTACCTATAATTCCCTAATCCTTCATTTTTTTAAAATTAGATGACTTATCCATAACCTCCACCCACACCCACTAACCATAGATATCTGTCAGACAAATGATTGCTCGGCCAACAGCAATCTCTCCCGACGCGGTTCGGTCGGGCACTCATGGGTTTTCTACAAGCAAGCCGCCGGCAGATTCCTTTGGTACTGACTTATTTACCAGAGATCAAAAGGATGGGGAGTCAAAAACTGGACATGTTTGGTTCTTCTCTCTCCCGATATCATCTCTCAGGGGTAAAGATATATTCGTTAGACTGTTGTACTGTCATCTTCGGCATTTCGGATGAGACTCGCCTACTCAAGTCTATGGGTGCGCAAAAAATATGGATGACAGTAGAGAAGAAGAATACTTTTTCTGGATGAATTTTTTTTTTGTCCGGTCTCGTGAACTTAGACTAAAGGTCTTGACCTTTCGTAACATCAAAGTTGAAGTAGATCTACCAGGAAAGGTGAAATGTGCCAGATGGAAGTGATATCTGGAACGGATCAATGGTGGCCCAGATCATTTCTCGATTGCGTGTCATTCCTTGAGTAGATAAGTCTTTAATATTCTCGTCATTGTCTGTGGAACTTGTCGCCCGTAGCAAGTTATTTCTTCTACTTCAAGTAAAATTGCTTCAATGTACAATTACATTTAAGGCCATTTGAAAAGTGAAAAGTAGTCGTTCTATACAAGCTAACATTGTACGGTGTAATAATGTAATCAGTTGTCTCATTGTCTGGGAGAAATGACTACGGCTTCTTAGAACAATCCACATCCTCAGACTTCTTATAAAATCATTGCAATATTTTATTCTGTATTTTATTAATAAACACAGGCTGTGTAAATAGCCTTGTCCATGGCACAAAGGGAGACTTAACCCTTATCCGGCTGAATAGGTACAATTGTAACTATTCCGTTTTAAAATTGCAATAACTTTTTTTTGAAAAGACGTAGAGGGCTGAAATTTCGTGACATCTCTACATTTTTGGTCCAGAATATATTGGCCAAATTTCAATAAAATATCTCCACCCGCTTCCGAGATAAGGGGTCGAGATCTTTTTGCATCCATAACAAGCTGCATAGGTACAAATGTACCTCATATATTTTGAATGAAGATAATGCAAGGGAAAAAGCATAAATTTTTTTTTAATGATAATGCTATTTAACTATTATAAACAAGTAAAAAACTGTTCATTTACATTATAAAAGAAAATGTAAGAAACTTTTTTTAATTGATTTTCTTTGCAAGTAATGCATGTTGGCTTTGCTACAGAGTGTTCATCGCAAATGGGTTTCACACAAACCACACAAGACTTTCTAGTCTTGCGTTGTTTTCGCCTCAGGTCTCTGCAGACATAGCAACTACCAACAACAGGGGAGGGTCCACGACTACCATGAGGTATTTTGGGGCCAGCTGCTGGCTGCGATGCTACCACAATGCATCGTCCAAGCACCATTTCTACTGCACCTCGAAGAAAATGGTTTCTCATTATCATTTTGTTTGTACTACGATCTTCAATTGCAATCATACACAGCTGATTTGCGAGATCTTTCAGGAACTTTCTTCGTTGATCCTTTGCCCTGAAGCTTGGATTGTGTTCTCTGTAGATGATGTAGGATGCTAACCCACTGACATCAATCATATTGTAGAAAAATGCCAAAGTCCAACGTGATGTTCGTCGTTTCACAGTGTACTCTCCCAACATTTTATCCATAACATCAACGCCACTTTTTGTTATGTTGTAGTATTTTATTATCTCTGGCTTGGCTGCTAGTGTCTCTTCAACTTCTCCCGTCATGTGCATAGATGATAGAAGCACGACTGATTTGTTCTTCTTTGGTACATATGAACAGACTGTTGCATCATGATTGTAGGCAAAATTTGTCGAGTATACAGGCCTTTCTTTGGCAGGCTGCATGTTGTTAGGTAGGAACCTTTTGTTTTTTCTCACTGTACCAACTAGTGTCATGTTCCAGGAGTTCAATACCTTAGCTAGTTCCATGGTTGTAAAGAAGTTATCGGTGGTGACATTTCTTCCAGAGCCTTTATACGAGCTCACTAGGTCCAATACTGTTCGTTCTCCAATGTTTACTTGTCGAGGACCATCAGTTGGTTTCCCAGTGTAGAGCTGACCTTGTAAAGGGTAGGCATTTGATGAGTCACAAGCCCAGAAAATCTTTATGCCATATTTAGCTGGTTTTGAAGGTATATACTGGGTAAATTTAGTATGACCTCTAAATGGAAATAATTGCTCGTCGACGGTGATACAATGATATGGCTTGTAGGCTCTCTCCAGATTACTGTTCAGCATTGTCCAGATGTCCCGTATTGGTGCAGCTTTATCTGTTTGCACACGTTCTGCACGTGTATTTTCGTTGTCAAACCTGATAAATCTGAGTATCATCTTGAAGCGGTCACGAGACATGGCTGCACGTATAAGAGGCAGAGCAGCAACATTCCACATTTCCTCCAGATTCTCTTTGTTGGCTCTGTGCACACCAGCAGCAATCAGTATGCCCAAAAATGCATGAAGTTCAGTTTCAGTAAATTGCTTGAATGTTTTTTGTGGTGGCCGTTTGGAAGAATCAGGAAAACGTTGTACCAGTTCGTTGTTGTAAGCATCACAAACTCTCTTGGCCTTTCGATTCGTTTCCCGTAATATGATGTCACACATCTCGGGAGTCATGATGGACTTGAATAGCTCTTTTGCTGTATATAGGTTGCTGATTGCTGCAGGGCCACCTCTTTGTCGTAGGACATTACGAGATTTTGTTTGTGCATTTGGCAGTGGATTACTGCACCATTGAGTTTCATCCTTAGCAGTCCAAATGTCGCCTGCACTTTGAGGCACAGAATCATCCTCAACACTTTCGTCTGATTCGTATTCATTTTCATGCTCTATGACCATTTCTTGTTCAATGTCTGAATCTTCTTCAGTAACATCCACTTGTGGTACATAGTTTTCATCATCAGATGGAACATATGGTTCATCCTCATGCTCAGAATCAGATTCTTCTAGCATTCGCATTATTTCGTCAGACGTAAATCTGTAAATATGAAAAAATGTAAAATAAATAATTTTCCGAAATACTACATTATTGGCTTTTCACAAAATTATACTAACCTGCAAACACGTTTTCTTGGATTATGGCGGAAACTAGATCCAGCATTACTATCACTCATGATGACTTGCTAGATGAATTTTGGCTTCGTATTTTGTGCTGAATATAAATAAAACATCGTAAAACAATATGTAGATACTAATTATTATCCATTTTTCGTATAAAAATTATACCTATAGTGATAAGTTTCATACAAAATATATGTAAGCCAAGTCCAGGCTGAAAGACAATTTGACTGTTCTGTCCCCACATAATGAGAATAAAGGTATAACTGGCTGTTAGATGCTGTGAGACTTTCCTACCTTCGTTTCCAAGAAATTGAAGACTTCACAAGCCTAGAAATGTGTGCTCACAGCAATGAGATGAACAGCAAAATGGCTAATGAGAGGAGGGAGGCAGGAAGACAAGTAGAAGCCACTCCCAGTTTGAATTAACTTAATTGACAGCAACATAAGTGACCAGTAACAACACTGAACAATAGATATCAGCATAACATTTGTAGCTGAATGAACTTTCGTTTCTGAAACCAAGTAAAGTCTTCCCACAGTGGAGGTATATGTGAAGGTACAATTGTACCTATGCAGCCTGTTAAGGTTGTAAAATTATGCAGCCTGACAAGGGTTAAAGGGACCCTGTCTTATACCCTTTCCCAATGTAGACACATAAGGCATCTCCATGACTCTGACACGTAGGTGTGCCGCCTCTGTGACCTGCATCTGTAGAGAAGGTCATGTCATGCTCCTATTTCCCCTAAGGCGGCTGCTCTTTGCTGTGCTCTAGTTTCACAAATTGATCCGAGGACATCTCTGACATCAACATGCGAGGTTTTTTAAGGTCTAGTTAGACACACCGGTGGGTTTGAGTATTCCGTCAGTGATGGGTTCAGCTGCTATTTGTTTCAGAGTTTGCCACCATCCAGATTCTCCTTCTACAATCATCTCAGCAATTTCTGTGCTGCTATAACTTGCATCTATGGCATCTCAGACCTGCTGAGTAATCCATTGTCAGAGTTGTCTAAAGACTGTTCACATTACACTGCAATCACCTCTGCAAACTCCTGCGTTTTATGCAAGCTGCATCTACAGCACCGCAATCCTGCTGAGAAACCCATCATCTGCTGTAATTATTACGAACTGTATTCTAAAGACTGTTCCCTTTACACGCCAATCATTTCTGCAAACTGCTGTGTTTTTCTATAACTTGCTTCTACAGGTCCTCAGACCCGTTGAGTAACCCATCATTAGAATTATGAACAGTTATCTGTAGACTTTTTATATTATGCTGCAATCACCTCTACAAACTCATGTGTTTTAAACAAGCTGCATCTACAGCACCTCAGACCTGCTGTGGAACCCATCGTCTGCTGTAAGCATTATGAACAGTTATAAAGTGACTGTTCACACTACACTGCAATAATCTCTGCAAACTCTTTTCTGTAACTTACATTCATAGCAGTTCAGACCTGCTGCATAATTGATCATATACTGTAAGCATTATGAACTTTTATCTATAGACTTCTCAACATTCATACAGGACTGTTAGTGTACTACTATAACACTGACCCCCTATGCACAAGAATATAACTAATATGATACTGCTCCTATGTACAAGAATATAACTGCTATAATACTGCCCCTATGTACAAGAATATAACTACTATAATACTGCCCCTATGTAGAAGAATATAACTACTATAATACTGCTCCCTATATACAAGAATATAACTACTATAATACTGCTTCCTATGTACAAGTATACAGCTACTTTAATACTGCTCCTATGTACAAGAATGTAACAATTATAATACTGCCTCCTATGTACATTAATATAACTACTATAATACTGCCCCCTATGTGCAAGAATAGAACTACTATAATACTGCCCCTATATACAAGAATATAACTACTATAATACTGCCCCTATGTACAAGAATAGAACTACTATAATACTGCCCCTATATACAAGAATAGAACTACTATAATACTGCCCCCTATGTACAAGAATATAACTACTACAATACTGCTCCTATGTACAAGAATATAACTACTATAATACTGTCCCTATGTACAAGAATATAACTACTATAATACTGCTCCTATGTACAAGAATATAACTACTATAACACTGCCTCTATGTACAAGAATATAACTACTATAATACTGCCCCTATGTACAAGAATAGAACTACTATAATACTGCCCCTATATACAAGAATAGAACTACTATAATACTGCCCCCCTATGTACACGAAAATAACTACTACAATACTGCCCCTATGTACAAGAATATAACTACTATAATACTGCCCTATGTACAAGAATATAACTACTATAATACTGCCCCTGTGTACAAGAATATAACTACTATGATACTGCCCTATGTACAAGAATATAACTACTATAATACTGCCCCTATATACAAGAATAGAACTACTATAATACTGCCCCCTATGTACAAGAATAGAACTACTATAATACTGCCCCCTATGTACAAGAATAGAACTACTATAATACTGCCCCTATATACAAAAATATAACTACTATAATACTGCCCCCTATGTACAAGAATATAACTACTATAATACTTCCCCTTATGTACAAGAATATAATTACTACTAGATGGCAGCCCGATTCTAAAGAATCGGGAGTATAGAATCCATATATACTTTATTTATTCAAATGTAAGAATAATACAATTAATAAATAATAGTAAGAAAGAACAAAAATAATAGGCAGTATATGGAGAAAACACCAAACAAAAGTTCAAAATTGGTGTGAAAATGTCACTGAACCACTTCACAACTAAATATATATAGTTTTGGTAAATGGTATTATCATTTTTTTTGACGAAATTCGGCAGGAGCTTGAAGAGCAACGTCACTGGGCCCGCCTCCACGCAGTAGAAACTTGCTGTGAGGTAAAAATTCAAAAATCACACCAAAATGGCGGGCGGAGTGTGTCACAGTACGGCACGTTTCTGATTGGTCGCTCGCAGCAGGCGGCAACCAATCAGACACTGGACACTGTTGACGTCACTTATCTCCGGACATTAGCTCCGGACATTAGCTCCGGACATTAGCTCCGGACAGGAAGTTGGCACAAATTGCAGGAAGTAGTATTCTAGGCAATTATATATTAGATAATACTGCCCCTATGTACAAGAATATGACTACTATAATACTGCCCCTATATACAAGAATATAACTACTATAATACTGACCCATATATACAAGAATATAAGTACTATAATACTGCCCCTATGTACAAGAATATAACTACTATAATACTGCCCCCTATATACAAGAATAGAACTACTATAATACTGCCCAATATGTACAAGAATATAACTACTATAATACTGCTCCTATGTACAAGAATAGAACTACTATAATACTGCCCCTATATACAAGAATATAACTACTATAATACTGCCCTATGTACAAGAATATAACTACTATAATACTGCCCCTATGTACAGGATTATAACTACTATAATACTGCCCCTATGTACAAGAATATAACTACTATAATACTGTCCCTATGTACAAGAATATAACTACTATAATACTGCCCCCTATGTACAAGAATATAACTACTATAATACTGTCCCTATGTACAAGAATATAACTACTATAATACTGCCCTATGTACAAGAATATAACTACTATAATACTGCCCCTATGTACAGGATTATAACTACTATAATACTGCCCCTATGTACAAGAATATAACTACTATAATACTGCCCCTATGTACAAGAATATAACTACTATAATACTGCTCTTATGTACAAGAATATAGCTACTATAATACTGCCCCCTATGTACAAGAATATAACTACTATAATACTGCCCCTATATACAAGAATATAACTACTATAATACTGCTCCTATGTACAGGATTATAACTACTATAATACTGCCCCCTATGTACAAGAATATAACTACTATAATACTGCCTCTATATACAAGAATATAACTACTATAATACTGCTCCTATGTACAGGAATATAACTACTATAATACTGTCCCTATGTACAAGAATATAACTACTATAATACTGCCCCTATGTACAAGAATATAACTACTTTAATACTGCTCCTATGTACAAGAATATAAATACTATAATACTGCCCCTATGTACAAGAATATAACTACTATAATACTGCCCCTATGTACAAGAATATAACTACTTTAATACTGCTCCTATGTACAAGAATATAACTACTATAATACTGCCCCTATGTACAAGAATATAACTACTATAATACTGCCCCTATGTACAAGAATATAACTACTATAATACCAGAGCCTAATACTTACCTTAAAGTTAGGTAATACTTTTCATACCTGCGTGTGTTATACATTTTATGTTGCATTGAAATGATAAATCTACCACATCTGAATATTCCTGATAATATAATATTTATTATTTACAATCGTCTCGATAAGAATATTTATTCCGCAGATAATAATACTGAAGCTGGAGACTTTGGGTACAAATTTTGGTCTTTAGGTCTCAACCATCATGGGGTTCAGTGGTGTTTGGTGCTATGAATACTCAGTCATCCATTTCCTTGATCAGGTGGCCATTAAAGATAATATAGACGTCAGTCTCATCGTTATATATTGCGTTCTCTCGCTCTCTTTTGAACATCCGCACATAGACCTCATCTTTCTCCTTCAACTGGAGCATAAGACTTTGACTCTGCATGATGCTGCGGTCACTAGGTTGGGCGTACAATATGACGGTCTCCTCATTGTTCTTCATGATGTGTAGATAAGTCTCCTTTAAGTTCCATGTATGTACATTGAGGTTAAAGAAGTAGATCCCCGGAATGTAGCAGACGAAGGTTCCGGAGAACATGTTGAAGTGATCGTACAGGTTCACAAACGCGGTGTCGAATACAACAGTTTGGTAATATTCCGTACTGTGTAAGGACTTACGACGAGCCACAGAAAATGCTGAGTACTGGATCTTGCAGGAATACCCAGGTGGACCCGTATGGCCCTTTTGACCCTTAAATCCTTGTGATCCTTGTGATCCTCGTTCACCTTCTTTTCCTGAAACTCCTGGAGGCCCTTTTCCACCCAATTCACCTTTGTCACCTGAAAAATGAGTTCAAATTAACTTTTGAGGATTTCATCCTGGTTGATAACAACATGGCAATTGGTAATTTGGAATGACGGACCGAGTCCGAAGAACGTTTTAGACAATAATCCTCTTGGCAAAAGATATCTCAGATACTTGCCCAAAATTTTTGGCCGGAGATCCAGATAACAATTATGGCAGAGCATGGAGCCATTGGATCCCCACCACACCACTTACTCTCACTTTTGGACTTTGATTTACGAGAGGCCTTTCACATGATGAGGACATTATCGGCCCCACACAAAAGGTGCAATAAAGTCACTTCATCATGTCTCCTTGGACCAGCCATGAACGGCTGAGATAAGTAAAAGACCCAACAGCTTAACACGAGGACGGGGTTAGATGATTATCAGTGCTTTTTTGGATTAGTGTAAAGGGGGCACCATTAATGGGGGACTACTCTAAGTAGGCACAAAGGTGATCTGCTACTGTTTAGCAGAACATAGGTGGACTTCTTCCATTGGGGGGACAATGGGGAAGACTTCTGTACGGGGTCACAAAGGAGGACACTTTTACTGTGTTCACCATTATGGAACAAAACTTTGTGGAGAAGGTGGTGAGGATATCGGAAAGATCAAGAAGTCAGAGATGACTCTGTGTCAAATTCTACAGAAATGAGTCATGGCTGGAAGAAGTCGTCATAATGGTCTGGACCAGAAGGAGAATAAAAGTGAACAATTGAACAAGTGTAATTTGAGATGTCACTGGGTTTTAGAAGTTGTCCCATAAACAACATACAGGTCCTTCTCAAAAAATTAGCATATAGTGTTAAATTTCATTATTTACCATAATGTAATGATTACAATTAAACTTTCATATATTATAGATTCATTATCCACCAACTGAAATTTGTCAGGTCTTTTATTGTTTTAATACTGATGATTTTGGCATACAACTCCTGATAACCCAAAAAACCTGTCTCAATAAATTAGCATATCAAGAAAAGGTTCTCTAAACGACCTATTACCCTAATCTTCTGAATCAACTAATTAACTCTAAACACATGCAAAAGATACCTGAGGCTTTTATAAACTCCCTGCCTGGTTCATTACTCAAAACCCCCATCATGGGTAAGACTAGCGACCTGACAGATGTCAAGAAGGCCATCATTGACACCCTCAAGCAAGAGGGTAAGACCCAGAAAGAAATTTCTCAACAAATAGGCTGTTCCCAGAGTGCTGTATCAAGGCACCTCAATGGTAAGTCTGTTGGAAGGAAACAATGTGGCAGAAAACGCTGTACAACGAGAAGAGGAGACCGGACCCTGAGGAAGATTGTGGAGAAGGACCGATTCCAGACCTTGGGGAACCTGAGGAAGCAGTGGACTGAGTCTGGTGTGGAAACATCCAGAGCCACCGTGCACAGGCGTGTGCAGGAAATGGGCTACAGGTGCCGCATTCCCCAGGTAAAGCCACTTTTGAACCATAAACAGCGGCAGAGGTGCCTGACCTTGGCTACAGAGAAGCAGCACTGGACTGTTGCTAAGTGGTCCCAAGTACTTTTTTCTGATGAAAGCAAATTTTGCATGTCATTCGGAAATCAAGGTGCCAGAGTCTGGAGGAAGACTGGGGAGAAGGAAATGCCAAAATGCCTGAAGTCCAGTGTCAAGTACCCACAGTCAGTGATGGTGTGGGGTGCCATGTCAGCTGCTGGTGTTGGTCCACTGTGTTTCATCAATGGCAGGGTCAATGCAGCTAGCTATCAGGAGATTTTGGAGCACTTCATGCTTCCATCGGCTGAAATGCTTTATGGAGATGAAGATTTAATTTTTCAGCACGACCTGGCACCTGCTCACAGTGCCAAAACCACTGGTAAATGGTTTACTGACCATGGTATTACTGTGCTCAATTGGCCTGCCAACTCTCCTGACCTGAACCCCATAGAGAATCTGTGGGATATTGTGAAGAGAAAGTTGAGAGACGCAAGACCCAACACTCTGGATGAGCTTAAGGCCGCTATTGAAGCATCCTGGGCCTCCATAACATCTCAGCAGTGTCACAGGCTGATTGCCTCCATGCCACGCCGCATTGAAGCAGTCATTTCTGCCAAAGGATTCCCGAGCAAGTATTGAGTGCATAACTGAACATTATTATTTGTTGGTTTTTTTGTTTGTTATTAAAAAACACTTTTATTTGATTGGATGGGTGAAATATGCTAATTCATTGAGACAGGTTTTTTGGGTTATCAGGAGTTGTATGCCAAAATCATCAGTATTAAAACAATAAAAGACCTGACAAATTTCAGTTGGTGGATAATGAATCTATAATATATGAAAGTTTAATTGTAATCATTACATTATGGTAAATAATGAAATTTAACACTATATGCTAATTTTTTGAGAAGGACCTGTATATGATCTATAAATGTAAAACTGCTCGGGTGGTTCAACAGCTTGGACCCCCTTCTGTTCAGGAGAACGGATGTCTCAAAGTCCTTTGTGTGAATGGGAGTGGTGGTCGCACTTTTGTTCCTTTCACACAGGTGACCTTGGGGGTAGGAGATAAATTATGTTTTCGGGAAAACCCATTTCATTCTAGTTCCTGTGTATACCTGCTATGTCCTACTATGTGGTCACCGTAAGGGGGGGGGGGGGGGGGGCATAATATTACTTATATTACCATATCCCTTTGACCTCACACTCTCCATAACTCACCTTTAAGAATAGACATCTCTATACGAGGCTGGACTCTTGGCATTGGGTGGACAACATATTCCTTAACTCGACTCTTCTTGGGGGGCTCCGCAGGCTCATCTGAGGCTCCACAGCAGCGAACACATGAAGGGTTTCCAACTTCCTGCCATAGAAAAGTTCTTGGTGCAGAAGTGTCAACCGACACAAGAGATGTTAAGATGACGACCACCGGGAAATACATCACAGGTCTCGTGCTGAAACATCATGAGAAATAATGTAGAAGTCAAACTGCGGAATTGCAAAAAAATATTAATTACCTGTCGCCACCACCAGGGGGCTCAGCAGGCCGTAAGAAGCCATACATAACTGTCTACACATCGCCCCCAGTGGTGGAAAAAGTCAATTACATTTTTTTTTTTTAAATTCGCAAAATTTTCTCAGGCAGACGTGACATTTTTTCTTTTTACAAGGACACATTTAAAAGGTTGAATCCCAGAAGCACGATTCACATTTCTATTTAAGGAATACGCGATCCAGATGTCGAATATAAAGTTTTTTTTTCAGCACATTTTGTTTATTTCAAGGTTAAAAAAAAATGATTGAGATTTCAGGCTAGAAATTCTTAGCATAAAGCGAGAACTATGCAGAAGACTTAACACTTTGGAGACCACTCAATACTTAAAGGGGAACTCCACTGAAAATCTGTTTCAGGTCTTACATAATCGAAAAACACATGGAGTAGACCAGGCAACCACAAAAAAAGTAGGTAACTGTAAGGGATAAAAACACCCATGGTGTCAAAATCGTAGAAAAATTCCGAAAGGGTTATAATTTCCAAAATGGGGTCACTTGAGGGGGGGGATTCTGTTCTTCTAGCAATTAGGGGCTCTGTATATGGAATCCGCAAACTATTCTAGGAAAATCTGCGTTCCAAGAGGCAAATAGCGCTCTGTTCCTCCCGAGCCTCTCCGTATGGCTAAGCAGTACTGTACAGCCACATATGGGGTATTGCCATGCTCAGCAGAAATCGTGGAACAAATTTTGGTGCCATTTTTACCCATTTCTCAGTGTGAAAATGTAAAACTTGGGGCAAATACACAATCTTGGTGGTAAAAATGTAAATTATGTTATCGTCACTACTCAATGGTATAAAAGTCTGTGACACACCTGTGGTGTCAATATAATCACTGCACCCCTAGATGAATACATTGAGAGGTTTAGTTTGTAAAATGGGGTCACTTATGGGGGGTTCTGCTGTTCTGGCACCTCAAGGGCTCTACCAATGTAACATGCCACCCTCAAACCAGTCCAGAAAAATCTGCACTGTAATATGGCGCTACTTCCCTTCTGAGCTTTGCACTGTGCCTCAAAAGTAGTTTACCCCCACATATGGGGCATCGGTGAACTCAGGAGAAATTGCACAACAAATTTTGAGGTCCATTTTCTCATGTAACCCTTGTGAAAATACAAAATTTGGAGCTAGAAAAGTTTTTGGATGGAAAAATGTGATTTTTTTATTTCCACGGCTCTACGCTATGAACTTCTGTGAAGCAACTGGGGGTTCAAGGTGTTCAATACTTATCTAGATAAATTCCCAAAGACGTCTAGTTTCCAAAATGGGGTCACTTGTGGGGGGTTTCCACTGTTTAGGCACATCAGGGGCTCTCCAAACACGACATGGCATCCACTAATTATTCCAGCAAATTTTACATTTAAAAAAGTCAAATGGTGCTGCTTCGCTTCCGAGCCCTGCCGTGCGCCCAAACAGTAGATTTCCCCCACATATAAGGTATTGCCATGCTCAGGAGAAATTGCACAACAAAATTGTATGGCTCATTTTCTCCTGTCACCCTTGCAAAAGTAAAAAAAATTAGATCTAAAGGAAATTTTATGTGAAAGAAAAGTAAAAGTTTATTTTTTCCTTCTACTTTCCAAAAATTCCTGTGAAGCACCGGAAGTGTTAATAAACTTCTTGAATGTGGTTTTGGGCACCTTGAGGGGTGCAGTTGTTAGAATGGTGTCATTTTTTTGGTATTTTCTGTAATATAGACCCCTCAAACTGACGTCAAATGTGATGTGGCCCCTAAAATAAATGGTTTCGCAAATTTTGTTGTAAAAATGATAAATCGCTGGTCAACTTTTAACCCTTATAACTTTCTAACATGTTATGTTTCCAAAATTGTGCTGATGTAAAGTAGACATGTGGGAAATGTTATTTATTACCGTAACTATTTTGTGTGATATGACTCTCCGAATTAAGGGCATAAAAATGAAAAGTTTGAAAATTGCAAAATTTTCAAAATTTTCGCCAAGTTTCAGTTTTTTTTCACAAATAAACACAATTCGTATCAAAGAAATTTTACCACTATCATGAAGTACAATACGTCACGAGAAAACATTCTCAGAATCACCGGGATCCGTTGAAGGATTCCAGAGTTATGACCTCATAAATTGACAGTGGTCAGAATTGAAAAAAATTGGCCTGGTCAGGAAGGTGAAAACAGGTTTCGGGGTGAAGGGGTTAATTCGGAAAAAGGGTATATAGTCATTTTTTTCAGGTCCCTTCCAGTTTACAGTAGGTCCATCCGTGTTGAGGTTGCGGAGCACAGCGGCGCTACGTAAGGAGTGATATTTTTGTTCTCCAGAGACCTCCATAGACGTGAAGACGTCACCCAATAAATGCCCTGGTGTCCAAGAGATAAATATTTCGCATCCCGTCCTCCTCGTCTCACAATGCCTTTTCATATTAGTATTCCTCTTTTTCTATTCGGACACGATTTGTCCCGGGGCGGCGGTGCGCTCACTAACAAGAGCCGTCTGTGTGAGTTCAAACACCGTCCAAACCATTTCGCCAGAGGACGATTTCCCTTCCATCCCATCTGCTTTTGATTGAGACCTTTGAAAACAGTCGACTCTTCATCCGCTCGTCTCAGGTCCCTTTAAGGCATTAGCGCCCTCGCAGTTTGGGAGATAATCATCTTCCTTTTTGCTATGGCAGGTGCGTTCCTCCCGTTCAATGAGAAAAAGTTTGAGTTTTCTAAAAGTTAAGAAACTTTTTTTTTTAGAAAAAGAATAAGCGTCTGTATGTGAATAGAAGGAACAAGAGGCTGATGAACAGGTCGTTCCTTGTTCCCGCTGTTCCATTCTTCCATTTGCGGAATTTATAATACTTGTCTATAGACAGAAGATGTTTTGATGTGACTTACCAGGAAGTAGGCAGGATAAAACTAGAAGAATACCAAAGTTTCTTAAAGGAGCAATGGGTGAAAACAATAAGAGACGCACAGCAAACTAAGATTTTTTGCAAGGGCCCTCTGATGAGAGGTTACAGATACTGGGCTTGTGCCAGGTTTATTCACAAGCACAATGATTATTAATAGTGTAGCATAGGTTCGCTCCATAAAAGCCCTCACCCCATGTACAGCATAAGATTCTGACAATCAAAAGCCACCACTAGAGGGAGCACAATGCATACACATTTATAGAGCTCTGTTGTTAGCTCCCTCTAGTGGTACAAGTTGGTATAGGAAAATAAGACTTCTGACCCATATTAAGAAATTTGAGCCTAATAATTAAATAATGTTCATAGCCGAACTAATACTTAATAAGAAGCTGCCTACTCCTCTATTTAAAGGTGTTATTCCCACAATCACATTATCTTTCACAATACATGTATTCTTATTGTTAAGATACAGACCAAGTTCAACAGAAAGATTATTTCTTGTACTTTTTTTAATCTTTTTTCAACACCATCTGTCACCCTGTGCTTCAGGCTTCACAGCTGAATGGATGGCCCTATTTCTGCTAAAACATTTCACAACAACACCCTGCTTCTCCACAGTGATGCAGACCCCTCTCCCTCTCCTATGTACTCCTGGATATTTCCAGCTCTAACAAACCGTGAGTGGAAAAAGGCAGACTGACGAATGTATAAAACAGCACTGGCTTCCAGCACAGCTCTGCTGTACTGTGCTCAGCTGCATCCAACACAGATATTTGGCTCTTCGTTAACTTATACTATGCTTAGAAAACATTCTATTCTGTTATTCGTGCTATCCTGTACAGACTTCTGTGTTCTCGGTTTAATATTTAGTCATTTACATCAGCATATCTGCATGTATATTTCTATCATCGATCTTTTAGTTAGTTTACAGCAGAGATCAACAGTCCTGCAATCTGCTCTCCTCCGCTTGCACAACGGAGCTTGTAATAAATAAGCATAGCAATGCTGACACAAGCAGAGAGGGGCTGAATTTGGTGCCTGCTCATGATAGGTCAGTGATGTGAAATTACAAAACCTGCTCTCTAGATGCATATGGTAAAAGATGGCAATCTGTTGATGCATATGACAAAAGATGGCGCTCTGTTGATATTCATTTTTGAAAATGCTGCTTTTTTTATACATATGGCAGAAGATGCCGCTCTGTTAATGCACATTTTAGAAAATGCTGTTCTATTCATGCATATGGCAGAAGATGCATATGACAGAAGATGACGTTCTGTTGATGCATATAGTAGAAGATGGTGCTCTGGTGATACACATTTTAGAAAATGCTGCTCTGTTGAGGCATATTGTAGAAGATGCTGCTCTGTTAATGCACATTTTAGAAAATGCTGTTCTGTTGATGCATATGGCAGAAGATGCCACTCTGTTGATGCATACGGCAAAAGATGATAGTCTGTTGATGCATATGACAGAAGATGGCATTCTGTTGATGAACATTTTAATGCACATTTTAGAAAGTGCTGCTTTGTTGATGCATATGGCAGAAGATGCTGTTTTGTTGATGCATATGGTAAAAGATGGCAGTCTGTTGATGCATATGATAGAAGATAACTCTCTTTGATACATATTGCAGAAGATGCTGCTCTGTTGAGGCACAGCTTAGAAAATGCTGCTCTGTTGATACATATGGCAGAATATGCTATGACAGAAAATGCCACCCTATCAATTCTCTGGCGAAGACGTCGCAATGTTGATGCTTAAAGCAAACGATGCCAGTCAATTGATTCATATGGCAGACTTTACATATGCATCAGCAGAGCGACATTTGCAGTATCAAGTCAGTGATATGTCAGAAGCAGACATCAAACGCAGCTAAGGCCTATAAGTCTCTGTTCTGCTGTGCCTAATTATTATAATCTCTGTTGTGAAGGAAGAGCAGAGTGCAGGACTGCTGATCTCTGCTGAAAACTGACAAGCAGAACAATGATGTAAAAACACACAAGCAGCTCTGTTGGCATAGATGGCAGAAGATCGGGATGGCAGAAACTGCACTTGCTGCTCATGCGCGAGTATGACCTTGGGAATTACAGGACGGATACAGTGGCAACCAGGGGCATATTTTGGAGATATGAATAAAACAGGGAATATTTCACAAGTCATATTGGCACAAATTAATTACTACATATGTACATTATTATAACACCACATAGTGATCTTCAGAATAACCCTATAATTACCTTTTAAGAAATTGAGAATGCATTTTGAGTAAGCGTATACCATTTAGGACCTTCATTAACTACCTAGAGGAAAGGGTACCTAGACAGAATGTGCCTGGTATTGGAGGACCTGACATTTTCATGCTGTGTAATTCATCATCTTCCCTGCGGGGGCACTGCAGTGGAGCTCACCATTCGCTGCCAGTTTTCCTAACAAATTATGGTTGATCGCTGTCACTGTGGATCCTGGAAATCAAACACCTTATAATCCTTTTATGAACTGGGAACTTTTAAGAAAATAAAAATACTGCACTAAGTGGACAACCGATAAAATGACACAAGAATGTAAAAATAATGGTTTTTTTTAATAGTAATGATGGAAAAGGGTGAAGACATTTTACGAATTGCTGAGATGATGAAGTGTCCTCCTTTACAGATAGTTCATTACAGACACCAAGATTTGTTTTCTGAACCCGAGGTCAATGACTTCACATTTTTCTTTAGATTTATTTTGCTGTGCAGCGAGATTCTTCATATTTGGCCAGAGCCTTCAAATTCCACTCATGACCCAGTGCAATGGTAAAGTGATTGCACCTCCCAGTGCCCCATGGATCTAGCTCGGGCGAAGGCTGGTGGACATTGGTGTCCTTGGTGCTCGGTGCCAAGGTGGACAATGGTGGACATTGGTGTCCTTGGTGCTCGGTGCCAAGGTGGACAATGGTGGACATTGGTGTCTTTGGTGCTCGGTGCCAAGGTGCATAATGGTGGACATTGGTGTCCTTGGTGCTCGGTGCCAAGGTGGACAATGGTGGACATTGGTGTCCTTGGTGCTCGGTGCCAAGGTGGATAATGGTGGACATTGGTGTCCTTGGTGCTCGGTGCCAAGGTGGACAATGGTGGACATTGGTGTCTTTGGTGCTCGGTGCCAAGGTGCATAATGGTGGACATTGGTGTCCTTGGTGCTCGGTGCCAAGGTGGACAATGGTGGACATTGGTGTCCTTGGTGCTCGGTGCCAAGGTGGATAATGGTGGACATTGGTGTCCTTGGTGCTCGGTGACAAAGTGGACAAGATGCTAATACTTAATACGGGTATTCCATGAATACATATGTTCACTGAGGGACCGGCTGCTGGATCCCCCACCATACTTGGGAACTTCCCTGTAGGAATAAAGTATTAATGAGCAACTACGACCGCTGTGGACAATGACCGGAACAGTGATCACACATACTCACTACAGCTCCATTTACACAAGGGATTTTGGGTCCTCTGTTTTTGTGATTGGAGAAGTTCCCAGCGATTTTGACCACCAGTGATCATGTATTCATTATCGATTCTGTAGATAGGGAATGTAAACGTTGTTTATTGGACAAAACCTTTAAAAGGAGCCACAAAAAAAGGTATTTTTTTCCCAAGAAAAAGCGCCACCCTAATCCTTGAGTTGTGTCACGTACTGCAAATCAGCTCCATTGTCCTGCATTGGACAAGGACAAGTTAGGAGCAGTGGAAGCAGCAGGACCGGTGAGGGGTAAGCCCAGGATAGGTGAGGAGCTGTGGAGGCAGCAGGACTGGTGAGGGGTATGCCTAGGATAGGTGAGGAGCAGTGGAGGCAGCAGGATCAGTGAGGGGTAAGCCCATCATAGGTGAGGAGCTGTGGAGGCAGCAGGACCGGTGAGGGGTAAGCCCAGGATAGGTGAGGAGCTGTGGAGGCGGCAGGACCGGTGAGGGGTATGCCTAGGATAGGTGAGGAGCTGTGGAGGCGGCAGGACCGGTGAGGGGTAAGCCTATGATAGGTGAGGAACTGTGGAGGTGGCAGGACCGGTGAGGGGTAAGCCCAGGATAGGTGAGGAGCTGTGGAGGCGGCAGGACCGGTGAGGGGTAAGCCCAGGATAGGTGAGGAGCTGTGGAGGCGGCAGGACCGGTGAGGGGTATGCCTAGGATAGGTGAGGAGCAGTGGAGGCAGCAGGATCGGTGAGGGGTAAGCCCATCATAGGTGAGGAGCTGTGGAGGCGGCAGGACCGGTGAGGGGTAAGCCTATGATAGGTGAGGAACTGTGGAGGTGGCAGGACCGGTGAGGGGTAAGCCCAGGATAGGTGAGGAGCTGTGGAGGCGGCAGGACCGGTGAGGGGTAAGCCCAGGATAGGTGAGGAGCTGTGGAGGCGGCAGGACCGGTGAGGGGTATGCCTAGGATAGGTGAGGAGCAGTGGAGGCAGCAGGATCGGTGAGGGGTAAGCCCATCATAGGTGAGGAGCTGTGGAGGCGGCAGGACCGGTGAGGGGTAAGCCCAGGATACGTGAGGAGCTGTGGAGGCGGCAGGACCGGTGAGGGGTATGCCTAGGATAGGTGAGGAGCTGTGGAGGCGGCAGGACCGGTGAGGGGTAAGCCTATGATAGGTGAGGAACTGTGGAGGTGGCAGGACCGGTGAGGGGTAAGTCCATCATAGGTGAGGAGCTGTGGAGGCGGCAGGACCGGTGAGGGGTAAGAAAAGGGAAATCCTAGGACAGGTGAGGAGCTGTGGTAGGACCGATTAGGATCAAGCCGGTATAATGTTTATTTAACCCCTCCCTGGCCCTCTGTTTATTAGCCTTCGGAGAGACCTTAAAGCACAAGAAATATCTTTTTGGAGTTTTTTGTTTTAAAAATTTAGTTTCACCAAACAGAATCTGTCGGCCAAATTTATTGAATTTGTTTGAAACAAATTTCAGGAGATTCACTGATTTCTACTGTTGACCACTTAAAATCTGGTCATGGCCTCGGCGAGTCCTCCAGACCAAGACATGTGCTTTTGCATTGTTTTCCCGCAGCAATGAGGAATAACAACACGGACAATTCATTATAAACAAGAACTAAGACGACATCAGAATGTGGTTTATTTATTGTATGATCCACCCTAAATATGCCCCCGGGACACGACAAGTGGCGCCAAGATTTCATAACCACCATCTGCATTGAAATTAATTACAAGACAATCGGTGTTATTCTTCAAAAATGTATCTACAAGTCAAGTTTTAAAGGGATCCTGTCATCGATATAGATATCTACAGTGGGTTCTCAACAATCCTGGAAGGTCTCTTGACAATAAGCTGATCAGGAAAATTAGTCCCCGGCTGGAACCCCCAGTGATCAGCTGTGATCTGTGAGGTCACTTGGCAGTAAGTGTTCAGTCTCCCTGCAGTGCCATCTCTGGTGAAACTAAGTATTGCACAGAGTCCATTCATATCAATGGCTTGTCTGTGTAACCCAGGACAGGACAAGTCCTCCAGAGTGAGAGAGAATCTTCATAACTATTCTCCACTCAAGCCAAGAGATGAGGATCCCAAACATAATGCCCCTTCCCTATGTCAACTCATAAAACACTAATCTGGTACATGAAAATGGGTTTCTAAAGTGGACAACAAACTCCCTCATGGAGACAAAACTTCTTTCCATGACCCATTTCAATTTTTCTAACAGTCATGTCCATGTACACCATGACAGCCATAACAATGGATCACCGTAAGAGCTTGGAGCAGTAGCCAAGTCTACCACAGGTAAGCCACAAAAAATGTTTAAGGTCCAAGAAGGATGTCATCACTGTCATATTGACTGATTGGGAGGACTCATCAAGAGGTGATATGTCAGAAGGTCATCAATAAGGTCACTTTCTGCAGAGATTTTAGATCCCCATTAATTGGAGGGGGTATCATCAGCCAGAGCATGGAGTACATGATGCCAGAAGTCTCTCCAGCATCTGGCAATAGTGACAAACCCTAACCCAACCGGTCATGTTCAGCATGCGGTCCTATCTGTGAACAGCATGTGCTCATTCTGGGCTTAGGAGTCCAGTGGGCGGTGCTGCTCACTGATTGACCGAGTTCTTTGTATGTACACATATACAGGAAATAGTGTTCATCACTGATTAAGACCACCCACTGGACCCCTAGATCTGGAATGAACAGGGATTTAAATGAGTAACACATAAATTATACCTGTCTTATCAGATATGGTGTTTGCAGAAACCATGTTCAACATGAAAGGTTCCCTTTAACTGTTTTTGCTGAATTATACAGGTCTGTAAACTGGTGAAACTCAAGTACCATCTACATTTTGGGGCGATGTGGTCTTTTCTCCTTTTCCCGTCTATACATGGCCACTACACCTAACCCTCTATACTGAAGCTGTGATCTACTCAATGGTTTTCCTTCCTACCATGTAGCATTTCCTGCTTCCGAAATTCCAGCCATAATGACCCATGGGCTACCAGAAACTGTGCCGTGCCAGGGACAAGGCAACGGTTTGTGGTCGGAAACGGACTCGATGATCATAGAAAGAGGACATCGAGCATGTAGGTTCACATCATCCGGAGACGGACAGTTTGGAGTCCATTGGTATAGGCTGTACATTGGACCAGAGCAGATGACCTTGGTGGAGTTGCTCCATGTAAGACCAGGCTTTAATATGGTGTAAGCATGGACGCGTTGTCACCAACAAATGTCTCCAAACATGTTTACAATGCTACAGTTCCTCGGCCGCTCTCGTAACTGTCTGCAGACATCTGGAAACCATCCCCCGGCTGCAATAACCTACAGATGTAGTGAGAGTCATCCAGATGAGATGGGAGTTCAAGAGCAACCATGGACTCATGAAAACCTCAGGAGGACAAACTAATGAATGTTTCCAAGAGCAGAAGTCGGATTTGATTGCACAGCTGATGTTTCTTGCTTGTCATAACAGTAGTTCAACTATTAGGCTGCCGTCACACTAGCAGCATTTGGTCAGTATTTTACATCAGTATTTGTAAGCCAAAACCAGGAGTTGTTCAACAGTTGTTCAATTGTTCAATTAGAGGAACAAGCATATTCGTAAAAATCAGATGCTAAACGTTTGATGAAGGGTATAAAATAAACCAACACTCAGGCAAACCCTGGAGATTTTTGGAAATCACTTGTGTGTATTTCTTCTTTTATTGGTGGAAACTTTATCCGAGAAACTTCTAAGTTGGACTGATTTGTGGTCTAACAGCGACGACTATCAGACCAAGGTAATTATAGGACAACTTGGGGCCCGATTGTCTAAACCCTTCACTTTATCTATTTTCCGTCCTAGGACACAATAAGGTTTGTGAAGGCTCCATAGTCAAATAGTCGTATTCTGCATCCTTAGACGCTCCTTTGAGACTCCGCAAGTACAGTTTCATACTCCAAAGCATGCGGTATTATAAATATGGCAGCCATTGAGTCCATTATACAGACCCCCTACAGGTAGTTATCATATACATGAGCTACTGCATTGAAAATTGCTCATAAAATACATACGGTACATTGACAACCTTATGGCAGTCTGCAGTCAGTGGCCAAAAATGGCGGCCAGCAATGTGTAGTTAAAAATGTATAAATGACTTGGCCATTAGTTTAGGCAAAAACGGACAAACAAAATTGAGGGCAGATGTTGCAGCTGGCCTTGGATCCTAGTACCTTAGTCAGATCTTCCCTAAAACTTTGAGTTTCACCAAACTTACTGTAACGTCTGGGATGCTCCTGTAAGGTTTCTAAGCACCAAAGGTTTCCAAAAACTAGCATTTCCAGAAGATGTCTTGTGCACTGCCTCCATCTAATTATCGAGCATCCTAGTGTCTAAGTATATATTTATGGGATGGGAAAAGGACACGGAGGGTGGTGGGAATGAGGGGCGTAGAGAAGGAGTGTCCACAATAAAATTGGTGTTGGTAAAAAAAAAAATACGTCGGCATATATTGCATTTTGCCGGGACGTAAATTACTCTTGAAGTCTTTAACCAACAAACATCCCAACTTTTTTTAGAAAGTTTTAGAAACTTTTTAGCTGGGTCATTGTAGTTTACCAATAGATTGAGAGTCACGGGTTGGAGATCCCTGCAGGTTACTGGCTGTGTCTGTAGGATCATGTCCTCACAGTTGCCAATCTATAGTCTGCAACGATGGAAACCGCTTCCGCCACTCACCGCTCTTCCTACTCCGAGATAAAACGGTTCTCAGAAGAAGCCGGAGACAACTTCTTGTACTTGTCCTTCAAATAGATCGAATTCATATGTGCTGAAAACCTTCATGTAAAGCAGACCTCTGAGTGCTGGTGGTGTAAGGTTTAACCCTTAAAATACCAAGAAGTGCCAGAGTAAACTGACCACCGGCCAGAGACGATGAGCGTTGGCCCCGGGTCACATTTTCCTTGGGTGACATTAGAAAAATACAACAAATTTAGGAAAACCGTGCAACATGTAGGACAGGGTTAAAAAAAAAAAAACTTTCGAAGTGGATCTGGCCAAAAATAAATTATTATCGCCGTGCGCCAATTTATGATGTGTGACATCATGTAATTTATTGTAAGTTTTGTGGATGGATTATCGTCCCCTGACTCTTCATGAGGAATAAAAAATTTTCTTCTTTTTTTTTTTAAACCGGTTTAAATTTTCCAACCTGATTTCTAGCATTTTTTCCATTTCCGCTTCTTTTGTACATAAACATTAAATGTGACTTTTGCACACGTCAGGTTTTTTTCCTGACAAAATCCTGAGAATTCTGCCAGAAATCCGCGTCTTTTTTCGCGTGGATTTCTCGCGGAATTTGCGCGTTTTTTGCGCGGATTTTTTGCGGATTTTTTTTTTTTTTTTCATGAATGTCCTTTTTGATATGGAATCCGCAAAAAATCCGTAAAAAGAATGAGCATGTCCGTTCTTTTTGCGGTTTGCGTTTTTTTTACGGAAAAAAACCGCTAACATATGCACAAAAAATGCGGAATGCATTCTAAAAGATAGGATGCATAATGTTAGCGTTTTTTTTACCGGATTTATAGCGTTTTTATAGCGAAATTCCGCAATAAAAAACGCTAAAAATCCGGACGTGTGCACATACCCTAAAAAGTCCGGATTGACCTACAGGGTTAAAATCCATTCTCTGTGGGGGTTTTTTTTTTTTTTAAGGAATGTGGGTTTGGCTTCTTTTTTTTTTTAGGCATGCTGGAACATTTCCAAGAACTGTGGCTTTAAGAAACGTAAAAAGAAGCAAAAAAAAAACCCAAAACAAAGCAACAACAAAAAGCATCAATGTAAAAACATTCCACAACCTATAAAGCAAAAGTTCTGAAATCGAAGATTTTTGTGGGGTCAGAAGGGATCGTAATAATGATAATTATAACTTACGGTTTGGAAACCCGAGTAGTTTTCATGGACTGATCCATGTGGTGTTTGCAGTTTGCTTAGTTCCTAACAAAAGACATTGTCAGATTTTTAGGACTCCACCCTTGATGGCGGTTTGGGAAAAAAAAAAATTTGAAAAAAAAAAAATGTGCAGCCTGTTTTACAGCAAGAACTGGCCACGATGACATCTCCACCCTGCGGTCTTACCTCGCTCGCCTGCAGGGTATTTCGGAGATTTCTTTTTCCCCCTGGATCACTTGCCTTCTGCTCCAGGTCCAAGGCTTCTCCAGGAACTCAGGATTCGGCTGCCGAAGATTCCCACAGACACATTGCAGAATCCTCCTTGAGAGGTTACGTGAAAAGTGTTAGATTTGGCTCTCACTTGTGAATTTGCAGCTTTCTCCGATCATCATCCCATTCCCTGTCGGCCCCCGGGGGCCCAGAAGAGAGCACTGACACTAATAAAGGATGAACCTGGTGCCAGGGACACGGCTTACGCACTTCCATACACCCCCACATACACTTGTCACAGCATGCAACTCCACATAATATCTATATCTGTCCTATAAAACAGAACAAATTGCACAATCGTTGTGATCGGGAGAGATTTCTCCATATTTATAGGGATAATGAGAAGAAATCCCTACCTCCTTCTATAAACGGCGCCACCATGGATCCCAGATTGTGTTTGGTATTGTAGTCCGACTATTTTTTTTTTCAGACAGGCCGCAATACCAGACACAGCCATGGATAGGGGTGGCGCTGTTGCAGACACGTTTTTCTGACTATAAGGAGCACATGGTTACAGTCTCTGGATGAGGTCCAAGGCTTGATGGTCACTCTCACACGTGGCGGGTGCATCCTCTTGAACAGTTGCAGCATTTATACACCCTCTTTTCTTGGTGTCCGTATGTAGCCATGACTGAAGATGTTGGAGTGGTCCCAAAGTGAGTTAAGTGCACCATTCACAAAAGATAGCTACTGGGCAAACGATCTTTCGTCCGACAGCTATACCGCTGGTCCACCATATACAAGAACGTTCGGTCTGTTGGACGCTACTGTGTTTTCTATGGGAGAGCTGCAGCCAAACTCTTCTGGTGGTGGCTTATTTCCAGGAAAAAAACAAAAAGATCAGCAGCAGAAATTACACACAATAGCCTTCACTCCCCTGACATCATCTGTTGGGGGAGAGTTAGGAAGTCCCCCATAAACATTAGACCATCAGCAGATCCTGTCGTTGTTGGTAGATTCCGCCTACTGTATATGAGGGCTGATAGATGACCATGCCAACGTTCCCGTCCTGAGAGAGACTGTGACCTGACACCTCAGTAGAGGGGGTGGCGAAGTGATGCACATAGACCTGGAGAAGGCCTGTGGCTTGGAACACCTAGTGGTGCCTGGGGCCAGAGACTGCGGGTAAGGCTGCGGTCTGGACAGTGACTTGTGTAGCTGTGCTCTGAGACAGAAAAGGAGAGAAACCATGACTTGCAGTGGAAGAATATGACTTTACGCTAAGCTTGTGCTCCATATATGTGGGCATGCGTTACCCACTGTTCCTGAAGGAATTGCCGTGGACCGTATCGTGGGTCAAATGCAAAAACATTTAACCACCAAGCTCAGTGCCTCTAAGTGAAATGTAACAAGCAAGTTAGCGACTGTTCCTCGTATTGTATAACCACTAACCTATTGTCTTAGAGAGTCTTGTGTGTTATTGAGTAACTGCCAAGCTCAAGCGTATCTGATGGGCAGTTTAACCATCAAGAGAAACTGGTCCACTTATTGTGTAACAACCAAGCCCAGTGCCTCAAATAGAAGTATAACCGTCAAGAGAGACGGTTCCTCCTATTGTGTAATGACCGAGCCTTGTGGATCTGATAGAAGTGTAACCTCCAAGAGAGGCCGATCCTTGTATTGTTTAACCGCCAAGTCCTGAGCATCTAAAAGAAATGTAACCTCCAAGAGAGGTTGCTCCTCTTATTGTATAACCACAAATCCCAGTGACTCTAAGAGAAATTTAACCAGCAAGCTAGTGACCATTCCTCTTATTGTTTAACCATTAGCCTGGTGCCTTAAAGAGACTGTACCTCTAAAGGTGGAACAGCCAAGCCCAGGATATTTAATCTGAAGTTAAACCATAAAGAGAGACCATCCCAATCATTGTATAACCACCAAGCCGAGTGCCTCAAATGGAAGTGTGACCATCAAGAGAGACTGTTCCTCTTATTGTGTAATCACCAAGCCAGGTGTATCTGATAGAAGTGTAACTACCAAGAGAGATCAGTCCCCTTAGTGTGCAACCACCAAGCCCAGTGCCTCAAATAGAAGTGTAACCATGAAGAGATACTGTTCCTCTTATTGTTTAATCACCAAGCCAAGTGTATCTGTTAGAAAAGTTAAAACCAAGAGAGTCTGGTCCTCTTTTTGTGTAAAAGCCAAACCTAGTGCATCTGATATAAATGTAATTGTCAAGAGAGGCTTTTCTTTTTATTTTGTAACCTTCAAGCCCAGCATCTCTGAAAGAAGTGTAACCTCCAAGAAAGGCTGTTTCTCTTATTGTGTTACCATCAAACCTGGTACTCGTGGATGAAGTGCAACCACTAATGTAGAGACTTTTACTTTTAGAAGGTAACCACCAAGCCCAGTGCCTCAAATAGAAGTTTAACCATCAGTAGAGACTGTTCTTCTTATTATGTAACTTCCAAGCCCAGCGCATCTGATCCAAAGTTTAACCGTGAAGAGAGTGGTCCACTTATTGTGTAGCCATCAAGCCCAGTGCAACTTACGAGAAGTGTCACTATCAAGAAAGACTTTTCCTCTTATTGTTTAACCAAAAAGACCATTGCCTCTGAAAAAACTGTAACCTCCAAGAGAGATGTTGATCTTGTTGTGTAGTCATCAAGCTCTGAAAGAAATATATCCACCAATCTAGAGACTTTTTCTTCTGGAGTGTAACCACCAAGCCCAGTGCCTCTAGGAGAAGTGTATCTGTCAAGCTACAGACTGTTTATGTTATAACTTCCAAGCTCAAAATTGATATGTAACCTGAAGAATTGTGCCAACTCAGGTTGAGCCTTGACCTGTTTACATTTGTCACAGACGTCAGCATCAGAGCCCCGGAGGGAACTGCGAGTGGTACTTAGGCAGCTGAGAGTGGACCCTTTTGTCACTGGAAACTCTTGAGTTGCTAGTGGGGCCAAACAAATGTTGGGCTAAGTGGAGCAGGGCCAGGCCTAGGAGTGGCAATCACAAGATCCACCAAAGACACCTAGAGACCGTTGGTTAGGAGACATAAGAGATTAGGTTTGCCCTTCGCAATGCTGGACAACGCAATGACACCTAGAGAGGACGACTGAGAGGCCATAAAGGAAAGAAAATAAAATATGCACCAGGGAGCGTTTGCCTCCAGGATTAGGACGATACATTAAAAATATGACAGTAGTTTTTACAAAAATTTTGCAAACCCATAAAAAATACCAGTTGCATAACCGCCAGCATGCATTGCAGACTCACCTGAGCACCAGGAGCAGATTTTTCAGGCCTTGTTCTCCCGAGTGGCTGGAGCACAGTTCCTTAATCCCTAAAAGTTGTTGATGGAGCATTACATACCGGGGCTGGCCGGGGGCGGTATCTTCACACGGGGTCACTTGGGACATCCGGCTGCTCCTTCAGTAATTGTTTGCTATGATATAAATAGCTATGATAATGGACGAAAGAGGAGAGAAGTGGTGGAGAACCCTGCAGCCGAGCTGTGACCATGAAGAAGTGCAGAAAGAAGAAAGATTTTTGCCCAAGGGGTTCGTACTTATGCAATAGTGCAAAAAAGTCCATGCAAAAATTCAGGAGGTCGGATCTAGAGCAGGAGGAGCGAAGTGTAATGATATAGTGTTATTGTTACAAGATTCATTGTAACTTACTATAAAGAGTCACAGGGGAGGAGTCAGTTAGTGATCGACAGCATCTCGTTTATCAATGTGCATGAATGAGCTGTCAATCGAGCAGGCCATAAACTATTCTCAGCAACTCCTAAACTATTATTATTTATTATTATAGCGCCATTTATTCCATGGCGCTTTACATGTGAGAAGGGGTATACATAATAAAAACAAGTACAATAATCTTAAACAATACAACTAATGACCAGCACAGGAGGAGAGAGGACCCTGCCCGCGAGGGCTCACAATCTGCAAGGGATGGGTGAGGATACAGTAGGTGAGGATAGAGCTGGTCGTGCAGCGGTTTGGTGGATCGGTGGTTACTGCAGGCTGTAGGCTTGTCGGAAGAGGTGGGTCTTCAGGTTCTTTTTGAAGGTTTCGAAGGTAGGTGAGAGTCTGATGTGTTGGGGTAGAGAGTTCCAGGGTAGGGGTGATGCTAGGTGTTAGAGGGGAGGCCACAGAGCAGGAGGTTACAGTAGTCAAGGCGGGAGATGAGGGTATGCACTAGGGTTTTGCAGATTCTAGTTTGACAAATGTACGGAAATATGTTTGAGTTGAAGTGGGCAAGAAGTGGAAAGGGCTTGGATATGTGTTTTGAAGGAGAGATCAGATTCAAGCATTACCCCAAGCAAGCGAGCCTGTGGGACTGGGGAGAGTGGGCAGCCATTGACTTTAATAGAAAGGTCCATTGGGGGGTCAAGTTAGATAGGGGAAAGATGATGAATTCTGTTTTGTCCATGTTAAGTTTTAGAAATCTAGCGGAGAAGGATGAAATAGTGGACAGACATTGTGGGATTCTGGTTAGTAGGGAGGTGATATCTGGTCCAGAGATGTAGATCTGTGTGTTATCAGCATAGAGGTGATACTGAAAACCGTGAGATTCTATGAGCTGTCCCAGGCCAAAGGTGTAAATGGAGAAGAGCAGGGGCCCTAGGACTGAACCTTGTGGGTCTCCGACAGATAGGGGGCGAGGTGAGGAGGTGGTGTGTGAGTGGGAGACGCTGAATGTCCGGTCTGTTAGGTATGACAGGATAGGACCAAGTTAGTGATGCCAAGAGATGAGAGGGTCTGTAGAAATATGGAGTGGTCCACTGTGTCAAAGGCAGAGGACAGGTCCAGGAGGAGGAGGATAGTGTAGTGTTGCTTGGCTTTGGTGGTTAGTAGGTCATTGATCACTTTAGTTAGGGCAGTTTCAGTGGAGTGGTGTGACTGGAAGCCAGACTGTAAGTGGTCAAAGAAGTAGCAGGAAGAGAGATGGGAGGACAGTTCAAAGTGGACGTATTATTCCAGTAGTTTTGAGGTGATATAGGGTGATAGCTAGATACAGAGGATGGGTGAAGAGAGGGCTTTTTGAGGATAGGTGTGATTGAGGCATGTTTGAAGCATGACAGGAAAACACCAGTTATTAGTGATAGGTTGAAGAGATGGGTTAGGGTTGGGATGAAGACTGTGGTGAGGTTTGGGATGAAGTGGGATGAGATCGGGTCAAGTGCTCAGGTGGCGAGATGTGATCTTAAGAGTAGGGTGGAAAGTCGATCTTTTGTAATGGTGGAGAAGTTGGTTTCGGAGGAGGGCTGGGCAGTTAGGAGGAAGGGCTCTGGGGGTTGTAGGCCAAAGCTTTCTCTGATGTTATCAATCTTCTGCTTGAAAAATGAGGTGTAGTCTTCAGCTGAGATGAGTGGGGAGGGAGGAGGTGCTGGGGGGCAGAGGAGAGAATTGAAAATGTTGAATAACTGCTTAGGGTTGTGAGAAGGGGAGGATATGAGAGATGAGAAGTAGGTTTGTTATGTTGCAGGGAGTGTTGATGTGAAAGTAGTGAGGGACTGTTTGAATGCGATGAAGTGCTCATTGGAGTGGGATCTTTTCCATCTCCGCTCAGCAACCCTGGTAGCCTGTCTCAGTTCTCTGGTCAGGCTGGTGTGCAGGGCTGTCTGTTGATTTTGTGAGCTTTGGTATGTGTGAGAGGGGTGACCAATTCCAGAGCTGCAGCTATTGTGGTGTTAAATAAAGCGGCAGCGGCATCCACATTGTGTAGGGAACTTATGTCTGTAAGAGGGAGGAGGGATTCTGAAATTGAGTGTTGATAGAGGTGTTTAAGATTTCTACGAGGGTGTGCGAGTTTGTGGAGTGGGGACTGTGGAAAAGGAGAGGAGAGGGAAGAGAATGTGAGTAGTTGTGGTCAGAAAGAGGAAGAGGTGAGTTAGAGAGGTTAGATAGGGAGCAGAGATGGGTGAAGATGAGGTCCAGTGTGTGGCCATCATTGTGAAAAGCTGCAGAAGACCATTGAGTGAGGCCGAAGAAGAAAGTGAGAGATAGAAGTTTAGTGACAGCTGAGTGGGATGTGTCAATGGGTATGTTGAAGTTGCCCATGATCAGAGTGGGATGTCAGCAGAGAAGAAATGAAGTAGCCTTAGAGCTCCTGTTAGTGGGATTGGGGAAGTGGGGTATGGGCGAATGGGTATAAGGTTAGAGAGGTTAAGGAAATTTGTGATAGAGCGTGGATAGGAAGTAGAAATTACTGTGGTGATGTGGTGAGGAGGACCAGGATTTGGAGAAATATCGCTGGCAGTGAGAAGCAGAGAAGTGATAGCAGGTGGGAAACAAGAGAGGGCATGGGGGGGGGCTGTCTGTGTTTGGAGACAGAGGATTATATGTTGATGAACAGATCTGAGGAGGAGGTGAGAAGGATGGGGAGGATGGAGGGAGAGATAACCAGTTCCTTACTAGGTGTAGGGATTAGGGGGTTAGCAGAAAGTGAAGGATTATAGGGGTGAGAGTGAAAACAAACAGAAACATTGATTACCGTGACTGTATCCAGTTACCTTCAGTTCCCTTCTGGATCAATTCTGGATTAATTCATAGCTCCACACTTCTATGATATACTTGTATGGTGCACTGGGCAGAATGACGTCATGGCAGACATATGGTTTGCACTATAAACATACCGCCATCCCTAGGAGGATAACATCACTTCCAAGCTAATGGAAGTATTTTATCATGTTGCCAAAAACACCCGTAAATAAGACTATAGACAGGACAGAGACATTGGGCAAAATTTATTGCATACTTGCCACCTTTTATAAATGCTACAGGGGTTCGGCACCAAAACGTTTTTTTTTTTTTGCACAACAACAAGCATTTCACTTGTCTCTCACCCCCTTTTCCCTAATCGAAATGTCTTTTTGGATGACGAGGGTCATTTTGATTTCTAGGAAAGATCGGGGATGCTTGACATGTCACTCTATGTCACATGTCATATATATATATATATATATATACATATATACATAGTATATATGTATATATATATATATATATATAAACTTTTTTTATATTTTCTAAATTACAAAAAGGAAAATGAGCAGATGCAAAAGTTTGGGTACCCTGCACGATTAGTACCTAGTAGCACCCTCTTTCGTAAGTGTCACAGTTTGTAAACACTTTTTGTAGCCAGACAAGAGTCTTTCAATTCTTGTTTGAGGAATTTTCCTCAATTCTTCCTTGGAGAATTCCTCCAGTTCTGTGAGATTCCTGAGTCGTCTTCCATCCCCTGCTATTTTGAGGTCTAGCAACAGATTTTCAATGATGATCAGATCAGGGGACTGTGAGGGCCATTGTAAAACCTTCATCTTGCGCCTTTTGAGGTCATCTATTGTGCATTTTGACGTGTGTTTAGGATTATTCTCCATTTGTAGAAGCCATCCTCATCCTCTTTTCACCTTCAGCATTTTTACAGATGGTTTTATGTTTGTATCAAGAATTTGTTGAAAATATTTGTCACTACTGTATTTGTACACTGCTGTGTGCTCTCTTGTCTGATTTAGACTCTCAAGTCTAAGTTTACACTGTGTAAACAGTGGCCAGAATTAGTAAACCTGCCACAATGTATCAGTTTTGAGTGTTCCGATTTGTTCACCGTCATTTAAACAAACTTTGCATGAATGAAAAGTGCAAACGAATGTAAGAAACCTTGTCATATGTCTCATCAGAGAAGTATGCTTCTTTCTCAGCTTACAGTATGAGCCACGCCTCCCCCTGTTCCCTCCCTTTGCTTCTTGAACTCATTATTAACTGTGAAAACTGCTAAAATGTGTTGTGGTCAAGACAACATGGATTGTCATCTCACTGAGTGATCAGGTTACAGCTTCCTATTGAAGTCTATGGAAGTGAGAGGAAGAAGAAGGGGCAGAGTAAGGGGAGGAGGAGCTGAGAAAAGAAAGAGAAGGACACACACACACAAACATATGTACTTTTTAGTATTTTCTTTTGCCTAGAGATGGATTCACATCAACACTGCCCAGTACTGTTGCATAATGTATTTCATGCTGCTGCTTTCTGCTAAGTGTTTCTCTCCCCCAGTGCTGTATTCACAACTACACTGCTCGGTGCTATTGTATAATGTCTTATATGCTGCTGTTTCCTGGGAAGCGTTTATATTACCCAAGTGCTGGATTTGCAGGTACACTGCTCAGTACTGCTGTATTATTATACAACACCTTCTAGTTGAAAGCTGTTGCTTTCTAGTAAGTGTAGCAAGTGTTTATCTCACCCCAGTGCTGGATTCACAGCTACACAGTCAGGTACTCCTGTATAATATCCCTTGTGCTGCTGCTTTCTTGTAAGTGACCATATTACCCCAGTGAGGGATTCACAGCTACATTGTTGACTACTGCTGTATGTCTTCCATGTTGCTGCTCTCTACTAAGTGTTTATCTCACCCAAATGCTGGATTCACAGCTACTCTGATTGTTACTACTGTATACTGTCCTTTGAGCTGCATCTTTCTGGGAAGTGTTTATCTCATCCCAGTGCTGGATTCACAGCTACACTGCTCTGTACTGCTTTATAGTAACCTTTGTGATGCTGTCTCCTGGTAAGTAATTATATTATCACAGTGACAATTCACAGCTACATTGCTCACTTCTGCGGTATGTCTTCCATGCTGCTTCTTTCTAGTAAGTGTTAATCTCACCCAAGGGATGGATTTACAGCTACAATGCTCGTTATTGATGTATACTGTCCTTTGTGCTGCTGCTTTCTAGTAAGTGTTTAACTCTCCCCCAGTGTAATGTCCCTCATGCTGCTGCTTCTGAACAGACATGGAGACAGGAGAGCAGGAATCCATCGTGTGTGCGTGGCCTGTGTATAGAAAGAAAGACAAGTGTGAACAAGCACTGCAAGGAAAAATTTGGCTGCTTTAAAGGTGATGTCTGTTCCTTGCCTTAACACCGGAGCATCGGACAGACTCAGAAACTAATTGCCTCCTGTATACAGGACGGGTTTCTGAGACTGATACATATTATGTTTCCAAGGATTATTTCTAGTATTCAGGCATTTAAAGGGCATCTGAATTTATTATTGAAAATGAAATAAAAATATTCGGGAAGCATAATAGGTTTTATAAGGAACATCGCTTCCACCAAGTAGGGATTTCCAATTTTTATTCTGTGCTCATTGTCGCCCCCTACTGAGTAATTAGTATGAGACTTCATGCACAATGCTGTATTTGGCAACATATAACCCCCCAGATATAAAAACAACACCTTCTAATTGAAGAAAGACAAAAATCTATTTTTTTTCTAATTTGGGTCCCCATGACAACACTTCTTGTCATGTGCCCCGGCAGCTCAGAGCCATCGTAGGTGCTGATAGGAACAATTGCAATCTCCAGTATAATGATCTTCTTTTAGACTGGATTCTGGTAACTATAAACCCCAGAGTTCATATTATGACCGTAAACTTCCAGGACAGGAAGTGTTGTCATGGGGAAATTTGCTTAAACTTGGCTTTTAATCTTATTCATTTTCTAGGTCATGAAGGAAGGATTAGGGAAATGTTTAGAGCAGTGTTCTGCGTCCTATAAATCTGTAACTATAGTGAAACTACAATAGCCATCATCCCCTCGAGGAATGATGGTTGCTGAGGTTTCCTATGTTAGAGACCAATAATATAGAAGGTCTCTGTTTCCTGTTTTATTTTTGTAAAGATAGCTCTATTACTTGGGTGTTTTTTTTTTCAAGAAACAGCGCCCCCTCTTGTTCATAGGTCATGTCTGGTACTGCATCTTAGTTGTACTTGAATGAATTGGACTGAGCTGCAATACCAGATGCAACCTCTAGAGGGAGTAGAAGAGAAATTGACATTCTAGGATGATTTTTAGAAGGTATCTTGGGGGTCCAGGCTCTCTCCTGTACTGGTGGAGGTAGTCGTCTTTTTTGGGAGCCTCCCTCCTCCCGTTCTCATTCTCTGCTCGCTGCCTGTTGTATTTGGCTCCCTGACAATGCCGTCACTCCAGCGCGCTGCCAGTAATTCCATCATAAAACATTTCCGCTGAGAGAATCAAATGAAAAGCAGA
This sequence comes from Ranitomeya imitator, assembly GCF_032444005.1. Classification (NCBI taxonomy): domain Eukaryota; kingdom Metazoa; phylum Chordata; class Amphibia; order Anura; family Dendrobatidae; genus Ranitomeya; species Ranitomeya imitator. The sequence continues at coordinate 209,298,303 of NC_091288.1, forward strand.
GACCTACGTCCACGGAGCGGAGATTTCATACAAAACCGTGCAAATGGGTTATGAGAAAAGTGGTGGAGGACAGATGTTGTGGAGCGACGTCCGTTAACTGCTTCACTGCTCAATATAACGCCAGGAACAAAGTCCAAGACCCAGAATTCTGCACTAATTCATCTCTCAGCTATAATGCTCCTTATCTCCTGCATTCTGCCACCACCAGAGGGAAATTAAAGGGTACCTGTCCCCCCTTCCTAGCAGCCTCAAAAATTTTCAGTTGTCTCTGAGTTAGCGAGTAGACACTAGTTACAAAGATGTCTCCCTTGCACAGGACGCACACACATAAATATGTAGCACATGTTCAGAAAGATCAGCAACAGCAAAAAGGAAATTATACAGCAAAACTGATCAGTGTAGCTGTGAATCCAGCAAAAGGATGAGACAAAACACTTACTATAAATCAGCAACTTGAAGGTCATTATGTTGCAGTACTGAGAGGTGCAGTTGTGAATCTGCAGCGCCCCAGAGTCCTGGTCGTTGCAGTAATGTTATTCTTCCACCAGGGGGAGTGATGTTACGTCTGAAGGCAATGAAGGAGATCTTCTGTCCAGGTATCACAACCACAATACACACTTCACACTCCAGGCCGCCAGGGGGAGCCATGCTTCTATCTATTAGGGCACTCCTCACAATTAGGTAAAACTGGTAGTCTGGACAGAGAGTCAAAGCGAGGAGAGGAGAGCAGACGGAGGTCTGTGGGAGAACGAGGGTTCACGGAGCTGCGCCTGCCCCACGTGCGGCAGCATCCAAAGAAAGACATTGAAAGGAATTGTGTTGCAGTGAGTGAGAAACGAAGTCATAGCGAAAGGAGAGGAACATCAGGGGGAGACCAGCTAGAAGCAGGCTGCCTCCTTCTGAAGCGCAGTAACCAGTAGCCAGAACACCGAGGGAGCAAAGATCTCTACGCTTTACTTCAGAGACTGGCAGGACAGTTGATTCCACGTTGGCTGCCCGACCATATACCCAGGAGGCAGGGTGGCAACTTGTGGAGGCCGGGCGTCTCTAGGGTCCCTATAAAAAGCCTCAGGCCACCAGTCATACGGGTATGTCCTATCCATCAGGGGGACAGAGAGAAAGAGACATTACATCTATGATAGTTGTGAAGACCTCACCAAGGAGCTCAGCAGGGAGGAACTACAACACTCAGGCGCTAGAGGAAGGCTACTGATTTCCACCTGGATGAGGGAACTCTGGATTTGCCTGCAGACCAGCTGGACTCTGCCTACCTTGTGGTCCCTACCCTAGTTATATTCTTGTACATAGGGGCAGTATTATAGTAGTTATATTCTTGTACATAGGGGCAGTATTATAGTAGTTATATTCTTGTACATAGGGGCAGTATTATAGTAGTTATATTCTTGTACATAGGGGCAGAATTATAGTAGTTATATTCTTGTACATAGGTGCAGTATTATAGTAGTTATATTCTTGTGCATAGGGGCAGTATTATAGTAGTTATATTCTTGTACATAGGGGGCAGAATTATAGTAGTTATATTCTTGTACACAGGAGCAGTATTATAGTAGTTATATTCTTGTACACAGGAGCAGTGTTATAGTAGTTATATTCTTGTACACAGGAGCAGAATTATAGTAGTTATATTCTTGTACATAGGAGCAGTATTATAGTAGTTCAATTCTTGTACATAGGGGTAGTATTATAGTAGTTATTCTTGTACATAGGAGCAGTATTATAGTAGTTATATTCTTGTACATAGGAGCAGTATTATATGATAGCTATAGTCTTGTACATAGGGGGAAGTATTATAGTAGTTATATTCTTGAACATAGGGGGCAGTATTATATAGTAATTATATTCTTGTACATAGGGGGCAGTCTTATAGTAGTTCTATTCTTGTCCATAGGAGCAGTATTGTAGTAGTTATATTCTTGTACATAGGGGAATAATTTTAGTAGTTATATTCTTGTACATAAGGGCAGTATTATAGTAGTTATATTCTTGTACATAGGGGCAGTATTATAGTAGTTCAATTCTTGTACATAGGGAGCAGTATTATATTAGTCATATTCTTGTACATAGGAGCAGTATTATAGTAGTTATATTCTTGTACATAGGGGCAGTATTATAGTAGTTATATTCTTGTAAATAGGAGCAGTATTATAGTAGTTATATTCTTGTACATAGGGGGCAGTATTATATAGTAGTTATATTCTTGTACATAGGGGGCAGTATTATATAGTAGTTATATTCTTGTACATAGGGGCAGTATTATATAGCAGTTATATTCTTGCACATAGGGGCAGTATTATAGTAGTTATATTGTTGTACATAGGAGCAGTATTATAGTAGTTATATTCTTGCACATAGGGGGGCAGTATTATAGTAGTTATATTCTTGCACATAGGAGCAGTATTATAGTAGTTATATTCTTGTACATAGGAGCAGTATTATAGTAGTTATATTCTTGTACATAGGGGCAGTATTATAGTAGTTATAATCTTGTACATTGGGGCAGTATTATAGTAGTTATATTCTTGTACATAGGGGGCAGTATTATAGTAGTTATATTCTTGTATATAGAGGCAGTATTATAGTAGTTATAGTCTTGTACATAGGGTCAGTATTATAGTAGTTATAATCTTGTACATAGGAGCAGTATTATAGTAGTTATATTCTTGTACATAGGAGGCAGTGTTATAGTAGTTATAATCTTGTACATTGGGGCAGTATTATAGTAGTTATATTCTTGTACATAGGGGCAGTATTATAGTAGTTATATTCTTGTACATAGGAGCAGTATTATAGTAGTTATATTCTTGTACATAGGGGGCAGTATTATAGTAGTTATATTCTTGTACATAGGAGCAGTATTATAGTAGTTATATTCTTGTACATAGGGTCAGTATTATAGTAGTTATAATCTTGTACATAGGAGCAGTATTATAGTAGTTATATTCTTGTACATGGGAGCAGTGTTATAGTAGTTATATTCCTGTACATAAGGGCAGTATTATAGTAGTTATATTCTTGTACATAGGAGCAGTATTATAGTAGTTATATTCTTGTACATGGGAGCAGTATTATAGTAGTTATATTCTTGTACATAGGGGCAGTATTTTAGTAGTTATATTCTTGTCTAATATTTACAGACATTTTCCTAAGATAATTATACAAAGTAATGTTCTATTTCACCATTTTCAGCTCGTTGCAGAAATTTGCATTCTGACTTATGTGTCAGTAAATTTGAAGAAGTGAACATGAGGCAGAGTTTGCAGTTTTATGTCCTACAGATAATCCCCCCTCGGATAAGTGCAGTAGGTTTTGTGAGTGCATCCCGGGATTGTGAGGATACAGACCTCGGTGATGAATGTGCGCGGCTGACGGTTTTTCCTGGAGCCGTATAAGGCGAGGTATCAGTGCGTCTCTGCTCCCGGATCACAATGTACCAACCACCAGAAGTAAATCCCCCGTTCTGATACCTATCGGCTGTATTACGTATCAGTGAGCGCCGGGTTACATGGTTATGGATCTCAGTTATTCCAGGAGACTTTGCGTCCACGTCCATATTTATAGCCTGATATCTGGAGCACGATGTCCCTTTATACCTTTTGAGTTTTGGGGAAAGTTTCGGTGACAATAAAAAGTGTAACTTTTTTCATTTCTGTCCACAAAAACTTTTTAAAAGTACGTGAGAAATAATACCGTATCTGACCATTATATGACTTGTATCCTGCATTTCTCATCAGTTTTCCCCTCTGCAGCCTCTATCCCTTATTCTCAGTTGTCTCTGAGCTTGTGGGTGGAAACTAGCTACTAGAAGCTACTAGAATGTCTCCCATACACATCACAGCACCAATAGCCACAAGGAATTGCTGATCTTTCTATATGTATTAGAAGTCGCAGCAGCACAGAGTACGTATGCATTAGTACTGAACAGTGTTACTGTGAATCCATCTCTGGATAAGATAAACAATTGCTAGAAAGCTGCAGCAGGGAAGATATTATAGAGCAGTACTGTGCAGTGTAGTTGTGAAACCATCTCTGGATGAGATAAACATTTGCTGAAAAATAGCGGCAGGGAAGATGTTATACAGCAGTATTGAGCAGTGTACTTGTGTATCCATGTCTGGTGTGAGATAAATATTTACTAGATAGTAGCAACATGGACGATACTATACAGCAAGATTGAGCAGTGTATCTGAAATTCCAGCTCTAGGGTGAGATAAATATTTGCTTGATGGTATTGGTATGGAACATATACGGCAGTACGGAGCAGTGCAGCTGTGAATCTATCTCTGTGGTGAGATAAACATTTGCAAGAAAGCAGCAGCATGGAAGATGTTTTATAGCAGTATTCAACAGTGAGCTGTGAATCCAGCTTTGGATTGAGGTAAACATTTGCTAATAATCAACAGTATAGAAGATATTATACAGCAGTACTGGGCAGTGCACTTGGGTATCCAGCTCTAGGGTGAAATAAACATTTGCTATATAAGAGCCTAAAATATATTATACAGCAGTATTGAGCAGTGTAGCTTTGAATCCAGGTCTGTGGTGACAACAACATGTTTTCAGGGGAGATATTATACAGCAGTACTCATCACTGTACTTATGTATCCAGTTCTAGGGTGATTTAAACATTTTCTAGATAGCAGCAGTATAAAATATATTATACAGCAGTACAGGGCAGTGTAGCTGTGAATCCAGCTCTGGGCTCAGAAAAATATTTGCTAAAGAGTAACAGTATGGAAGATATTATACAGCAGTACCGAAAAGTGCAGTTGTGAATCTAGCTCTGGGGTGAGAGAAAGATTTGCCAGCTAGCAGCACCATGAAAGATATTATACAGCAGTATTGAGCAGTGCAGCTGTGAATCCGGCTCTGGGGTGAGATAAAAATTTGCTAAAAAGCAGCAGCAGGGCAGGGATTAAGCAATACCTAACAGAGTACTCGTGTAGCCAGCTCTGGGGTGAGACCCATTTGCAAGAAAGTAGCAGCAGAGATGATATTATACCGCAGTACTAAGCTGTGTAGCTGTGAATCCAGTTCTGAGGGTAAATTAAATGTCTTACCACAAACCAGTAGCAACTCTGTGTATATGTACCTCTCTGTTACTCTGCTCCTAGTAAGAAAGCAGCAATTATTTTGCAATCCTGAACTAAGATTTCTATTCATTTCAGGGGAAAGCTGCAATTGCAGCACCATTTTAGAAAACATAGCTTTTCTTTTTGCAATTTTCGAAAAAAAGAAATGGAAAAACATAATTTTGGAAATTCACATATGATTTTTCTTGTTTCCTAATCTATACAAAACCCACAACATCGCACACTAAAATGGAATTTTCGTCTTACGAGCGGACAAAGTAATGTGATAATTTTTCATTGTGAAGAATAAGAAAACAACAAAGTCGGGTTTTGTTTTGTTAAATTTCGAGTCGTTATGTGATGAATGATGCTTTTATGGGCCGGTGATTATTCCGATAATTGTCGAGTTATTAATTTCTTACAATCAGATCAGTCTTAGTAGGAAATTACTAATTATACAATTTACAAAAACTAATCAATTTATTGGAAGAAAATTTACATCTCCTAGTGTATATATATATATTTTTTATATCTTGTCATTATCTATATGCCTTAATTCCAAGTGGAACAGTCCTCTAATCTCTATTCACTTCTTCATAAGCCCAATCCAGGTATCTATAGTCAGTCTTCGTCTTGCTGATGGGCCACCATTGTGTCTACTTTTCATCATGTGCTTACTAGATGGATCATGGACCTCCAAAAAAGTCAATATGGTCTATGTAAATGTGTCCCAATGTGGTCATTTCTGTAATGATCTAGGAGGAGGTTTCAAGATCTTGTGGCCTTCAAGGAGTTGAGGTCTTTTGGAGCAGGTCTGTGGTCTTTTACGTATGACATACGAGGCAATATCTGAGGAAGGTCCACCCCATGCTTACTAGATGGATCATGGACCTCCAAAAAAGTCAATATGGTCTATGTAAATGTGTCCCAATGTGGTCATTTCTGTAATGATCTAGGAGGAGGTTTCAAGATCTTGTGGCCTTCAAGGAGTTGAGGTCTTTTGGAGCAGGTCTGTGGTCTTTTACGTATGACATACGAGGCAATATCTGAGGAAGGTCCACCCCACACTAGTGGACCTGATTGTGATCAGCTGACTGTAATGGGTCCGATAACCCAAGTCCTTAGAGATCTGATGAAGAATTGGCTGCCATGTTTCCAGCATGGGCTCTCAACTTTGGGAAATGGTCATCCTTTAGGGTTTTGAGCTGTAAGGCTTTTTCATTTTTGGCTATTTTCTCACGCATCAATGACACGAGTCAGAAGATAGACGACTCCTAGATTCTAAGAAAGAAATGATCTACTTGAGGAGGCGAAGGTTTCCTCTTTCCCCTCCACGCCAAGATTCAGTCTACATGAGAGGACAATAGATAACTGTTTTTGAGGCTATGATGTCGTTACGTTTTCCCAAAGTAAAGAGAGCTTACAAGTCAAACCAAGAGCAGAGCCAAGACTAAGGGTATGTGTCCACGTTCAGGATTGCATCAGGATTTGGTCAGGATTTTCCATCAGTTTTTGTAAGCCAAAATCAGGAGTGGGTGATAATACAGAAGTGGTGCATATGTTTCTATTATACTTTTCCGCTAATTGTTCCACTCCTGGTTTTGGCTTACAAACACTGATGAAAAATCCTGACCAAATCCTGATGCAATCCTGAACGTGGACACATACCCTAAACTGTTACAAAAGTCAGGACAAGTTCTAGCCAGAAATCCTTCTCTCCAGGGTGGAAGGGCATGGTTGCCACAGTAGAAGACATTGTCCAGATGGGAAAAAAATCACCAACCCAAAAAATTGGTTTTGTTTTAGGAGAAATTATCGCACGATGATCCAGTGGAGTTTGCTATTTCAGAACTTTTCTTGCCTAACATTTTAATACATCTTTCATCCATGGACAAGTCCCAGTTGGGAACAGATGTCCTTCGATTCTATCATCCTGGTACATGATGAGAATATTTCATGTCCTCCACCTTCTGTTCAGGGGTTTGCGGTTCCTCTACGTAGACCCCTAAGGAGACGATACAAATAGCTGACAAACCAGTTATATGTGGATGTGTTTTGCATATTTTGCAGCCCACTTTTGAATGTCATCCAATCTCATCTTCTCGACTGTCCTGCAATTATTGGAGATTCTAGCTTTGAAGGTTTGGATGTTCTTGATTATCTAGTCTTTCCCAACCGGATGCTTTTCAGACATTCTCAAGATATTTTATGGATTATTTATGAATGCATCCCTCGTTACTTGAGTATATATGTGGGTTATCATGGTGACCCTATTGCAATAAAGGAACTGTTCTTGTTATGGAGGTGGTTTTTACTGTTATGGAGAAGTATAAGATCCTGGTTAAAAGGTTCCCTATCGAAACACTGATTAAGTCACAGATTTTGTTTTTCATTCTTCTTGATGGTTCCAGTCCACACGAGGCAGAGCAGGCTTGTTGGTTGCAGTACAATCTAGGTGGCCATAAATTCTAAAATTACACTTCTGGTTATTCTTGATGGTTCGCACCACTGCATTACAAAATCAAACTTTCCAGGCCACGCGATGGAGCCTATCCCCTCCAAAACTCAACTCAGCCCTCCCTTACGTCGCTGTAGCCTTTTCCAAGGTTGAAATCTCTCACAACCCATATCACATTGCCTCCTCTCCAGATGTCTCTCCTCAGAACCGACCAGACGTCTCTCCTCAGTGGTTGTCCGAAATAAGGTCATCAAGTTCCTCGTCTGTTCTTCACCACTTGCATATAAATTGCTAAAATCACGTTAGATGAACCTTTAAAGGAGTTGTCCACCGCTGAACATCCCTGGATTAGACGATTTAGGACCTCAATTAAAATAAGTCTTCCCAATGTCATGAGACTCCCCAAGAATCCAAGAGAACAGAAATATAACAAACTCCAAACTTCCCCCATTTTTACGGGGCTGGTTCGTAAATCAGAAATATCTTCTGCAGTCACTTTCTGCAACAATAAACCCTTCCCACTATGAGTTAGTCCCAAGCATTAACCGTATCCTATCTTATACTCTATGCCTTACATTATCACACTACATACTGCACATTACAACACAATTCACAAGACAATGCCATGGGTATCTTCAGGGGTAGGAACGCTGCAGTACAGCCAACAACCCTTACATTCCTCCCCTTTTTAATGATTGTCGTCCATGACCATCCGAACACCTAGAAGATATCAATGCACATAAATCGCATAACACCAGTAATGGTCCTGGATTCTGAGAGTCCTCAACCCACTCGAGCACTGTATCAACGTACATGCGTGTTATCGGCACAACTGGACCCGCTCCATGTTCTGACTCCTCTTTTCTCTCAGTGACCGTGTTCTCCTCTTCTTCAGGGAAACTTGAGGACTGCCTCCAAGTAATCCTCGGAGCTTGGTTCCCAGGCATCTGAGCCACAGGTGGACTGGTTTCTGACAGTGTCGGTGACCTTGACATATAGAAGTGAACCACCGCCCCCTTCATCACCTTAACGACTACCGGTTCTCGTGTGGGAAGGGGCCCGCAGAGACTTTCTGATGCCTCAGAGGAGGTAGCCCAGATTTGGGCCACTTCCATGACCCTCTCCCAGGCCCTCTTGTTTCGCAAGAAGGGTTTATCCTTAACAGCATACCCCCGATAGAATCTCTTCATTTTTAGGAAGGCAGCCTTTGTACTGGCTGTAAGTTCCTGCAGCCTTTGGGGCAGATGCTCCGTCTCGACTGTCCTCTGGTTGAAAAGAATATTGTGGCGGGTCCCAAATTCCTCTATAAACCCTTGTCTACACTGTGGGTCGTAGCTGACAACCTTTCCCCTGGAAGCCAGTCCTCGGTACCTCTCAGCTAGTGGATCCACCATATCTCTGGCCTGTGTTCTGGCCCATCTCCTCCTCTCTTCCATCCAGCCCAGTCCTCACGAGTTCTTACCAGCTCCACAATTCTGGTTCTCCCCTCCTTGATCCTCAGGAACCCCAGAAGTGAAGGCTGTATCCCTCTTTCGAGTCTTGGCTGCCCAGTGGAACCGCTTGGTGCAGGGTCGCAGGCAGCTGTTTACCAATGAGCAAACCTGCTCTGATGCTTTCATGTCTTCAAACATGTCCTCAAAGACCTCCCTTGACTCCACGATCCTTGCTCTATGCTGTTCTCTCGCCCACTTATTTCCTTTGGACAACGTTGTCTCTTCTGCGTCTTACCAATATTGTTGACATGGCTTAGATTGACCGAATCTGTGAAGTCAAAAATATCATCTTTGCTTGAAGAGCTCATCTTGGAAGGTTGGACACAGACACTCGCAGAAAGCATTACTGTAGTCCCATGTGGTTTGAGACAACTGAAAGGCGTTGATCTGACTTCTGGATCTGGTTGTGGCTTCAGATCATCATAACCAAGAACAAGTAAGGGACACAATCTCTATGTTACTGATAAGAAGGACTTAACCGCCATATTCGTGGAGGTGAAGGAGGGCCTCATAACTTTCTTAAGAGACCATTTCAATCTAGATGAAAACATGATTGATATTGTGAAGCCATTTTGCGATCTGTCCAAGGAAGCGGATACAAAGGTTGTATTTAATACCATTGTCAGTGATCTCGATCTATCAGAACTAGACCTTGAGTATCGAGATCTTAAGGGTCTGCAAAATATAGGCATTCTCAACGCCAATACACTCACAGAAAATGTGAAATATTTTGGCTTTTCATTGAATTACAAAAATCTAGCAACTTTTTATGGTCGTATCCTTGTGTCGAAGCCTCACAGTGCTGATGTGGAGCGGCTCGTGAGCTCAGATACCTCCTAGAAGAGCACAAAACGTGCCGGAATGAGAAGTGAGACAGGGAAGCTTTATTTCTGTGTTCACTAGAACATACCACCTCTGGCTGAATGAGTCCTCGGGAAGTGTTCTGGCTCCGGAAGTGTGAACCACGTGCCTGCCATCATCCGAAGCACCTACAACAAGGATACTTCACTGGCATATTCAGCCATGAGAATCGTCAAGAAGACAGCCCACGGGAGGATTATGCCGCAAAAACAAAGAAGACGACATGCTAAGATAATGTTGGCTGCTACGAGTTGATTTTGCATAATTATGCCACAATAGTTTACATTATATTACTGCACATTAAACAATACTGTGCTGGGCGGGCCATCTCCTTCCACCTTACTCTGTAACAACGGTCACTCCCAGCTGTGGGCCGGCGCTACTGGTTGTGGCATTCCCCTCTGTAAGTGAACCTGATGAAGGGCTGGATTCCGCTTTGCTACTTTTGCCTATGCCACAGCCCTGCTCTCTTCACTTTCCAAACCCTATGTAACTAACTACAGGAAGCAGTCACTTGCCCTAACACTGAGCCCCACCCACTACGGGCTTGTCCCAATCATTAACTGTATCTTATCTCATACACTAATGCCTTATATTAATAATCACACTACACACTATACAGTACAACACAATTCACATGACAATGTGATTGGTGCCATCAGGGGTACAGTCTACCACCCTTACATGTACATACATTACATTACTTATAATGTACTAATCCTGAGTTACAGTCTGTATTATACTCCAGAGCTGCACTCACTATTCTGCTGGTGCAGTCACTGTGTACATACATTACATTACTGATCCTGAGTTACATCCTGTATTATACTCCAGAGCTGCACTCACTATTCTGCTGGTGCAGTCACTGTGTACATACATTACATTACTGATCCTTAGTTACATCCTGTATTATACTCCAGAGCTGCACTCACTATTCTGCTGGTGCAGTCACTGTGTACATACATTACATTACTGATCCTGAGTTACATCCTGTATTATACTCCAGAGCTGCACTCACTATTCTGCTGGTGCAGTCACTGTGTACATACATTACATTACTGATTCTGAGTTACATCCTGTATTATACTCCAGAGCTGCACTCACTATTCTGCTGGTGCAGTCACTGTGTACATACATTACATTACTGATCCTGAGTTACATCCTGTATTATACTCCAGAGCTGCACTCACTATTCTGCTGGTGCAGTCACTGTGTACATACATTACATTACTGATCCTGAGTTACATCCTGTATTATACTCCAGAGCTGCACTCACTATTCTGCTGCTGCAGTCACTGTGTACATACATTTATTATTTATTATTGATCCTGTATTATACTCCAGAGCGCAGTAGTAGAGAGATGAGTTTGTCAGCAATTGCTGCGCTCTGCATATAGGCAGTGACTAAGATGTGAGAGGCTAAGTAAGACAGCAGTACATGATGTGCATTGCACGTTTGCTGCTGAATGCTCTTCTGCATTTGCCTCTCTGATTTAGTTTCTCTCTGTGTATCCAGTAAAAACAAACAAACAATAGAAACCCTGACATTCTAATAAATAAATGAAAAATTATATCTTTACACACTTTATCCAGAGGTTAGGGCTAAGATTTTTGTACGGTTAGACCTAGGGTAGAGGTTAAGGCTGAGGCAAGGGCTTCCCTAGGGTTAGGACTAAGGTTAGAGCTAGGGTGAGAGCTAGGGTTAAGGTTAGATCTAGGGTTAAAGTTAGAGCTAGGGTTAAGGATAGATAGGGTTAGGGTCAGAGCTAGGGTTAAGGTTAGAGCTAGGGTTAAGGTTAGAGCTAGGGTTAAGTTTAAAGCTAGGGTTAAGGTTAGAGCATGGGTTAGGGTTAGAGCTAGGCTTAAAGTTAGAGCTAGGGTTTAGGTTACAGTTAGAGTTAAGGTTAGAGCTAGGGTTAAGGTTAGAGCTAAGGTTAAGGCTAGAGCTAGCGTTAGAGTTAGGGTTATGGTTAGAACTAGGGGTTAGGTTAAAGCTAGAGTTAAGGTTAAAGCTTGGGTTAAGGTTAGAGATAGGGTTACGGTTAGAGCTAGGGTTAGGGATAGAGCTAGGGGTTAGGTTAGAGTTAAGGTTAGAGCTAGGATTAAGGTTAGAGTTAAAGTTGAGGCTAGAGCTAGGGTTTTGGTTAGGGCTAGGGTTAAGGACAGAGATAGGGTTTAACTTTAGAATTATTGTTAAGGTTAGAGCTAAAGTTAAAGTTTGAGCTAGGGTTAAGGTTAGAGTTAGAGCTAGGATTAAGGTTAGGACTAAGGTTAAGGTTAGAGTTAGGGTTAGAGCTAGGATTATGGTTAGAGCTAGGGTTAAGGTTGTAGTTAGGGTTAGACCTAGGATTACGGTTAGAGCTAGGGTGAAGGTTGTAGTTACGGTTAGAGCTAGGATTATGGTTAGAGATAGGGTTAAGGTTGTAGTTAGGGTTAGAGCTAGGATTACGGTTAGAGATAGGGTTAAGGTTAGAGTTAGGGTTAGAGCTAGGGTTGAGGTTAGAGCTAGGATTACGGTTAGAGATAGGGTTAAGGCTAGAGCTAGGGTTAAGGTTAGAGTTAGGGTTAGAGCTAGGATTACGGTTAGAGCTAGGGTTAAGGTTGTAGTTAGGGTTAGAGCTAGGGTTGAGGTTAGAGCTAGGATTACGGTTAGAGCTAGGGTTAGGGATAGAGCTAGGGTGAAGGTTGTAGTTAGGGTAGGGTTGAGGTTAGAGCTAGGATAACGGTTAGAGCTAGGGTTAAGGTTGTAGTTAGGGTTAGAGCTAGGGTTGAAGTTGGAGCCTGGATTACGGTTAGAGCTAGGGATAGGGATAGAGCTAGGTTTAATGTTGAGGCTTTTCTTTTGTTAGAGTTAGCTTTAAGGTAAAATAATAAAGCAGTTGTGGCAGGAGGTGCTGAGGATGGGACATCTCCATGAATGGTGAAGGATCCTGCTTTCATGATAAGAGCCTTTCCTGCTTCCTCTGTGGTTGTAGACCCATACATAACCCAATGCCTCCTCCTCGCACCATACAATGCACGCATCACTGACTCTGCAGCACATAGTTTACCAGTTAATTGGCCGGCTGCTGAGGCTTCTGGGTAATTAGTGCTTTTGTCATTCCCCATACCCCTCACTCAGACGACATGCCCCCCTGCAGTTTTGATGAATCTTGCGATTAGTTTCCGCCGCAGCTCCTAATCTAATGCACTTTTTGAAAGTAAACTAAAACGAGATCTGAGGAACTCAGGGGACAAATTAATATCTCCGGCTGATATTTATGGATCCTGGAGACAGTGAGGACGCACCGTGATTGCTCATCATTAACCCTGCAGCACAAAGACTGCACATGGACGCTGAACCCAGTGGGTGAGGGTCCGGGGGTCCGCGTCTCAGGCTGGACAATAAGATGGCTACATCTTGCCTCTACAGTTTTGTCTCAATGTTGCAGATGTTCTGACGTCTCTTGTGACATATACGTTATCTATTTCATCTAATGTCATAAGGGAACTACACATCCCAGCATGCTTTATTTTACGGCTTGTTAAAAAGGGAAACAACAAAAGAAAACCTTTATCTGAGCTGAGCTCATTTCATCAACAGAAATGGAGAAATGTCCAACGTTCAACTTCTGATCTGTGTCCTGTGTCCTGCCGAGGATAAAACACGGATTTAAGAGATTCCAAAATCATCAGATTCTGTCTTAATTTACATTTTACACAGACGTCCAACTCTGTCAGAGTGAGCGATGTAGATATTATAGATGGATAGATACGATGGATGGATGGATGGATGGATAATAGATAATAGATAGATAATAAACAGATAATAGATAGATAGATAGATAATAGATAGATAATAGATAGATGATAGATAGATAATAGATAGATAGATAGATAATAGATAGATGATAGATAGATAATAGATAGATAGATAGATAATAGATAGATAATAGATAGATGATAGATAGATAATAGATAGATAGATAGATAATAGATGATAGATAGATAATAGATAGATGATAGATAATAGATAGATAATAGATGATAGATAGATAATAAACAGATAATTGATAGATAATGGATAGATAGACAATGGATAGATAATAGATAGATGATAAATAATAGATAATAGACAGATAATAGATAATAGATAGACAATAGACAGATAGATGGATAATAGACAGATGGATAATAGATAGATAAATAATAGATAGATCATAGATAGATAATAGATAGATAGATAGACAGATAGATGGATAGATGATAGATAATGGATAGATAGATAGATATAGATAGATAGATAGATAGATAGATAGATAGATAGATAGATAGATAATAGGTAGATAGATAACAGATAGATGGATAATAGATAGATAACAGATAGATGGATAATAGATATAATAGATAGATGATAGATAGATACTAGATAGATAGATAGATAGATAGATGATAGATAGTTAATGGATAGATAGATAGATAGATAGATAGATAATAGATAGATAGATGATAGATAGTTAATGGATAGATATATAGATAGATGATAGATAGATGATAGATAGATAATAGATAGATAGATAGATAGATAGATAGATAGATAGATAGATAGATAGATAGAGTGCACATATGACGGGTGCCCCCATTACGGCCCCTCTCGGGGATTATTATTTCCTTCTTCTCGTGGATCATATCTTCTGTATCATGGAGAAGTTGGGGCAGGATACTAGTTTGGGATATGGGCGGCTGTGACTTTGTTTTTTTCTTGCAGTATTTATTACTTTATCCCCAGAGTGCGGGTGACAGAAAGCGTTCAATCTCGGCTGGCGTGTTTGAACGGTGGAGACCCACTTATCAGGAGCGGAATGAAAGCCCCACAACTCCACACCACGACGTCTCCTCCCACCATGGAGACCAGGGCGACGTCTGCTAATGAAAAATCCCCAATGTGTCAGTGTTCCCAGTGTGACTCCGCGCTGCTCGCCCCGAACCGCCACTCACCGTCCTCTGTTCTGATTTGTTTGGCAAACCAATTACGCCTCAATAATTACCATCCGAGGGGAAATACTACAAGACGGGAAGCGAAACGTACAACAACAACAATGTGTAAGATGAAAACGAAGAACCCGGAGTGTGAAATCTACATACAGGCACCAGAGAGGAATAATCTTCACAAATTGTGCACAAAAATATATGGCTATGCTGTGGCTCCCAGGGCCAGGTTATAGCATGGGTGTAGAAGCCCAGAGCCCCAAGATCTGCGCTGTTATGGGGATGTTCCATGAAGATGAACCCTGTCTAGAAGCCCCTCTAGGACCCCTGTATGTGGCTAGTCAAAGCTTCAGCTCATGGGCGGCTTGTCTCGGAATTGTCTACTTGTCAAAAGTTCTGATTTTGCTTGTACAGCCTGAGCTAAGAAAAAAAAAATGGCCGAAATGTCAAACTGTTTTAGTGGATCCCTCCTGCTTTCTTTCTATTTGCAATAAGCAGATTATTTCAGCATCGAACATTGGAGTTCTGAATTCTTTTTTACCTGTTTATGGGCTGGAACCCTATTTAAGCACCCTATAAGAGTGCCTGCCACACAGCCATTCAACAATAATAAGTGGGCTTGATGTCACCGGACAATTCAAAGGTGACATCAACCCCACAACTATGAACCCCACTTGCCACCGCTACAGGGCAAGTGGGAAAAGCCGGGCAAAGCATCAGAATTGCTGCATCTAATAGATGTGCCTTTTCTGGGCGGCTGCGGGATGCTATTTTTAAACTGGGGGCCAATATCTATGGTCCTTTACCAGCCTGAGAATACCAGCTGTCTGCTTTAACAAGGCTGGTTGTCAAAAATGGGGGGGACCCCACACGTTTTTTTTTAAATTATGCATTTAAATAATTTAAAAAACAGTGTGGGGACCCCTGTATTTTTGATAACCAGCATTGCTAAAGCTGACAGCTGAGGGCTGCAGCCCCCAGCTGTCAGTTTTGCCTGGCTAGTTATCAAAAATACAGGGGAACCCATGCCGTTTTTTTAACTATTTATTTAACACGCAGGCGCTGGCTGACGAATACTCCCATCAGACGCCACCTGCTCTCACTGTTATTAGCAGCAGCAGCAGGGGTAGGCTGATGGGAGCAGCAGTCCCACCAGCCGACCCCAGTGACCGGAGGTAAACTTTTTACCTCCAATTATAGCACGGGAACCCCGGATATCTGACAGGCGGTAATGATTTTACCGTCGATCAGAAGCAGTGTCTGCCGTGTTGTCATATACATGGCTGTGCGACAAACATCCAGTGTTCGGGGGGCCGAACCCGAACAGTAACACAGACTTCTTGGTGAAGTCTGTGTTCGATGTCCGAACAGTAAGTGTTGGGTACAGACGCCAAACTTTACAATTCGGGTTCACCCATCTCTACTTATTATCATCTGTTGCTGGCACTTTTTTCCCGGTAGATATATCTTTCATGCGGTCATTTAGTCATAAATGATCAGGAAGGAGCTTTAGGAAGGACAAATAAAAGAGTTCCAAACTTTTGGAACTTGCTCACTGACTGATTCATTGGTTAACTCAATCTGCTGCCAGCAAAATTGTGGTTGTAGAAGGGAAACTGTGCAAAATTTGGATCGAAAAATTATTTTTCGTGAAAAATATATCAATTTAGGTCAAATAAAATTGTTTCCAAAGTTGGACAACCCCTTTAAGAGTGCCATCTTCGTTCATCCAGGTGCAAGGATTGCTCTTGCCACGCTCCCCCGCTTATAAATATCCTGTAAATGATATGATCTCCTCTTCTTCAAGGCAGAAAGGACAAGCTGTTTGGTGAAGCCTTGGTGGGACTAGTGAGCCAATAAACTAGGAAAAAATACAAATTTTTCCTCCATTTTTGTTTTTCTTCCCAGGGATCACAGGAATGACCTAAAATTTATCTGGCCACTATCGCAAAGAGAAATGACACTCCCTAAATATGAACACGCTGACGAAGGTAGAGTACCTAAATGGGGTAGGACCCCAGCACCCAGTGACTTCTCAGGGAGGAGAGCAGATCTAGACTAAGCTCCCTGGTCTCCTGGGGTGTTGGCCCAGGAGGATGGTTTCTCCCCAAACTTAGGGAATGGGAGGGTTCCATTTCATGACCATCACTGTGCTTTTCTTGTACAGAGAGAAAGGTCTTTTTTTAACATCCTTCTGTTTACCCAACCCTTGATGAGGCCTTCTAATCACTTATTTTGCACTTGGGTGAAGAAAGTCTTGATCCAATGTCTTTTCCATCAAATTTGGATTCAGAAGTAACGTGGTCCGTCCTCCGAAATGTACTGACATCCGTGGATTTCTACATCATGTGGCAGCGACTACAAAACGAGATGTGAAAGCCGAGCTAAGGACATGAATCTAAGGAGAATGCGAGTGCGTCCTCCTCCCCAACGCCAACCTGGCACTTGCTATAGATCCCTGCACATCCGGCTAATTTACAGAGGAGGACACTAAATCACCAGCCAGGAGCTGCCCCAGAGCCGCACTGCTACTGACCAGCATCTTCCCCCATAACAAGTCCTGACGTCTGCGACCTATGAGAAAGACGAGGAATCAGAGGAACAATCACCCTCATCTGTCCGAGCCTGGTCACCAATAACGCTCAATCTACAGCAGAAAATATACGTTACTGTATTATATCGCTGTACAGAGGGGGCAGTATTATAGTAGTTATATTCTTGTACATAGGGGCAGTATTATAGTAGTTATATTCTTGTACATAGGAGCAGTATTATAGTAGTTATATTCTTGTACATAGGAGCAATATTATAGTAGTTATATTCTTGTATATAGGGGCAGTATTATAGTAGTTATATTCCTGTACATAGGGGGCAGTATTATAGTAGTTATATTCTTGCACATAGGAGGCAGTATTATAGTAGTTATATTCTTGCACATAGGGACAGTATTATAGTAGTTATATTCATGTACATAGGGACAGTATTATAGAAGTTATATTCCTGTACGTAGGAGCAGTATTATAGTAGTTATATTCTTGTACATAGGGGCAGTATTATAGTAGTTATATTCTTGTACATAGGAGGCAGTATTATAGAAGTTATATTCCTGTACGTAGGAGCAGTATTATAGTAGTTATATTCTTGTACATAGGGGCAGTAATATAGTAGTTATATTCTTGTACATAGGAGGCAGTATTATAGTAGTTATATTCCTGTACATAGGAGGCAGTATTATAGTACTTATATTCTTGTACATAGGGGCAGTATTATAGAAGTTATATTCCTGTACGTAGGAGCAGTATTATAGTAGTTATATTCTTGTACGTAGGGGCAGTATTATAGTAGTTATATTCCTGTACATAGGAGGCAGTATTATAGTAGTTATATTCTTGTACATAGGGGCAGTATTATAGTAGTTATGAAAGGTTTAGTACACCAATGGTGTGAATATTAATAGTGACTGGGATTTTGGCTTTCCTATATATCTGGCGCTGACTCCCAGACAACGCCACCTGTAAGTAATAGTCATACGGACATTTTTATTACTAAATCTTTGCTCTTGCAGACAGATGAATGCCTCGCTCAGTTGACTGTTTCCTATTAGTAAATTGCCTCCAGTAGGACGTGGCAGCCATTGGGCACTGGGTAATTAGGATATTTCCTAAAACTCCAGGACACGGGTGATGAGATTTCTAGTAATACATCAGTCTCCGCGCTCGGCCCAGTCATCACTCATGTGTCATCACCGTTCCTCACTCCTATCACATTATTACACCGGTCAGTGACAGGGAATGAATCCGCCGCGGCTTCTACCTAATAAACGGACACAATCCATTCCGTTCCCTGCAGAGCGAGGCCGGATCGAGTCCCTCAGACATCGGGGATCTGCAGGATACGGAACATTTCATGTTTCTGATCTCAGTCTCATTAATTCCAGAATGTTCTGATGATTTGGTTATTTTACATCTTGTTTTTGGGGCGACGGAAAAGGAGGAATTTATTGTCGGCATCAATGGAACTGAATCAGGACGAGGTCCTCATCAGGGACCATGGAGCGGCAGGGGGGCTGTATACTGAGCCAGGGGGGCTGTATACTGAGCCAGGGGGGCTGTATACTGAGCCAGGGGGGCTGTATACTGAGCCAGGGGGGCTGTATACTGAGCCAGGGGGGCTGTATACTGAGCCAGGGGGAGCTGTATACTGAGCCAGGGGGGCTGTATACTGAGCCAGGGGGAGCTGTATACTGAGCCAGGGGGGCTGTATACTGAGCCAGGGGGAGCTGTATACTGAGCCAGGGGGAGCTGTATACTGAGCCAGGGGGAGCTGTATACAGAGCCAGGGGGAGCTGTATACTGAGCCAGGGGGGCTGTATACTGAGCCAGGGGGAGCTGTATACTGAGCCAGGGGGGCTGTATACTGAGCCAGGGGGGCTGTATACTGAGCCAGGGGGAGCTGTATACTGAGCCAGGGGGAGCTGTATACTGAACCAGGGGGGCTGTATACTGAGCCAGGGGGAGCTGTATACTGAGCCAGGGGGAGCTGTATACGGAGCCAGGGGGGCTGTATACTGAGCCAGGGGGGCTGTATACTGAGCCAGGGGGAGCTGTATACTGAGCCAGGGGGAGCTGTATACTGAGCCAGGGGGAGCTGTATACTGAGCCAGGGGGGAGCTGTATACTGAGCCAGGGGGAGCTGTATACTGAGCCAGGGGGGAGCTGTATACTGAGCCAGGGGGAGCTGTATACAGAGCCAGGGGGGCTGTATACTGAGCCAGGGGGAGCTGTATACAGAGCCAGGGGGAGCTGTATACTGAGCCAGGGGGGCTGTATACTGAGCCAGGGGGAGCTGTATATGAAGCCAGGGGGAGCTGTATATGAAGCCAGGGGGAGCTGTATACTGAGCCAGGGGGGTTGTATACTGAGCCAGGGGGAGCTGTATACGGAGCCAGGGGGAGCTATATACTGAGCCAGGGGGAGCTATATACTGAGCCAGGGGGAGCTATATACTGAGCCAGGGGGGCTGTATACTGAGCCAGGGGGAGCTGTATATGAAGCCAGGGGGAGCTGTATACTGAGCCAGGGGGGCTGTATACTGAGCCAGGGGGGCTGTATACTGAGCCAGGGTAGCTGTATACTGAGCCAGGGATAGCTGTATACTGAGCCAGGGGGAGCTGTATACTGAGCCAGGGGGAGCTGTATACTGAGCCAGGGGGAGCTGTATATGAAGCCAGGGTAGCTGTATACTGAGCCAGGGGGAGCTGTATACTGAGCCAGGGGGGCTGTATACTGAGCCAGGGGGAGCTGTATACTGAGCCAGGGGGAGCTGTATACAGAGCCAGGGGGAGCTGTATACTGAGCCAGGGGGAGCTGTATACTGAGCCAGGGGGAGCTGTATACTGAGCCAGGGGGGAGCTGTATACTGAGCCAGGGGGAGCTGTATACAGAGCCAGGGGGGCTGTATACTGAGCCAGGGGGAGCTGTATACTGAGCCAGGGGGAGCTGTATACTGAACCAGGGGGGCTGTATACTGAGCCAGGGGGAGCTGTATACTGAGCCAGGGGGAGCTGTATACGGAGCCAGGGGGGCTGTATACTGAGCCAGGGGGGCTGTATACTGAGCCAGGGGGGCTGTATACTGAGCCAGGGGGAGCTGTATACTGAGACAGGGGGAGCTGTATACAGAGCCAGGGGGAGTTGTATACTGAGCCAGGGGGAGCTGTATACTGAGCCAGGGGGAGCTGTATACTGAGCCGGGGGGCTGTATACTGAGCCAGGGGGAGCTGTATACAGAGCCAGGGGGAGCTGTATACAGAGCCAGGGGGAGCTGTATACTGAGCCAGGGGGAGCTGTATACTGAGCCAGGGGGAGCTGTATACTGAGCCAGGGGGAGCTGTATACTGAGCCAGGAGGAGCTGTATACTGAGCCGGGGGGCTGTATACTGAGCCAGGGGGAGCTGTATACAGAGCCAGGGGGAGCTGTATACAGAGCCAGGGGGAGCTGTATACAGAGCCAGGGGGGCTGTATACTGAGCCAGGGGGGCTGTATACTGAGCCAGGGGGAGCTGTATACTGAGCCAGGGGGAGCTGTATACTGAGCCGGGGGGCTGTATACTGAGCCAGGGGGAGCTGTATACAGAGCCAGGGGGAGCTGTATACAGAGCCAGGGGGAGCTGTATACTGAGCCAGGGGGGCTGTATACTGAGCCAGGGGGAGCTGTATACTGAGCCAGGGGGGCTGTATACTGAGCCAGGGGGGCTGTATACTGAGCCAGGGGGAGCTGTATACTGAGCCAGGGGGAGCTGTATACTGAACCAGGGGGGCTGTATACTGAGCCAGGGGGAGCTGTATACTGAGCCAGGGGGAGCTGTATACGGAGCCAGGGGGGCTGTATACTGAGCCAGGGGGGCTGTATACTGAGCCAGGGGGAGCTGTATACTGAGCCAGGGGGAGCTGTATACTGAGCCAGGGGGAGCTGTATACTGAGCCAGGGGGGAGCTGTATACTGAGCCAGGGGGAGCTGTATACTGAGCCAGGGGGGAGCTGTATACTGAGCCAGGGGGAGCTGTATACAGAGCCAGGGGGGCTGTATACTGAGCCAGGGGGAGCTGTATACAGAGCCAGGGGGAGCTGTATACTGAGCCAGGGGGGCTGTATACTGAGCCAGGGGGAGCTGTATATGAAGCCAGGGGGAGCTGTATATGAAGCCAGGGGGAGCTGTATACTGAGCCAGGGGGGTTGTATACTGAGCCAGGGGGAGCTGTATACGGAGCCAGGGGGAGCTATATACTGAGCCAGGGGGAGCTATATACTGAGCCAGGGGGAGCTATATACTGAGCCAGGGGGGCTGTATACTGAGCCAGGGGGAGCTGTATATGAAGCCAGGGGGAGCTGTATACTGAGCCAGGGGGGCTGTATACTGAGCCAGGGGGGCTGTATACTGAGCCAGGGTAGCTGTATACTGAGCCAGGGATAGCTGTATACTGAGCCAGGGGGAGCTGTATACTGAGCCAGGGGGAGCTGTATACTGAGCCAGGGGGAGCTGTATATGAAGCCAGGGTAGCTGTATACTGAGCCAGGGGGAGCTGTATACTGAGCCAGGGGGGCTGTATACTGAGCCAGGGGGAGCTGTATACTGAGCCAGGGGGAGCTGTATACAGAGCCAGGGGGAGCTGTATACTGAGCCAGGGGGAGCTGTATACTGAGCCAGGGGGAGCTGTATACTGAGCCAGGGGGGAGCTGTATACTGAGCCAGGGGGAGCTGTATACAGAGCCAGGGGGGCTGTATACTGAGCCAGGGGGAGCTGTATACTGAGCCAGGGGGAGCTGTATACTGAACCAGGGGGGCTGTATACTGAGCCAGGGGGAGCTGTATACTGAGCCAGGGGGAGCTGTATACGGAGCCAGGGGGGCTGTATACTGAGCCAGGGGGGCTGTATACTGAGCCAGGGGGGCTGTATACTGAGCCAGGGGGAGCTGTATACTGAGACAGGGGGAGCTGTATACAGAGCCAGGGGGAGTTGTATACTGAGCCAGGGGGAGCTGTATACTGAGCCAGGGGGAGCTGTATACTGAGCCGGGGGGCTGTATACTGAGCCAGGGGGAGCTGTATACAGAGCCAGGGGGAGCTGTATACAGAGCCAGGGGGAGCTGTATACTGAGCCAGGGGGAGCTGTATACTGAGCCAGGGGGAGCTGTATACTGAGCCAGGGGGAGCTGTATACTGAGCCAGGAGGAGCTGTATACTGAGCCGGGGGGCTGTATACTGAGCCAGGGGGAGCTGTATACAGAGCCAGGGGGAGCTGTATACAGAGCCAGGGGGAGCTGTATACAGAGCCAGGGGGGCTGTATACTGAGCCAGGGGGGCTGTATACTGAGCCAGGGGGAGCTGTATACTGAGCCAGGGGGAGCTGTATACTGAGCCGGGGGGCTGTATACTGAGCCAGGGGGAGCTGTATACAGAGCCAGGGGGAGCTGTATACAGAGCCAGGGGGGCTGTATACAGAGCCAGGGGGGCTGTATACTGAGCCAGGGGGGCTGTATACAGAGCCAGGGGGGCTGTATACCGAGCCAGGGGGAGCTGTATACCGAGCCAGGGGGAGCTGTATACCGAGCCAGGGGGAGCTGTATACTGAACCAGGGGGGCTGTATACTGAGCCAGGGGGAGCTGTATACTGAGCCAGGGGGAGCTGTATACTGAACCAGGGGGGCTGTATACTGAGCCAGGGGGAGCTGTATACTGAGCCAGGGGGAGCTGTATACTGAACCAGGGGGGCTGTATACAGAGCCAGGGGGGCTGTATACTGAGCCAGGGGGGCTGTATACAGAGCCAGGGGGGCTGTATACTGAGCCAGGGGGAGCTGTATACCGAGCCAGGGGGAGCTGTATACCGAGCCAGGGGGAGCTGTATACTGAGCCAGGGGGAGCTGTATACTGAACCAGGGGGGCTGTATACTGAGCCAGGGGGAGCTGTATACTGAGCCAGGGGGAGCTGTATACAGAGCCAGGGGGGCTGTATACTGAGCCAGGGGGAGCTGTATACCGAGCCAGGGGGGCTGTATACTGAGCCAGGGGGAGCTGTATACTGAACCAGGGGGGTTGTATACTGAGCCAGGGGGAGCTGTATACGGAGCCAGGGGGAGCTATATACTGAGCCAGGGGGAGCTATATACTGAGCCAGGGGGAGCTATATACTGAGCCAGGGGGGCTGTATACTGAGCCAGGGGGAGCTGTATATGAAGCCAGGGGGAGCTGTATACTGAGCCAGGGGGGCTGTATACTGAGCCAGGGGGGCTGTATACTGAGCCAGGGTAGCTGTATACTGAGCCAGGGATAGCTGTATACTGAGCCAGGGGGAGCTGTATACTGAGCCAGGGGGAGCTGTATACTGAGCCAGGGGGGCTGTATACTGAGCCAGGGGGAGCTGTATACTGAGCCGGGGGGCTGTATACTGAGCCAGGGGGAGCTGTATACAGAGCCAGGGGGAGCTGTATACAGAGCCAGGGGGGCTGTATACAGAGCCAGGGGGGCTGTATACTGAGCCAGGGGGGCTGTATACAGAGCCAGGGGGGCTGTATACCGAGCCAGGGGGAGCTGTATACCGAGCCAGGGGGAGCTGTATACCGAGCCAGGGGGAGCTGTATACTGAGCCAGGGGGAGCTGTATACTGAGCCAGGGGGAGCTGTATACTGAACCAGGGGGAGCTGTATACTGAGCCAGGGGGAGCTGTATACTGAACCAGGGGGAGCTGTATACTGAGCCAGGGGGAGCTGTATACTGAGCCGGGGGGCTGTATACTGAGCCAGGGGGAGCTGTATACAGAGCCAGGGGGAGCTGTATACAGAGCCAGGGGGAGCTGTATACTGAGCCAGGGGGAGCTGTATACTGAGCCAGGGGGAGCTGTATACTGAGCCAGGGGGAGCTGTATACTGAGCCAGGAGGAGCTGTATACTGAGCCGGGGGGCTGTATACTGAGCCAGGGGGAGCTGTATACAGAGCCAGGGGGAGCTGTATACAGAGCCAGGGGGAGCTGTATACAGAGCCAGGGGGGCTGTATCCTGAGCCAGGGGGGCTGTATACTGAGCCAGGGGGAGCTGTATACTGAGCCGGGGGGCTGTATACTGAGCCAGGGGGAGCTGTATACAGAGCCAGGGGGAGCTGTATACAGAGCCAGGGGGGCTGTATACAGAGCCAGGGGGGCTGTATACAGAGCCAGGGGGGCTGTATACTGAGCCAGGGGGGCTGTATACAGAGCCAGGGGGGCTGTATACCGAGCCAGGGGGAGCTGTATACCGAGCCAGGGGGAGCTGTATACTGAGCCAGGGGGAGCTGTATACTGAACCAGGGGGGCTGTATACTGAGCCAGGGGGAGCTGTATACTGAGCCAGGGGGAGCTGTATACTGAGCCAGGGGGAGCTGTATACTGAACCAGGGGGGCTGTATACTGAGCCAGGGGGAGCTGTATACTGAGCCAGGGGGAGCTGTATACTGAACCAGGGGGGCTGTATACAGAGCCAGGGGGGCTGTATACTGAGCCAGGGGGGCTGTATACTGAGCCAGGGGGGCTGTATACAGAGCCAGGGGGGCTGTATACTGAGCCAGGGGGAGCTGTATACCGAGCCAGGGGGAGCTGTATACTGAGCCAGGGGGAGCTGTATACTGAACCAGGGGGGCTGTATACTGAGCCAGGGGGAGCTGTATACTGAGCCAGGGGGAGCTGTATACAGAGCCAGGGGGGCTGTATACTGAGCCAGGGGGAGCTGTATACCGAGCCAGGGGGGCTGTATACTGAGCCAGGGGGAGCTGTATACTGAACCAGGGGGGCTGTATACTGAGCCAGGGGGAGCTGTATACTGAGCCAGGGGGAGCTGTATACTGAACCAGGGGGGCTGTATACCGAGCGAGAGGGAGCTGTATATCGAGCCAGGAGGAGCTGTATATTGAGCAAGAGGGAGCTGTATACTGAAACATATTATTCGAGCACTGAGAATATATGTTAAGGGGGCACCACAGACAAATAGATCATGGGATCCTAACCTTTACCTATGAAAAATGTATTGTACTCAACCAAGAAGCACACCGAAGACCCTCGGTTAGCCCCCGAGCATGCTCCGATGACACCTTATCCCAGCACGCTCGCTCATCACTGGTCTCCAGCGCTGAGTCTAATTCCTGCAAAACCAATTATAGCTGTGTACGTAAATGAGATCCGGGCGCACCCCGAGTGTCATTATCCCGTACCCCGAGTGTCATTATCCCGTACCCCGAGTGTCATTATCCCGCACCCCGAGTGTCATTATCCAGTACCCCGAGTGTCATTATCCCGTACCCCGAGTGTCATTATCCCGTACCCCGAGTGTCATTATCCCGCACCCCGAGTGTCATTATCCAGTACCCCGAGTGTCATTATCCAGTACCCCGAGTGTCATTATCCCGTACCCCGAGTGTCATTATCCCGCACCCCGAGTATCACTATCCCGTACCCTGAGTGTCATTATCCCGTACACCATGTCTCAGTGACTGCCTGTGCCTGGACCAACAGGATCAAACTTTCAGTATTTTGGATGTCACATCGACAGCTCACGTCACCACTGCAGCCAATCACTGAGCTCAGCAGCTGTACCAAAGGAAACGTTGCCAACCAGCTTGGTGTTTAGCCGCAGCGGTGACGTGGGAAAGGGGCCTTGTATTTGTTCTTTCAGGTATTAGGGTAAGTTCACAGGGTAAGTTCACACAGGGCGTTTCTGCTGCGTTTTTTATGCTAATTTTCAGCTGGTTTTTACAATACCATATAGAATAGCAATTGGATAAAACGTAACCTTTATTAGGTCTTACATATAAAATCTGAAGATCAAATAAACTAAAACAATGGGGAAAAGAAACCAAGTGCCAATGTGACCCTCACCAAACACAGAATGGGGAAGACAAATATATACAAAAAATGACAAAGTCACATACCCCTATATGGAGATAGCCTTAATGGTTTGTCTACCCTATCTCTAAACCAGAGATGAATTACTGGAGATGTGCTTTACACTATTTATGGACATATGATATGAAAACCATTAAGGCTAATGGCAACCCTCAGTAACTGCAAGCAGTGGTGCTCATATATAGCCAATAAAGTAAGGTCTGTATGTATGACTTGGATCATAGAGCTAAAATAACCCAAAGTACTTTCTTAATATGTCATGAGTATGCTCTATATTGATCCAATGCCGCTAGATATAGGTCCTGTATATTATATATAATGGTGATTATCTCATTAATATACCATTAATAACAGAGCACATCAGCCAAAACAAACACGAAGGCTACAATGTGACCTAGAGCATGTACCAAGCTCATTCAAAGCGGCAGTGACACATATACTGTGCGTCATATGTGACTGTCAAATAACATGGCAGCGTATCGGAGGCATTTGAGCAAAAAATGACCATACAAAGTGTTTAGAAAACCAACATCAGAACGGGACCATGCTGCCCCATGAAACTGATCATGAGCATCCCTCTGTGTGTATCAATACACTTCTGGTTCTTATGGAGAAATAACCTTTGTTGTCCGACACATTAGAGTCAATCTCCATATAGCTCAAAAAATGATGGATGGATCTCACCCAATGTTGGAGAGCCTGATCCTAACTCTCAAAGGGTGAGACTGCCTCCGCTAGACCGTCGCGTCTCCCGACGCGTTTCGTCCAGATGGACTCATCAGGGGAGTATAAAGAACTGTTGCTGCTGCTTACCGAGCTCCCCGCTACTGTGCCATACAAATACTCCAAGCGTGTAAGCGCGCCCAGGAGACTCCGCCCCTGGCGTGTGACACGCTTCCCATGCTTCGTTCCATACTTCCGGTATTACGGAGCTCCACAAAGCAGACAGCGCCGGGCGCCATGGAAACGGGACGCCAAGCCGTTCCCCTCCACGGACCACCCGGTATCATCCGAATTGAGACTCATGTAGCTGCGCACCGGAATGTGTATTGTGTAGGATCCAACAAGGGATCTTATATATTATATGCGAGTGAATTATATTCCATGTCAAGAAGGACAAATGGCCAGACAACATACACCGCATATAAAAAGATGGACAATATCTTATCATAGCAGTCACATCTACCCTATGATATGGTCCAGTATTCTACAGGCTCCTTTATTTCAAACAGTATTTTAAAGGCCCACAGAGGCCAAACACGATCTCCAATACAAGAAACGATCCTAGTAAAGAAAAAGATGATGAAGGACTTAGTGAATATACCGAACTCGGTATGCGCAACCCAAGGCAAAGGTTACCAGGGGAGATAATGAACCAGACTAATTCGTCCCTGAGGGCCCAAAGGGCACATATACTTGAGAGATGAGGCAATAAGAAAGAGGAGAGAGACACCCCATATATAGACTGCAAAAAAGTAAAAAAATAAAGATAAGAAAAATGCGAGACACCACCGAACAATGAGCCAAAAAGAGATGAAGGAAGGCCCCCTATTGTACCCCTATATGACTCCTTATCTCACTGTACCCTACCTGTCGCGGAGGTTGGCACCCTAAAAAGACCCTGCGCAAATGGCGCCCCCACTCAACGTAGGCTGACCCTGCCTACCTGACCCTATTTACCCTAATACAGATAGACAGGGGTGAAAAAAATGGCCATGTGCTCCTGGGATGTAAGTATATATATATAATATACGGGGCAAAAGGTAATGTGCCTAAGTAGTTGTAAACACGCTTATAAACCTGCCTATCGCGGGGGTTGGCACCCTAAAACCTGACGCCTTGGCGCCCCCACTCCTCGACGGCTCTCCCTCCCTAAATGTCCCTAAGGCATCATAAAAGACATAAAAAAATGTGTTGAAGGGGGAGCAAATAGGGTACTTGACAGAAACTCTATAAGAAGCAGCTGTAGGGTTGTAACTCATTAAGTCCTAATGGTTGGACCGTTTTTAAGTAGAAGATCCATCTGCTTTCTTTTTGCAAGATTAATTTGTCCCAGTCTCCTCCTCTCGCAGGTGGCTGAATTTTATCTATTCCCACAAACATGATTTTTTTGGTGTCACCCTGATGGAAAGAGTTCATATGGGTTGCCACTGGGGTTTCTCTCTTATTAACCATGTCTCGGAGGTGCTCTCCCACCCTCTTACGAAACTCTCTTTTGGTTTTACCCACATACTCCAAACCACACTCGCACTTTGCTTTATAGATAACGCCTTTTGTGCGGCAATTAATGAAGTGCCTAATGGAGTATGTGGTGCCCGTTACATTACTCGAGAATTCCTTTGCAGTCTGGATAGAGGAACAAGCCTTACAGCTGCCACATCTAAAACAGCCTATAGTATGGCCAAAGTATGGAGTCAAATTACCGGATCAGAGCAATTCCTCCGAATTCTCAAATATTGGCCTTTGGGAATCCCTCTTTTAAGTGGGGCCGGGTGATTACTTTCCCACCGAAGGAGGGAATTGGTCGCTGTATCTTTCCTATGTGTTTTAGTTGAAATAGCACCGTTCCTACCTCTTTCAATACAGATGTCCAGGAAAGCCAATTTTGTTGGACTGGCCTCGTAAGTAAAATGTAGGCCAATATTGTTCTTGTTCAAACCCTTTACGAATGTGCCAAAATCATCAAGGCACCCCCTCCAGATGACCAGCACATCATCAATGTACCTTAACCATAATATTATCCTCTCATCTGGACCGGAGGCATGTTCTCCAAAAACCACTGTTTCCTCCCACCAGCCCAGGATTTGCATACGAAGGTGCACAAGGGCTCCCCATCACGGTGCCCCTGAGCTGGTGGAAGTAATTGCGGCCCGGCCCCACTTAAAAGAGGGATTCCCAAAGGCCAATATTTGAGAATTCGGAGGAATTGCTCTGATCCGGTCTCTTTTCATGAACAGGCCAAGGATCTTCGAGGCAGATTCTTGAATAGGGGTTACCCCGAGGGAGTATTAAAAAAAGCCTACAATGATACCATTGCAAAAGACAGGAAAGATCTCTTAACAACTCGAGTAAAATCGGATAATGATACTATTCGTTTTATCACGAGGTATTGTAATGGGGCAAGCGACATCAGGGACATTTTTCAGAAACATTGGCCAATCCTCCTAATGGATAAGGACATCAGGGAACATGTGGCCCCATATCCACAAATTACCTACAGCAAAGGAAAATCTTTGGGGGATAGGTTGGTTCACAGCCATTACGACCCTAAAAGTAATTTGACTCCATACTTTGGCCATACTATAGGCTGTTTTAGATGTGGCAGCTGTAAGGCTTGTTCCTCTATCCAGACTGCAAAGGAATTCTCGAGTAATGTAACGGGCACCACATACTCCATTAGGCACTTCATTAATTGCCGCACAAAAGGCGTTATCTATAAAGCAAAGTGCGAGTGTGGTTTGGAGTATGTGGGTAAAACCAAAAGAGAGTTTCGTAAGAGGGTGGGAGAGCACCTCCGAGAAATTGTTAATAAGAGAGAAACCCCAGTGGCAACCCATATGAACTCTTTCCATCAGGGTGACACCAAAAAAATCATGTTTGTGGGAATAGATAAAATTCAGCCACCTGCGAGAGGAGGAGACTGGGACAAATTAATCTTGCAAAAAGAAAGCAGATGGATCTTCTACTTAAAAACGGTCCAACCATTAGGACTTAATGAGTTACAACCCTACAGCTGCTTCTTATAGAGTTTCTGTCAAGTACCCTATTTGCTCCCCCTTCAACACATTTTTTTATGTCTTTTATGATGCCTTAGGGACATTTAGGGAGGGAGAGCCGTCGAGGAGTGGGGGCGCCAAGGCGTCAGGTTTTAGGGTGCCAACCCCCGCGACAGGCAGGTTTATAAGCGTGTTGACAACTACTTAGGCACATTACCTTTTGCCCCGTATATTATATATATATACTTACATCCCAGGAGCACATGGCCATTTTTTTCACCCCTGTCTATCTGTATTAGGGTAAATAGGG
The DNA here is from genome assembly GCF_032444005.1 of Ranitomeya imitator. Classification (NCBI taxonomy): domain Eukaryota; kingdom Metazoa; phylum Chordata; class Amphibia; order Anura; family Dendrobatidae; genus Ranitomeya; species Ranitomeya imitator. Next base: position 209,328,625 of record NC_091288.1, read on the forward strand.
TCAGGTAGGCAGGGTCAGCCTACGTTGAGTGGGGGCGCCATTTGCGCAGGGTCTTTTTAGGGTGCCAACCTCCGTGACAGGTAGGGTACAGTGAGATAAGGAGTCATATAGGGGTACAATAGGGGGCCTTCCTTCATCTCTTTTTGGCTCATTGTTCGGTGGTGTCTCGCATTTTTTTTATCTTTATTTTTTTACTTTTTTGCAGTCTATATATGGGGTGTCTCTCTCCTCTTTCTTATTGCCTCATCTCTCAAGTATATGTGCCCTTTGGGCCCTCAGGGACGAATTAGTCTGGTTCATTATCTCCCCTGGTAACCTTTGCCTTGGGTTGAGCATACCGAGTTCGGTATATTCACTAAGTCCTTCATCATCTTTTTCTTTACTAGGATCGTTTCTTGTATTGGAGATCGTGTTTGGCCTCTGTGGGCCTTTAAAATACTGTTTGAAATAAAGGAGCCTGTAGAATACTGGACCATATCATAGGGTAGATGTGACTGCTATGATAAGATATTGTCCATCTTTTTATATGCGGTGTATGTTGTCTGGCCATTTGTCCTTCTTGACATGGAATATAATTCACTCGCATATAATATATAAGATCCCTTGTTGGATCCTACACAATACACATTCCGGTGCGCAGCTACATGAGTCTCAATTCGGATGATACCGGGTGGTCCGTGGAGGGGAACGGCTTGGCGTCCCGTTTCCATGGCGCCCGGCGCTGTCTGCTTTGTGGAGCTCCGTAATACCGGAAGTATGGAACGAAGCATGGGAAGCGCGTCACACGCCAGGGGCGGAGTCTCCTGGGAGCGCTTACACGCTTGGAGTATTTGTATGGCACAGTAGCGGGGAGCTCGGTAAGCAGCAGCTACAGTTCTTTATACTCCCCTGATGAGTCCATCTGGACGAAACGCGTCGGGAGACGCGACGGTCTAGCGGAGGCAGTCTCACCCTTTGAGAGTTAGGATCAGGCTCTCCAACATTGGGTGAGATCCATCCATCATTTTTTGAGCTATATGGAGATTGACACTAATGTGTCGGACAACAAAGGTTATTTCTCCATAAGAACCAGAAGTGTATTGATACACACAGAGGGATGCTCATGATCAGTTTCATGGGGCAGCATGGTCCCGTTCTGATGTTGGTTTTCTAAACACTTTGTATGGTCATTTTTTGCTCACATGCCTCCGATACGCTGCCATGTTATTTGACAGTCACATATGACGCACAGTATATGTGTCACTGCCGCTTTGAATGAGCTTGGTACATGCTCTAGGTCACATTGTAGCCTTCGTGTTTGTTTTGGCTGATGTGCTCTGTTATTAATGGTATATTAATGAGATAATCACCATTATATATAATATACAGGACCTATATCTAGCGGCATTGGATCAATATAGAGCATACTCGTGACATATTAAGAAAGTACTTTGGGTTATTTTAGCTCTATGATCCAAGTCATACATACAGACCTTACTTTATTGGCTATATATGAGCACCACTGCTTGCAGTTACTGAGGGTTGCCATTAGCCTTAATGGTTTTCATATCATATGTCCATAAATAGTGTAAAGCACACCTCCAGTAATTCATCTCTGGTTTAGAGATAGCCTTAATGGTTTGTCTACCCTATCTCTATATAGGGGTATGTGACTTTGTCATTTTTTGTATATATTTGTCTTCCCCATTCTGTGTTTGGTGAGGGTCACATTGGCACTTGGTTTCTTTTCCCCATTGTTTTAGTTTATTTGATCTTCAGATTTTATATGTAAGACCTAATAAAGGTTACGTTTTATCCAATTGCTATTCTATATAATTTTCCTCTTGGATTTGGTACCCAGCTGCAATACATTTTTACAATACCAGCAAAGCCTATGAAATGTCAGAAATCTCATGCACACACATTGGTTTTTTGTGTGATCAGGATTTTGTGCTTTGCTGCGTTTTTTGGACATAGGGCATGTTGCTTCTTTCAGCGTTTTTAACTGCGTTTCTGCTGCGTTTATTCAGCTTTTTTCACCCACTGACTTGAATGGGTCTTGAAAAAACGCAGCAAAAACGCAGGTATCATTATTTGCTGCGTTTTTGCTGCTGAAAATCCAAGGACATTAGCAAGGACAAAGAGAAAAAAAAACACACCAAAAAACGCACCTAAACCTGCGTTTTTGACGCAGCTTCTTTCCTGCCAAGAAGATCAGGTTTTTGCTGCAGTAAAAAAAAGCAGCAAAAACGCCCTTCTGAACTTACGCTTAGTGCTCCACTTTCCTGAACATGTACAATCCCTTTTAATTTAATTCCCAGCCTCCCAGTAATGGTGCAGTCTGCCCTCTACTGACAGAAAAATGTCCGACATGATAAACATTCACATTTCCCACAGCCCATAGGTGAAATTTTGGGAAAACCGCAGCCTTCACCCCAGTGTCAGTACCTGTGACCTTCCCGTTACTGGATCTACAGCTTCTCTCATTATGAAGCCGAGGAGATTGTTAGAGATCTTCATCCACAGACCCTTACAGCACATGCAGAGAATGGACGATTATTCTCCTTCATCTTCTCCAGGGGAAAGAAAACCAATCTTACAGCCTTTACTCATCATCCCGAGACCTTCTGCCCCTCCTGAAGTATTTAGCTGCCCCTCTCTGCACTCTGTACAGTATGCAAAGTCTGTGGGGGTCCTTACTATGCACAAATGACAACATACAGTGCAGATATAATACCGCCATACGGTGCCCATAAAATACTGCCATACAGTGGAGACATAATGCAGCTATATGGTGCCCATAAAATACTGCCATACAGTGGAGATATAATACAGCCATATGGTGCCCATAAAGTACTGCCATACAGTGCAGATATAATACCGCCATATGGTGCCCATAAAATACTGCCAGACAGTGGAGACATAATGCAGCTATATGGTGCCCATAAAATACTGCCATACAGTGGAGATATAATACAGCCATATGGTGCCCATAAAGTACTGCCATACAGTGCAGATATAATACCGCCATATGGTGCCCATAAAATACTGCCATACAGTGGAGACATAATGCAGCTATATGGTGCCCATAAAATACTGCCATACAGTGGAGATATAATACAGCCATATGGTGCCCATAAAATACTGCCATACAGTGCAGATATAATACTGCCATATGGTGCCCATAAAATACTGTCACACAGTGGAGATATAATACCGCCATATGGTGCCCATAAAATACTGCCATACAGTGCAGATATAATACAGCCATAAGGAGCCCATAAAATACTGCCATACAGTGCAGATATAATACTGCCATATGGTGTCCATAAAATACTGCCATACAGTGCAGATATGCCACCACATGGTGCCCACAAAATACTGTCATACAGTGCAGATATAATACCACCACATGGCACCACTAACATACTGCCATACAGTGCAGATATAATGCTGCCATAGTGGCCCTAACATACTGCCATATGATGCCCATAAAATACTGCCAAATAGTGCAGATATAATACCACAATATGGTGCCCCTAACATACTGCCATATAGTGCAGATATAATGCCGCCATATGGTGCCCCTAACATACTGCCATACAGTGCAGTTATAATACTGCCATATGATGCCCATAAAATGCTGCCATACAGTGATAAAATACCGCCATATAGTGCCTCTAACATACTGCAATACAGTGCATATATAATACTGCCATATGATGCCCATTAAACACTGTTATATAGTGCAGATATAATACTGCCATATGATGTCCCTAACATACTACCATATAGTGTAGATATAATACTGCCAATATGGTGCCCCAAACATACTGCCATACAGTGCAGATATAATACTGCCATATGGTGCCCCAAACATACTTCCATACAGTGCATATATAATACTGCCATATGATGCCCATAAAATACTGTTATAAAGTGCAGATATAATACTGCCATATGATGCTCCTAACATACTGCCATACAGTGCAGATATAATACTGCCATATGATGCTAACATACTGCCATACAGTGCAGATATAATACTGCCATATGGTGCCCCAAACATACTTCCATACAGTGCATATATAATACTGCCATATGATGCCCATAAAATACTGTTATAAAGTGCAGATATAATACTGCCATATGATGCTCCTAACATACTGCCACACAGTGTAGATATAATATCGCCATATGGCGCCCATAAGATAATGCAATACAGTGCAGCTATTATAACACAATTTGGGGCACTTATTTAAACTGTCACATAGGCAAGATATTGTTCCACCATTCATTGTCCTTAAAATACTACCATCCGGTGCACATATCTTCCCACTATATGGTACCTTTCAAAGACAGAGACACCGCCATCAAACGTGAAGACTGATTTCTCATTCTTTATTAATTCACACAAAATATCTTCTCCGCTGACTCTACTGATAGCCGGAGAGCTTCATGACCACGGGGTAGCGGGTGCGGTGGGTCATGCACTTTTCCCGATCAATGAAGAGAGTGTTGGCCTTGTTGGCGATGTCCTTCTCCAGAGACATCCTGGTGTCCTCCAGGTTCCTCAGAGACTGCTCTGCCTCCTCCAGCTTCTGCTTCAGGAACTCCACCGACTCCGTCAGCTCCCCGACCTCACTGACCAACCTGGAGGAAGAACCGGCCAGAGGATTACTACATGCTCCAGATACAGACTCACCAACACCTGTGCTGGGGGATGTACAAGTCCCGCCTCCGAGGAACACCCCAACCTACAATGGAATGGCCAACAATGGGTGGAGATTACATAGGCCACGCCCCTTCATGGCCCCATTGAAAATTGGCTGGGACTATATAAAAAAATTACTGTGCTCCACGTAGGTCTTGTGGGGTGTTCCCTGTATGCAGCAGGTCTTGTGGAGTGTTCCCTGTATATGTAATCAGGGATACCACCAGGGATACTGGCATCTACCCCTTCATCACTATAGACCACCAGAGATACCGGCATCTACCCCTTCATCACTATAGACCACAAGGGATACCGGCATCATCCCCTTCATCACTATAGACCACCAGAGATATCGGCATCTACTCCATCACTATAGACCACCAGGGATACCGGCATCACCTCCTTCATCACTATAGACCACCAGGGATACCGGCATCTACCCCTTCATCACTATAGACCACCAGAGATACCGGCATCTACTCCTTCATCACTATAGACCACCAGGGATACCGGCATCAACCCCTTCATCACTATAGACCACCAGAGATACCGGCATCTACTCCTTCATCACTATAGACCACCAGAGATACCGGCATCATCCCCTTCATCACTATAGACCACCAGGGATACCGGCATCATCCCCTTCATCACTATAGACCACCAGGGATACCGGCATCATCCCCTTCATCACTATAGACCACCAGGGATACCGGCATCAACCCCTTCATCACTATAGACCACCAGGGATACCGGCATCATCCCCTTCATCACTATTGACCACCAGGGATACCGGCATCATCCCCTTCATCACTATAGACCACCAGGGATACCGGCATCATCCCCTTCATCACTATAGACCACCAGGGATACCGGCATCATCCCCTTCATCACTATAGACCACCAGGGATACCGGCATCTACCCCTTCATCACTATAGACCACCAGGGATACCGGCATCTACTCCTTCATCACTATAGACCACCAGGGATACCGGCATCATCCCCTTCATCACTGTAGACCACCAGAGATACCGGCATCTACTCCTTCATCACTATAGACCACCAGGGATACCGGCATCATCCCCTTCATCACTATAGACCACCAGGGATACCGGCATCTACTCCTTCATCACTATAGACCACCAGGGATACCGGCATCAACCCCTTCATCACTATAGACCACCAGAGATACCGGCATCTACTCCTTCATCACTATAGACCACCAGAGATACCGGCATCATCCCCTTCATCACTATAGACCACCAGGGATACCGGCATCATCCCCTTCATCACTATAGACCACCAGGGATACCGGCATCATCCCCTTCATCACTATAGACCACCAGGGATACCGGCATCAACCCCTTCATCACTATAGACCACCAGGGATACCGGCATCATCCCCTTCATCACTATTGACCACCAGGGATACCGGCATCATCCCCTTCATCACTATAGACCACCAGGGATACCGGCATCATCCCCTTCATCACTATAGACCACCAGGGATACCGGCATCATCCCCTTCATCACTATAGACCACCAGGGATACCGGCATCTACCCCTTCATCACTATAGACCACCAGGGATACCGGCATCTACTCCTTCATCACTATAGACCACCAGGGATACCGGCATCATCCCCTTCATCACTGTAGACCACCAGAGATACCGGCATCTACTCCTTCATCACTATAGACCACCAGGGATACCGGCATCTACTCCTTCATCACTATAGACCAACAGAGATACCGGCATCAACCCCTTCCTCACTATAGACACCGGCATCAACCCCTTCATCACTATAGACCACCAGAGATACCGGCATCAACCCCTTCATCACTATAGACCACCAGAGATACCGGCATCAACCCCTTCATCACTATAGACCACCAGAGATACCGGCATCAACCCCTTCATCACTATAGACCACCAGAGATACCGGCATCAACCCCTTCATCACTATAGACCACCAGGGACACCGGCATCAACCCCTTCATCACTATAGACCACCAGAGATACCGGCATCATCCCCTTCATCACTATAGACCACCAGAGATACCGGCATCAACCCCTTCATCACTATAGACCACCAGAGATACCGGCATCAACCCCTTCATCACTATAGACCACCAGAGATACCGGCATCAACCTCTTCATCACTATAGACCACCAGAGATACCGGCATCAACCCCTTCATCACTATAGACCACCAGGGATACCGGCATCAACCCCTTCATCACTATAGACCACCAGAGATACCGGCATCAACCTCTTCATCACTATAGACCACCAGAGATACCGGTATCAACCCCTTCATCACTATAGACCACCAGGGATACCGGCATCATCCCCTTCATCACTGTAGACCACCAGAGATACCGGCATCACCCCCTTCATCACTATAGACCACCAGAGATACCGGCATCAACCCCTTCATCACTATAGACCACCAGGGATACCGGCATCAACCCCTTCATCACTATAGACCACCAGGGATACCGGCATCATCCCCTTCATCACTGTAGACCACCAGAGATACCGGCATCATCCCCTTCATCACTATAGACCGCCAGGGATACCGGCATCATCCCCTTCACCACTATAGACCACCAGAGATACCGGCATCTACTCCTTCATCACTATAGACCACCAGAGATACCGGCATCAACCCCTTCATCACTATAGACACCGGCATCAACCCCTTCATCACTATAGACCACCAGAGATACCGGCATCAACCCCTTCATCACTATAGACCACCAGAGATACCGGCATCAACCCCTTCATCACTATAGACCACCAGAGATACCGGCATCAACCCCTTCATCACTATAGACCACCAGGGATACCGGCATCATCCCCTTCATCACTGTAGACCACCAGAGATACCGGCATCATCCCCTTCATCACTATAGACCACCAGGGATACCGGCATCATCCCCTTCACCACTATAGACCACCAGAGATACCGGCATCTACTCCTTCATCACTATAGACCACCAGAGATACCGGCATCAACCCCTTCATCACTATAGACACCGGCATCAACCCCTTCATCACTATAGACCACCAGAGATACCGGCATCAACCCCTTCATCACTATAGACCACCAGAGATACCGGCATCAACCCCTTCATCACTATAGACCACCAGAGATACCGGCATCAACCCCTTCATCACTATAGACCACCAGGGACACCGGCATCAACCCCTTCATCACTATAGACCACCAGAGATACCGGCATCATCCCCTTCATCACTATAGACCACCAGAGATACCGGCATCAACCCCTTCATCACTATAGACCACCAGAGATACCGGCATCTACTCCTTCATCACTATAGACCACCAGAGATACCGGCATCAACCCCTTCATCACTATAGACACCGGCATCAACCCCTTCATCACTATAGACCACCAGAGATACCGGCATCAACCCCTTCATCACTATAGACCACCAGGGACACCGGCATCAACCCCTTCATCACTATAGACCACCAGAGATACCGGCATCATCCCCTTCATCACTATAGACCACCAGAGATACCGGCATCAACCCCTTCATCACTATAGACCACCAGAGATACCGGCATCTACTCCTTCATCACTATAGACCACCAGAGATACCGGCATCAACCCCTTCATCACTATAGACACCGGCATCAACCCCTTCATCACTATAGACCACCAGAGATACCGGCATCAACCCCTTCATCACTATAGACCACCAGAGATACCGGCATCAACCCCTTCATCACTATAGACCACCAGAGATACCGGCATCAACCCCTTCATCACTATAGACCACCAGGGACACCGGCATCAACCCCTTCATCACTATAGACCACCAGAGATACCGGCATCATCCCCTTCATCACTATAGACCACCAGAGATACCGGCATCAACCCCTTCATCACTATAGACCACCAGAGATACCGGCATCAACCCCTTCATCACTATAGACCACCAGAGATACCGGCATCAACCTCTTCATCACTATAGACCACCAGAGATACCGGCATCAACCCCTTCATCACTATAGACCACCAGGGATACCGGCATCAACCCCTTCATCACTATAGACCACCAGAGATACCGGCATCAACCTCTTCATCACTATAGACCACCAGAGATACCGGCATCAACCCCTTCATCACTATAGACCACCAGGGATACCGGCATCATCCCCTTCATCACTATAGACCACCAGGGATACCGGCATCAACCCCTTCATCACTATAGACCACCAGAGATACCGGCATCAACCTCTTCATCACTATAGACCACCAGAGATACCGGCATCAACCCCTTCATCACTATAGACCACCAGGGATACCGGCATCAACCCCTTCATCACTATAGACCACCAGAGATACCGGCATCAACCTCTTCATCACTATAGACCACCAGAGATACCGGCATCAACCCCTTCATCACTATAGACCACCAGGGATACCGGCATCAACCCCTTCATCACTATAGACCACCAGAGATACCGGCATCATCCCCTTCATCACTATAGACCACCAGAGATACCGGCATCAACCCCTTCATCACTATAGACCACCAGGGATACCGGCATCAACCCCTTCATCACTATAGACCACCAGGGATACCGGCATCATCCCCTTCATCACTATAGACCGCCAGGGATACCGGCATCATCCCCTTCATCACTATAGACCACCAGGGATACCGGCATCAACCCCTTCATCACTATAGACCACCAGGGATACCGGCATCATCCCCTTCATCACTATAGACCACCAGGGATACCGGCATCAACCCCTTCATCACTATAGACCACCAGGGATACCGGCATCATCCCCTTCATCACTATAGACCACCAGGGATACCGGCATCAACCCTTCATCACTGTAGACCACCAGAGATACCGGCATCATCCCCTTCATCACTATAGACCACCAGGGATACCGGCATCATCCCCTTCATCACTATAGACCACCAGGGATACCGGCGTCAACCCTTCATCACTATAGACCGCCAGGGATACCGGCATCATCCCCTTCATCACTATAGACCACCAGGGATACCGGCATCAACTCCTTCATCACTATAGACCACCAGGGATACCGGCATCATCCCCTTCATCACTATAGACCACCAGAGATACCGGCATCAACCCCTTCATCACTATAGACCACCAGGGATACCGGCATCATCCCCTTCATCACTGTAGACCACCAGGGATACCGGCATCATCCCCTTCATCACTGTAGACCACCAGGGATACCGGCATCAACTCCTTCATCACTATAGACCACCAGAGATACCGGCATCAACCCCTTCATCACTATAGACCACCAGGGATACCGGCATCATCCCCTTCATCACTATAGACCACCAGGGATACCGGCATCATCCCCTTCATCACTATAGACCAACAGGGATACCGGCATCATCCCCTTCATCACTATAGACCACCAGAGATACCGGCATCATCCCCTTCATTGTACTGTGTAATACAATATAATAGACCCATATGATTATTGGAAATAACCCCTTTACTTCCCTAGCCCACCAGGAAAGCTGTTATTAACCCCTTCAAAGCATTAAAAGAATGCAACCCATGTGTCCTTATTAGTCACAGAAAATGGATGATTGTTCTTCACCGTGATGGTGACTTTGTCTTCACTTTCTGTGCATTAACCCTGTTATTTCTGGGACCGTTTCTTGCCTCTCTTCTCCGGTGGGAGTATGACTTTTCTGGCGGGATCTCGCCCTCCGATATTCGGAGACATCCGGCTTTTCTGCCCTCCAGGTAAAAGCTTAAATGGGAACGGACTGATGATAATCCTCATTTACGTGCCGGCCAGCGGGCGGCTTTCATGTCCACATTCCCCTTATTAGCGGCTTCCTCGTGTCGGATGATTTAGCATTTTGCTGTCATACTGATGCGTTCTCCGGCCCCATCTTAGACTTCGAGACTTCATTTTTTTCCTCTGTGATCAAAGGCAGCAGCTTCATGAAGTGATCTCGGTGGGCACGACGCCGGCCCTGATAAGTGACTCACGGCTCCTCAAGCCTCAGAAGTGGGGTCTGATCTGAATGGGCCGAGGCGGATTATTAACAGCGGACTCATCACTCTTCAAACACTCGGCCAACAATCAAATGGTTGGAAGATCACCGAGGGATCAGCGACTGCCAGCACAACGGAGGAAGACACGGCCCCGGCACAGGCAGCTCTGCTGGCCAGACATTGGCTGACAACTCGAGGTACTACAGGTTCAAGCATGCCACGTCACAGAAGTGGAGTCACAGACCTGCCATTCACCTCAATGAGGCTTAGCTGCAATACCAGACACAACCCGTGGACAAGGGTGGCGCTGTGCCTGGACTGGAGGACTGGGAGTGATCTCCATCCTTGTAGTAACCTGACGACGGCCGAGCACATAATATAAAGCCTTTTACAGAGATGTCAGCTGTCAAATTATGCGGTGACACTAAAAGGCTGCAGACGATCAACGGCTGCTGATCGGCTGCAGTGGTGACAGCGCCGACATCACAGGAGCAATGACAGTCCCGGATGGAAGTTTATTGCTTTTTTTAATCATTTTAGGGAGGAGTTGTTCAGTAGTTGGCATCTCCTTGGAAGGTTTAAAAAGATTGTCTCACCATACCAGTGGGAGACAATTGGCACCACCGATCCCGAGGTGGCGGCTCGGCATTGCCCCTATTGATTGGAGCTATGGTCCCTAAGGGAGCAGCACTGCTCCACTCATTGTCTAAACGGGACTGATGGAAATAATGGAGTCCCAGTGATCAAATCCCCAGCGATCAATGATCCACGTTTAATAGATCAGTCTATAACCTGCTGCGATAAATCATCGACCCTTCATCTAGTCAGGACCCATGTAGGTGCCGTGACCAGAAGATCCTGGTGATGACTCCATCTAGTGTCAATCCCAGAAACAGAGCTCGGACTAATATTCCCTACACTTACCGGAAGTCACCTGCTACGTTTTTTGGGTTCTCTCCACGGTAAATTTTTAGAACTTTGATTGTCCGGTTGCCACCCAATTGAGTACCATAACCTGGACATGATCATCGTGATGACTCCATCTAGTGTCAATCCCAGAAACAGAGCTCGGACTGATAATCCCTACACTTACCGGAACTCACCTGCTACATTTTTTGGGTTCTCTTCATAGTAAATTTTTAGAACTTTGATTGTCCGGTTGCCACCCAATTGAGTACCATAGCCTGGACATGATCATCGTGATGACTCCATCTAGTGTCAATCCCAGAGTGCACTTCAGAAACAGAGAACTCGGCGTGATCGTCCGCATCCCTACATTTATTGGAATTCATCTGCTTGCGTTTTTTGGGGGGGTTATTTTCAAAGTCAATTATTAGACCCTTCATCCAGTAGGCACCCAGTTAGGAGCCATGACCAGGAGAAGGTCAATATGAAGACTCCATCTAGTGTCAATCCCTGAGGGAATCTCAGAATCAGAGAGCTCGGAGTGATATTCCCGACATTTATTGGGACTCACCTGCTAAGTTATTGGGACCTGTTCTCTTCAACATATTCATTAATGATCTGGTAGAAGGTTTACACAGTAAAATATCGATATTTGCAGATGATACAAAACTATGTAAAGCAGTTAATACAAGAGAAGATAGTATTCTGCTACAAATGGATCTGGATAAGTTGGAAACTTGGGCTGAAAGGTGGCAGATGAGGTTTAACAATGATAAATGTAAGGTTATACACATGGGAAGAAGGAATCAATATCACCATTACACACTGAACGGGAAACCACTGGGTAAATCTGACAGGGAGAAGGACTTGGGGATCCTAGTTAATGATAAACTTACCTGGAGCAGCCAGTGCCAGGCAGCAGCTGCCAAGGCAAACAGGATCATGGGGTGCATTAAAAGAGGTCTGGATACACATGATGAGAGCATTATACTGCCTCTGTACAAATCCCTAGTTAGACCGCACATGGAGTACTGTGTCCAGTTTTGGGCACCGATGCTCAGGAAGGATATAATGGAACTAGAGAGAGTACAAAGGAGGGCAACAAATTTAATAAAGGGGATGGGAGAACTACAATACCCAGATAGATTAGCGAAATTAGGATTATTTAGTCTAGAAAAAAGACGACTGAGGGGCGATCTAATAACCATGTATAAGTATATAAGGGGACAATACAAATATCTCGCTGAGGATCTGTTTATACCAAGGAAGGTGACGGGCACAAGGGGGCATTTTTTGCGTCTGGAGGATAGAAGGTTTTTCCACCAACATAGAAGAGGATTCTTTACTGTTAGGGCAGTGAGAATCTGGAATTGCTGCCTGAGGAGGTGGTGATGGCGAACTCAGTCGAGGGGTTCAAGAGAGGCCTGGATGTCTTCCTGGAGCAGAACAATATTGTATCATACAATTAGGTTCTGTAGAAGGACGTAGATCTGGGGATTTATTATGATGGAATATAGGCTGAACTGGATGGACAAATGTCTTTTTTCGGCCTTACTAACTATGTTACTATGTTACTATGTTCTCTAAATAGTCAATTTTCAGACCCGTCATCTAGTCGGCACCAAATTAGGACCAGGAGAAGATCCCAATGATGACTCCATCTGGTGTCAACCCTAGAGGGAATCTCAGAAACAGATGTCGGAGTGATATTGCCTACGTCTACACTTACCGGAATTGTACGGGATCCCTGCAGAGCTCCACGTTGGGCCTGTAGGACCTCTGGTAGAGCCGCGTCTGGGCGACTTTCATGGGCGCCTCCTTATCCTTTATAGCCTGCTTCAGAGCCGCCATGTTGTTCTCCTGGTCTCCGATCTCCTTCAGGGTCTGCGCAGAGAGAAATGACAATACACCTACATAATGACGCGCCGCTTGTACGCAGAACCTGGACAGATCTCATCTCCGCAATAACCGCGCTCTGGAGCCTCCGCAGGTGATCAAATATTTGTGAGGATATCATCGTGTATTGCCAGAAGGTCGAGCCCTGAATATCCGAGTGGATTTATACAGGGGTCATGTGCAAAACAGATCGCCGCTGCTAAAGGTCCCGCCATAACACTGTATAGAAGTATGGACTTAAAGGGATTGTCCACTTTTGTTAGTAGTTGTCCTCTGATCAAGGGGTATCCTGCGCGCATCGATCAAAAGTGTTCAGGTTTCCTGCAGTGCCCCCAAAGGCGAAATTAAGTACTACACATTTCTTATTTGACTGAAAGGACTGTCTTTATAATGCACAGGTATCTCGGGCCTTCCAGAGAAATCTAGGGGTATCTCGGACCCCTGTGGAGCAGAGATTATCAGATGGGTGCTCAGTGATCGATCCCACATGAGGCGGCCACAGACCGCAGTGATCTACCAGAACTTCATAAGGTAAAAATCCCCAACAAATTCTCCCTCCATTGCTTATAGGATAAGGATCTACACATCAGGGGGACACGAGCCGCCCCACGAACCGCCCCACGAACCGCCCCACGAGCCGCCCCATGAGCCGCCCCATGAGCCGCCCCACGAGCCGCACAGGACACCGCCGGGTCGCCTAATGAACGAGTGTCAGCGGCCGGGCGAGCTGCGCGACCAGAGAGCGGGAAAACAAGCGACTGAAACAAACAGCGGCGCTCAGGGTCTAATCATCTGTCAGACAACTGTTTACTGGGAACGTTGTCATGGAAACCGAAGGGAAGAGTGACCCGGGGCGAGAGGAGAGAGGGGGCGACGGGAATACCGGGGCAAAATAATCACAAGACAGACGGGGATCCGACACAGCGAGGGGTCAGAAGGAGGAGAGTGGGTCACACGGATGGATGGACGGACGGATAGATGATGGAAGGATGGATAGAAGGATGAATGGATAATAGATGGATAGATAAATGGATGGATGGAAGGATGGCTAGATAGATGGATGATGGAAGGATGAATAGAAGGATGGATAATAGATGGATAGAAGAATGGATGGATAGATAGATAGATAGATGGATGGATGATACATGGATAGAAGGATGGATAGATAGATAGATAGATGGATGGATAATACATGGATAATAGATAGATGGATGGATGGATAATAGATGGATAGAAGGATGGATGGATAGATAGAAGGATGGATGGATAGAAGGATGAGTAGATAGATGATGGATAGAAGGATGGATGGCTGCATGGATAGATCGATAGATGATGGATAGAAGGATGAATAGAAGGATGGATAGAAGGTTTGGTAGATGGATGATAGATGGATAGATGATGGATAGAAGGATGGATGATAGATGATGGAAGGATAGAAGGATGGATGGATGGATGATGGATGGATAGAAGGATGGATAGAAGGATAGATAGAAGGATGGATAGAAGGATGGATGGATGATGGATAGAAGGATGGATAGAAGGATGGATGGATGATGGGTAGATGATGGATAGAAGGATGGATGGATAGAAGGATGGATAGAAGGATGGATAGATGATGGATAGATCGATAGATGATGGATAGAAGAATGAATAGAAGGATGGATAGAAGGTTTGGTAGATGGATGATAGATGGATAGATGATGGATAGAAGGATGGATGATAGATGATGGAAGGATAGAAGGATGGATGATGGATGGATAGAAGGATGGATAGAAGGATAGATAGAAGGATGGATAGAAGGATGGATGGATGATGGATAGAAGGATGGATAGAAGGATGGATGGATGATGGGTAGATGATGGATAGAAGGATGGATGGATAGAAGGATGGATAGAAGGATGGATGGATGATGGGTAGATGATGGATAGAAGGATGGATGGATAGAAGGATGGATAGAAGGATGGATAGATGATGGATGGATACACACAGTCTGAGCCTCATCTCTATGTTCGGCCTCCATCTGCCGTATAGGAGACACAGGCGCCTCCTGGTGGGGTTGCGGCGCCCTCCACTGTTCACATTGGACAGTACTGTGGTTGAATGTTTGGGCCTTGGTTCCGCTGTATCTATACAATGACAGATCTATCTCTTTAGCAGGAGATATCCGCCGGCTGTTCTCAGGGCATGCTGGGACGTATAGTGGAGCCACAGGGGAGGAGGCATCAGACGTACCTTCTTCAGGTGGTCCTCCAGCTTCCTTTTCACGTCCTCCACCTCCTGGCAGCGATCAGCGAGGGCGCTGTTGACGGTGTCGCACTGGGCTCGCAGGTCCTCGGCCGTGTCCTGCAGGATGTGCCCGATCAGGGAGCGCAGGTTGATGGAGGCCATCCGCTCTCTCTCAGCCTTGTAGATGTTCTCGTGGCTGTACTGAGCCCAAGACTCCGGCGTGGAAGTGCTGGAAGCACAAAAGGGGGCGACTTTGTTAATGGGGCTGAGCGAAACAGCAAGAGTGACCCCAAAGTGTCCAGTGCTGCCGGATGTGGGCGAGGCTGGGGTGTGATTGACACATAATTCTGTGTCAGGACGGTGCACGAAAAGCTTTTTTTTATTTTTTTTTATTTTACATAAATGAATGTATTTGGGACTAAACATAATTTTTGCCATTGGGTTTCATTAAATATTGGGAACTGCTCCACTTTCAATTGGATGTCTCCATGTTTTTCTGAGCCTCTTGGAATGTCCAAACTTGACAAGTAAGAACTACGGGGACATCCTGCGTCTTTGGTCTCTACACACTGGAAGCAAAAGTATAGACACCCCCGATCGCCAGTATAACAGGAAACCAGCCGCGGTCGACACTCAGCGCTAGAGATGGCGGCCACTAGTGGTCATAAATATATTGCAGTATTTTTTAATCTTTTTTTTTTATTTTTTATTTTTTTTTTTTACAGATTTCCCACTTAGGGTTAATTTCATTTATTAAATTGCTGCGTCTGATACGGGACAGGAAAGTATAATAAACGATCTATTTAAATCTAGGAAGGCCGGTGCCTGTAAATAACGGTTTAATTACCGCTCCGGGTGATGAATGAGCGTTTATTACATCCGCCGAGATCTGACGGCTTCTCATTTAATAGAGGGGAGTCCTGCGTCCCCCTAAAGTGGTATCCGGTCAGACTAATACTAATGTGCCACAAATACATAATACATTGGCGCCAAACTCATCAGGTTATCAGCGCCGTTGGCTAATAGTCCTGAGAAGGAAGGAGCCGAGGGAGGGACAGAGAAAGTCCCATGTTGTGGGGTCCTATATGGGATAATCTAAGACCCCCAAAGACATAATTTAACCAAGTACTCTGACCCGAAGCCGAAAAAGCCATAAACGGGGTCCGATCCTAAGCAAGTGCCGATGGGGGTCTGCCGCCATCTAGTGGTCACTTCACAAAAGGTAAAAAATTGTCAAAATGTAAACGTAAGATGTAAGAAGTGAAGATTCTGGTCTGATATTGTTCATGGATTTATGTTGTCTCCTTCCCCCCCTTACAGAGCTGCAGCGATGGGAAAAGCAGGAATAAAAACCCCCGATGTGTGACAGACCCCGGCTCCTAGTAGGTTCCTACAAAAGTCCGCTCCGAGATCGGCCTGGTGGTACCATGGACCATACGATATAGTGGTGAGCAGGACCAGGATGCGGGCAAGCACAGGGAGGCACCGCTTGCATCAGATGCTGGAAATTATTTTAAAAAGTCTCTTTTAGTCTAGGAGCTGCCACAGTGGGTCCTGTACAAACATCAACTCTCGTCACACACGGCCATGACCTCCGACACTTCTCCTCTACTGCCTCTCACAAACACAGCTCTGCTACATCACACAGGCACTGCTTTACGGCTCTGACAAACACAGCTCTGCTATTTCCTGAATCTTCCAGGGTCTCCAAAGTGCAGTGTCCGACCCTCGCCGCAGAGGAGATGACACAACACACACATGACCACAAGCTGCATGGAAGGCGACAGTAAAACCAGGCACGTCTCAGGACCAATAGTAAAAAAAATGAACCCGCTACTACCCAAGAGCATACTATAATACTGCCACTATGTACAAGAATATAACTACTATAATACTGCCACTATGTACAAGAATATAACTACTATAATACTGTCCCTATGTACAAGAATATAACTACTATAATACTGCCCCTATGTACAAGAATATAACTACTATAATACTGCCCCTATGTACAAGAATATAACTACTATAATACTGCCCCTATGTACAAGAATATAACTACTATAATACTGCTCCTATGTACAAGAATATAACTACTATAATACTGCTCCTATGTACAAGAATATAACTACTATAATACTGCTCCTATGTACAAGAATATAACTACTATAATACTGCTCCTATGTACAAGAATCTAACTACTATAATACTGCCCCTATGTACAAGAATATAACTACTATAATACTGCCTCTATGTTCAAGAATATAACTACTATAATACTGCCCCTATGTACAAGAATATAACTACTATAATACTGCCTCTATGTTCAAGAATATAACTACTATAATACTGCCCCTATGTACAAGAATATAACTACTATAATACTGCCCCTATGTACAAGAATATAACTACTATAATACTGCTCCTATGTACAAGAATATAACTACTATAATACTGCTCCTATGTACAAGAATCTAACTACTATAATACTGCCCCTATGTACAAGAATATAACTACTATAATACTGCCTCTATGTTCAAGAATATAACTACTATAATACTGCCCCTATGTACAAGAATATAACTACTATAATACTGCCTCTATGTTCAAGAATATAACTACTATAATACTGCCCCTATGTACAAGAATATAACTACTATAATACTGCCGCTATGTACAAGAATATAACTACTATAATACTGCCCCTATGTACAAGAATATAACTACTATAATACTGCTGCTATGTACAAGAATATAACTACTATAATACTGCTGCTATGTACAAGAATATAACTACTATAATACTGCCCCTATGTACAAGAATATAACTACTATAATACTGCTCCTATGTACAAGAATATAACTACTATAATACTGCTCCTATGTACAAGAATATAACTACTATAATACTGCCCCTATGTACAAGAATATAACTACTATAATACTGCTGCTATGTACAAGAATATAACTACTATAATACTGCCCCTATGTACAAGAATATAACTACTATAATACTGCCCCTATGTACAAGAATATAACTACTATAATACTGCCCCTATGTACAAGAATATAACTACTATAATACTGCTCCCTATGTACAAGGATATAACTACTATAATACTGCTCCCTATGTACAAGGATATAACTACTATAGTACTGCTCCCTATGTACAAGAATATAACTACTATAATACTGCCCCTATGTACAAGAATATAACTACTATAATATTGCCCCTATGTACAAGAATATAACTACTATAATACTGCCCCTATGTACAAGAATATAACTACTATAATACTGCCCCTATGTACAAGAATATAACTACTATAATATTGCGCCTATGTACAAGAATATAACTACTATAATATTGCCCCTATGTACAAGAATATAACTACTATAATACTGCCCCTATGTACAAGAATATAACTACTATAATATTGCGCCTATGTACAAGAATATAACTACTATAATACTGCCCCCTATGTACAAGAATATAACTACTATAATACTGCCCCTATATACAAGAATATAACTACGATAATACTGCCCCTATATACAAGAATATATCTACTATAATACTGCTCCTATGTACAAGAATATAACTACTATAATACTGCCCCTATGTACAAGAATATAACTACTATAATACTGCTCCTATGTACAAGAATATAACTACTATAATACTGCCCCCTATATATAAGACTATAACTACTATAATACTGCCCCTATATACAAGAATATATCTACTATAATACTGCTCCTATGTACAAGAATATAACTACTATAATACTGCCCCCTATATATAAGACTATAACTACTATAATGCTGCCCCCTATGTACAAGAATATAACTACTATAATACTGCTCCTATGTACAAGAATATAACTACTATAATACTGCCCCTATGTACAAGAATATAACTACTATAATACTGCCCCCTATATATAAGACTATAACTACTATAATGCTGCCCCCTATGTACAAGAATATAACTACTATAATACTGCTCCTATGTGCAAGAATATAACTACTATAATACTGCCCCTATGTACAAGAATATAACTACTATAATACTGCCTCATGTGCAAGAATATAACTACTGTAATACTGCCCCTATGTACAAGAATATAACTACTATAATACTGCCCCTATGTACAAGAATATAACTACTATAATACTGCCTCATGTGCAAGAATATAACTACTATAATACTGCTCCTATGTACAAGAATATAACTACTATAATACTGCCCCTATATACAAGAATATAACTACTATAATACTGCTCCTATGTACAAGAATATAACTACTATAATACTGCCCCTATGTACAAGAATATAACTACTATAATACTGCTCCTATGTACAAGAATATAACTACTATAATACTGCCCCTATGTACAAGAATATAACTACTATAATACTGCTCCTATATACAAGAATATAACTACTATAATACTGCCCCCTATGTACAAGAATATAACTACTATAATACTGCTCCTATGTACAGGAATATAACTACTATAATACTGCTCCTATGTACAGGAATATAACTAGTATAATACTGCCCCTATGTACCAGGATACAAGTACTATCAGACGTACATATGGATGTATATTTGTAGGGTGACATTTCTTATTTCCGCAGTTTATGAATATTCAGAGATCTATTTAGTGAAGTCTTTTCGGATGAGAGGACAGATGTAATAGGACTGTGCTGCTTCGATGCTGGGAAATAATTGATTCTGTGTTACCGCCACGGTTTAGTATTTGCACCTCGTAGACCCGCAGAGGGGGAGATGACGATCCGCACGCTGGAGGGACTCAATAAAGATAAGAGCCATTAGTCCATCAGATGCTTCTGCAGAGAAAACAGCCTCAGGGCAAAACCATCAGCGCCGGTGATCGTCATTCCCTAAATATTGGACTTATAATGTGAGGAACCCGACACACAGCCCCTCGTATCTCCCCAGACCCTGATAAGTGTGATACCGGGGGAGCCGCGGTTATTTGTGGACTTACTTGTCCTCATATTTGGATGAGCTGTGATGGAGCTGGACGTCGGTGCTCTGATTGTTGTACCGCCCGCACTGGTTGTCGATGTCGTACGCCTCCACCTTGTCGGACCAGTCCAGCTCCAGCTTCTCTTTCGCATCCCTGTTCTGCCTGAAGGGAAAGAAAACAAAAGGATTCAAATCCATTTTAAAGGGTCCGTCCATATGTGCGTAATGGGAATGATCCTATCGGGGGTCTTCTTAAAAATGCTTCCACTGTATGAAAATAGAACCCAGTTTACAGAGGGCGATGGGGTTTCCAAAAGTGAAAAAGAATCCAGTCCTGACTGTCAGATGGGTTCTTTTCCCATTCCATTGCTCCAGATCTTTGGAGAAATGTAAGAAATCTTAGGTAAAAATGTGTTGATGTTCCCCAGGGGAGGCGTTATGTCAGCGCTCCTCAGGGGAGGCGTTATGTCAGCGCTCCTCAGGGGAGGCGTTATGTCAGCGCTCCTCAGGGGAGGCGTTATGTCAGCGCTCCTCAGGGGAGGCGTTATGTCAGCGCTCCTCAAGGGAGGCGTTATGTCAGCGCTCCTCAGGGGAGGCGTTATGTCAGCGCTCCTCAGGGGAGGCGTTATGTCAGCGCTCCTCAGGGGAGGCGTTATGTCAGCGCTCCTCAGGGGAGGCGTTATGTCAGCGCTCCTCAGGGGAGGCGTTATGTCAGCGCTCCTCAGGGGAGGCGTTAAGTCAGCGCTCCTCAGGGGAGGCGTTATGTCAGCGCTCCTCAGGGGAGGCGTTATGTCAGCGCTCCTCAGGGGAGGCGTTATGTCAGCGCTCCTCAGGGGAGGCGTTATGTCAGCGCTCCTCAGGGGAGGCGTTATGTCAGCGCTCCTCAGGGGAGGGGTTATGTCAGCGCTCCTCAGGGGAGGGGTTATGTCAGCGCTCCTCAGGGGAGGGGTTATGTCAGCGCTCCTCAGGGGAGGCGTTATGTCAGCGCTCCTCAGGGGAGGCGTTATGTCAGCGCTCCTCAGGGGAGGGGTTATGTCAGCGCTCCTCAGGGGAGGCGTTATGTCAGCGCTCCTCAGGGGAGGCGTTATGTCAGCGCTCCTCAGGGGAGGCGTTATGTCAGCGCTCCTCAGGGGAGGCGTTATGTCAGCGCTCCTCAGGGGAGGCGTTATGTCAGCGCTCCTCAGGGGAGGCGTTATGTCAGCGCTCCTCAGGGGAGGCGTTATGTCAGCGCTCCTCAGGGGAGGCGTTATGTCAGCGCTCCTCAGGGGAGGCGTTATGTCAGCGCTCCTCAGGGGAGGCGTTATGTCAGCGCTCCTCAGGGGAGGCGTTATGTCAGCGCTCCTCAGGGGAGGCGTTATGTCAGCGCTCCTCAGGGGAGGCGTTATGTCAGCGCTCCTCAGGGGAGGCGTTATGTCAGCGCTCCTCAGGGGAGGCGTTATGTCAGCGCTCCTCAGGGGAGGCGTTATGTCAGCGCTCCTCAGGGGAGGCGTTATGTCAGCGCTCCTCAGGGGAGGCGTTATGTCAGCGCTCCTCAGGGGAGGCGTTATGTCAGCGCTCCTCAGGGGAGGCGTTATGTCAGCGCTCCTCAGGGGAGGCGTTATGTCAGCTCTCCTCAGGGGAGGGGCTTAAAATAGCTGTATCGTTTTGTTTGTGTATTAAAACTGCTTAGGGGAGAATTGGTCATTGACGTCCTCAGCAACAAATTAAAAATCATCTTTAGCTGATAAGTGGACTGTAATCTGAGGTGTTACAGCGCTGGACTGTACATTACATGGACCCCGGACTGTCACAGCGCCGGACTGTACATTACAGGGACCCCGGACTGTCACAGTGCCGGACTGCACATTACAGGGACCCCAGACTGTCACAGTGCAGGACTGTACATTACAGGGACCCCGGACTGTCACAGTGCAGGACTGTACATTACAGGGACCCCGGACTGTCACAGTGCCGGACTGTACATTACAGGGACCCCGGACTGTCACAGTGCAGGACTGTACATTACAGGGACCCCGGACTGTCACAGTGCCGGACTGCACATTACAGGGACCCCGGACTGTCACAGTGCAGGACTGTACATTACAGAGACCCCGGACTGTCACAGTGCAGGACTGTACATTACAGGACCCCGGACTGTCACAGTGCCGGACTGTACATTACAGGGACCCCGGACTGTCACAGTGCAGGACTGTACATTACAGGGACCCCGGACTGTCACAGTGCAGGACTGTACATTACAGAGACCCCGGACTGTCACAGTGCAGGACTGTACATTACAGGGACCCCGGACTGTCACAGTGCAGGACTGTACATTACAGGGACCCCGGACTGTCGAAATACAGGACTGTACATTACAGGACCCCAGACTGTCACAGTGCAGGACTGTACATTACAGGGACCCCGGACTGTCGAAATGCAGGACTGTACATTACAGGGACCCCGGACTGTCACAGTGCAGGACTGTACATTACAGGGACCCCGGACTGTCGAAATGCAGGACTGCACATTACAGGGACCCCGGACTGTCGAAATACAGGACTGCACATTACAGGGACCCCGGACTGTCACAGTGCAGGACTGTACATTACAGGGACCCCGGACTGTCGAAATGCAGGACTGTACATTACAGGACCCCAGACTGTCACAGTGCAGGACTGTACATTACAGGGACCTCGGACTGTCACAGTGCAGGACTGTACATTACAGGGACCCCGGACTGTCACAGTGCAGGACTGTACATTACAGGGACCCCGGACTGTCAGTGCAGGACTGTACATTACAGGGACCCCGGACTGTCGAAATGCAGGACTGTACATTACAGGACCCCAGACTGTCACAGTGCAGGACTGTACATTACAGGGACCCCGGACTGTCGAAATGCAGGACTGTACATTACAGGACCCCAGACTGTCACAGTGCAGGACTGTACATTACAGGGACCCCGGACTGTCACAGTGCAGGATTGTACATTACAGGGACCCCGGACTGTCACAGTGCAGGACTGTACATTACAGGGACCCCGGACTGTCACAGTGCAGGACCGTACATTACAGGACCCCAGACTGTCACAGTGCCGGACTGTACATTACAGGGACCCCGGACTGTCACAGTGCCGGACTGTACATTACAGGGACCCCGGACTGTCACAGTGCAGGACTGTACATTACAGGGACCCCGGACTGTCACAGTGCAGGACCGTACATTACATGGACCCCGGACTGTCACAGTGCAGGACTGTACATTACAGGGACAGACTCGATGCCGCGACTTCTCCGAGCTTAGTTGTCAAAGTCTTGTACTAGTCAGTATTTTGTCTACAAGAGACTCCGACTCGTCCACAATGGAGAGGACCCTCATCCTCATCATCACTTGTTTCCCGTCACTTTCTCTCTCTGCTTTTTGCTTTTGTATATTCCTCCATGACCTGGAAGATAAAACCGAGATCCTTCTTCAGGCTTCAAAGTCTCCTCGGATGTTGTGCTCCCTCCTGCCTCCTCCGTGGCCTCCCGGAGAGCGGAGCTGTCACTCCATCCATCAGGGACTTTTCCTCTCCTGTAACCTCTGACCTCTCTTTTCTCCAAGACGTCTTCTGTCTTCTTGTCACACACGATCAAACCAACGCCGACCGCTCTTCTCCAGACACCTTCAGTGACTGCAACAAAAGCGAGCTCCATTCTGCTGGTAAAGCGCAGTGCATCTATGGGAACCTGTGTAATACCGTAGCTCCTTCAGGGGAAAACTGCATCTTCTACACCAGTCGCTCCCCTCGTCCTGTCTGTGGATAAGACGCCTCTCTATAAGCAGGAAAACTTCTAGAATAAGAGTAGAGAGGGAGCAGGGGGATGCAGCTGCAGATTCTCCAGCTTAGAGAGGGAGCAGGGGGATGCAGCTGCAGATTCTCCAGCTTAGAGAGGGAGCAGGGGGATGCAGCTGCAGATTCTCCAGCTTAGAGAGGGAGCAGGGGGATGCAGCTGCAGATTCTCCAGCTTAGAGAGGGAGCAGGGGGATGCAGCTGCAGATTCTCCAGCTTAGGCTGGGATCACACATACGCGAGATACCGCAGAGTCTTGCAGGTGAAATCCCTCCTCTGGCGCCGGCACTTGGGAGCGGAGCGTACGGCTCCATGTGTTGCTGTGAGGCTGCACGCTCCGCTCCGGAGTGCCGGCGCCAGAGGAGGGATTTCACCTGCGAGACTCAGCCCTATCTTGCGTATGTGTGATCCCGGCCTTAGAGAGGGAACAGGGGGATGCAGTTGCAGATTCTCCAGCTTAGAGAGGGAGGAGGGGGATGCAGCTGCAGATTCTCCAGCTTAGAGAGAAAGATGCAGCTGCAGATCCTCTCCAGCACAGAGAGGGAGATGCAGCTGCAATTTCTCGAGCGTAGAGAGGGATCAGAGAGATGAAACTGCAGATTCTCCAGCATAGAGAGGGAGCAGGGGGATGCAGCTGCAGATTCTCCAGCATAGAGAGGGAGCAGGGGGATGCAGCTGCAGATCAGATTCTCCAGCATAGAGAGGGAGATGCAGCTGCAGATTCTCCAGCATAGAGAGGGAGATGCAGCTGCAGATTCTCCAGCACAGAGAGGGAGATGCAGCTGCAATTTCTCAAGTATAGAGAGGGAGGAGGGGGATGCAGCTGCAGTTTCTCGAGCGTAGAGAGGGAGCAGGGAGATGCAACTGAAGATTCTCCAGCATAGAGAGGGAGATGCAGCTGCAGTTTCTCAAGCGTAGAGAGGGAGGAGGGGGATGCAACGGCAGATTCTCCAGCTTAGAGAGGGAGGAGGGGGATGCAGCTGCAGTTTCTCCAGCATAGAGAGGGAGGAGGGGGATGCCGCTGCAGTTTCTCCAGCATAGAGAGGGAGGAGGGGGATGCAGCTGCAGATTCTCCAGCGTAGAGAGGGAGGGGGATGCAGCTGCAGTTTCTCCAGCATAGAGAGGGAGGAGGGGGATGCAGCTGCCGCTTCTCCATCTATGACACTGTGCACTGTGCGAGGGGAGGAAAGAGGAGAAACTTATGACTCTGATATAGAGATGAAATAATGGTAGGTGATCCAGATCCTTAAAAGCTGAACATCTTGTATAGAGGACTCAGGTTTCATGCTGCTCTCTAAATACTAGCACAACTTGATGTTGGGGGATTGGCAGATAGAGGCTGCCGGAGACACTGGAGAAAAGTAAAAAGCGATTTTCATCTGTGTTCTGTGTATAAGGTAGAGACTGACAGTTGTCCCAGTTAGTCCCAGTGATCATGTGACTGGTCACTGCTGGGTCTCAGTATATCCTACACAGTGACGATAGTCAGGCAGATTTCCCCTCTAACTAGGAAAGTATATTGTAAGCCATAAAAGTGATGCTGCACCTGCAGTACTGTCTGCAACCAGCAGGTGGAGACAGATTGCAGCATTAGATCATTTCTGCATTTATTGCCATCTGCTGGTGATGAGCAGTACTGCTTTTTTTAATTCTTCCATTATTACTTTTGACAAGGTATGTGACACCCAGACTTCTGCTCTCACGCTGTGACCCGTCTGTACGTGCAGCCACCAGGGACGCATCAATCACATCATTACTTATCAATGATTCTAACCTATTACAGTTAATGATTAAGCAGAGTCTTAAGAAACCAGATGGTGAAACGGACAGAAAAGATGACCTGCGATGCTTATCTCTCATCAGATCCTGTGTTTCCACCTCTCGGCTGTATGGATAGGGTTTATGATCCTGAGGGTTATCAGCACCGTTCAATTTTAATGCAGGATGTTTTAAAACCACTCTGAGGCTCTATTATGTGCTTGCAGGCTGCTTAAAGGGGTAGCGTGCTGGTAATCTGCCTCTCTGTCGGTAATCTTCTGACTGTGAGACCACCCTGTACAAATATGGATCTGTACAGAGCCCCTATAGCCACAGTCATAGCCTACAATTATATGAGGGGTGTAATGAGTAGCTTGTTATAGAGGTACGGTAACTATTCAGGGGGGCCAAGGTGAGGGTCTGACACCAGAGCGCTGCCCAATCTCAGGGAGGACGGCTGTGAGGGTCTTTACTTAATTCATGTAAAATTTACTATTACTGTAACAAGAACAGATGGAAAATCCCAACATAAGTCAGTAGAGAGGAACTGACGTCATACAAGATGTGGCCACCAGGTGGCAGCGCAGGACAAGACCTGACAGCTGAGGAGTATATAGTATATACTGCATACAGAGGGGGGCGACGGCGCAGACCCCGGACCCCACCAGTACCTGATCTGCTGCACGCTCTGCTCCAGGGTCCTTCGCAGGAGATCTTGGACGTTTCTAATCAGCTCTACCTCCTAAAAGGAAATAACAGAAATCATCAGAAAATGAAGGGGACACATGTAGGGAGGATGATGGTGGCCGTGGTGTAACTACAATAGGTGCGGGGGCTGCAACACCACCCACGCCCTGGAGACTGGGGGGCTCTATTACTAGTAAACACCTCCCATAGTCGGGGGCCGAGTCAGAGTTTGCATTATGGCCCCACAAGCTTCAAGACATGTCACTGGATGGTGGTGATGTTATGGGTGATGATGATGGGGGTGATGGGGTGAAGGTAGAGGTGATGAAGATGGAGGTGGTGACAATAGAGGTGTTGATAGTGTAGGTGATGAGGGGTTAATGGCACATGTGGAGATGATGATGATGATGGAGGTGATGGTGATAGTATAAGTGATGATGATGGAGGTGATGGTGATAGTGGAGGATGATGGGGGTGATGATTATGGAAGAGATGAAAGAGTTGATAATGGAGTATGATGCAGGTGATAACTACTAAGAGGGTGATGATGGCGGATGTGATTATAATGGAGGTGATTGTGAGGGTGATGATGGCGGAAGTAATGAAGAGGATGATGATGGCGATGTGATGATAACGATGATGGAGGTGCTGGTGTAGATGATAGAACTGGTCATGATGGAAAATGATGATGGGGATGATAGGGGTACGGGTGATGATGATTTTGGGGGTGATGATGGGAGTGATGGAGATGATAGTACTGGTGATGATGCCGGTGGTGATGGTGATGATTGTTGAGGTAATAGTACTGTGGATGATGGGGGTCCTGGTGGTGATGATGATAGGAGTGATGATGATGGGTGTGACAGTACTGGTGGAGGTGATGATGATGGGAGTGACAGTACTGGTGAAGGTGGCGTGATGATGATAATGATGGTGATGATGATAATGGTGTGGATGATGCTGGTGATGATGATGGGGTGATAGTACTGGTGATGATGATGATGATGATGGTGATGATGATGGTGATGATAGTTCTGGTGACGATGCTGGTAATGATGGGGGTGACAGTACTGGTGATGATGATGATGGGGGTGATAGTACTGGTGATGGTGATGATGGGGGTGATAGTACTGGTGATGATGATGATGATGGGGGTGATAATGATGATGGTGATGATGGTGACAGTAGTGGTGATGATGATGATGATGATAGTACTGGTGATGATGATGATGGGGGTGATAGTACTGGTGATGATGATGCTGGTGATAATGGTGGGGATGATGATGATGGTGATGATAGTACTGGTGGAGGTGGGGGTGATGATGATGATAATGGTGTGGATGATGATGGTGATGATGATGATGGGGGTGACAGTACTGGTGATGATGATGATGGGGGTGATAGTACTGGTGATGGTGATGATGGGGGTGATAGTACTGGTGATGATGATGATGATGATGATGGGGGTGATAGTACTGGTGAGGATGATGATGGTGATGATGGTGACAGTAGTGGTGATGATGATGATGATGATAGTACTGGTGATAGTACTGGTGATGATGGGGGTGATAGTACTGGTGATGATGATGATGGGGGTGATAGTACTGGTGATGATGATGATGCTGGTGATAGAGACAGTAGTGGTGATGATGATGGGGTAATAGTACTGGTGATGATGAAGCTGGTGATGATGCTGGAGATGATGATGATGGGGGTGATGATGGGGGTGATGATGCTGGTGATGATGCTGGAGATGATTGGGGTGATAGTACTGGTGATGATGATGGTGACAGTAGTAGTGATGATGATGGGGTGATGATGATGGTGATGATGATAATGGAGATGATGGGGGTGGCAGTAGTGGTGATGATGCTGGAGATGATGGGGGTGATAGTAGTGGTGGTGATGATGATGGTGATAGTAGTGGTGATGATGCTGATGGTGATAGTAGTGGTGATGATGCTGATGATGATACTGGTGATGCTTGTGATGATGATGGGGGTGATAGCACTGGTGATGATGATGATGGGGGTGATAGCACTGGTGATGATGATGATGGGGGTGATAGCACTGGTGATGATGGGGGTGATAGCACTGGTGATGATGATGGGGGTGATAGCACTGGTGATGATGGGGGTGATAGCACTGGTGATGATGATGATGGGGGTGATAGCACTGGTGATGATGATGGGGGTGATAGCACTGGTGATGATGCTGATGGGGGTGATAGTACTGGTGATGATGATGATGGGGGTGATAGCACTGGTGATGATGGGGGTGATAGCACTGGTGATGATGATGGGGGTGATAGCACTGGTGATGATGATGATGGGGGTGATAGCACTGGTGATGATGGTGGGGGTGATAGCATTGGTGATGATGATGGGGGTGATAGCACTGGTGATGATGATGATGGGGGTGATAGCACTGGTGATGATGATGATGGGGGTGATAGCATTGGTGATGATGATGATGGGGGTGATAGCATTGGTGATGATGATGGGGGTGATAGCACTGGTGATGATGATGATGGGGGTGATAGCACTGGTGATGATGATGATGGGGGTGATAGCACTGGTGATGATGATGATGGGGGTGATAGCATTGGTGATGATGATGATGGGGGTGATAGCACTGGTGATGATGGGGGTGATAGCACTGGTGATGATGATGATGGGGGTGATAGCACTGGTGATGATGATGGGGGTGATAGCACTGGTGATGATGATGATGGGGGTGATAGCACTGGTGATGATGATGATGGGGGTGATAGCACTGGTGATGATGATGGGGGTGATAGCATTGGTGATGATGATGGGGGTGATAGCACTGGTGATGATGATGATGGGGGTGATAGCACTGGTGATGATGATGGGGGTGATAGCATTGGTGATGATGATGGGGGTGATAGCACTGGTGATGATGATGATGGGGGTGATAGCACTGGTGATGATGATGATGGGGGTGATAGCACTGGTGATGATGATGATGGGGGTGATAGCACTGGTGATGATGATGATGGGGGTGATAGCACTGGTGATGATGATGATGGGGGTGATAGCACTGGTGATGATGATGATGGGGGTGATAGCACTGGTGATGATGATGGGGGTGATAGCATTGGTGATGATGATGGGGGTGATAGCACTGGTGATGATGATGATGGGGGTGATAGCACTGGTGATGATGGTGATGATGGGGGTGATAGCACTGGTGATGATGATGATGGGGGTGATAGCACTGGTGATGATGATGATGATGGGGGTGATAGCACTGGTGATGATGATGGTGATGATGATGATGGGGGTGATAGCACTGGTGATGATGATGATGGGGGTGATAGCACTGGTGATGATGATGGGGGTGATAGCACTGGTGATGATGATGATGGGGGTGATAGCACTGGTGATGATGATGATGGGGGTGATAGCACTGGTGATGATGATGATGGGGGTGATAGCACTGGTGATGATGATGGTGATGATGATGATGGGGGTGATAGCACTGGTGATGATGATGATGGGGGTGATAGCACTGGTGATGATGATGGTGATGATGATGATGGGGGTGATAGCACTGGTGATGATGATGATGGGGGTGATAGCACTGGTGATGATGATGATGGGGGTGATAGACTTGGTGATGATGATGGGGGTGATAGCACTGGTGATGATGATGGGGGTGATAGCACTGGTGATGATGATGGGGGTGATAGCACTGGTGATGATGATGATAGGGGTGATAGCACTGGTGATGATGATGATGATGATGGGGGTGATAGCACTGGTGATGATGATGATAGGGGTGATAGCACTGGTGATGATGATGATGATGATGGGGGTGATAGCACTGGTGATGATGATGGGGGTGATAGCACTGGTGATGATGATGATGGGGGTGATAGCACTGGTGATGATGATGATGGGGGTGATAGCATTGGTGATGATGATGATGGGGGTGATAGCACTGGTGATGATGATGATGGGGGTGATAGCACTGGTGATGATGATGATGGGGGTGATAGCACTGGTGATGATGATGATGGGGGTGATAGCACTGGTGATGATGATGATGGGGGTGATAGCACTGGTGATGATGATGATGGGGGTGATAGCACTGGTGATGATGATGATGGGGGTGATAGCACTGGTGATGATGATGATGGGGGTGATAGCACTGGTGATGATGATGATGGGGGTGATAGCACTGGTGATGATGATGATGGGGGTGATAGCACTGGTGATGGTGATGATGGGGGTGATAGCACTGGTGATGATGATGATGGGGGTGATAGCACTGGTGATGATGATGGGGGTGATAGCACTGGTGATGATGATGATGGGGGTGATAGCACTGGTGATGATGATGATGGGGGTGATAGCACTGGTGATGATGATGATGGGGGTGATAGCACTGGTGATGATGATGATGGGGGTGATAGCACTGGTGATGATGATGATGGGGGTGATAGCACTGGTGATGATGATGATGGGGGTGATAGTACTGGTGATGATGATGATGGGGGTGATAGCACTGGTGATGATGATGATGGGGGTGATAGCACTGGTGATGATGATGATGGGGGTGATAGTACTGGTGTCTGGTGCTGGCGGCCCCGTTCTTACCGTCAGCAGCTCCCGCTCCGCGCCGTCCCGCACCAGCTCCGCCCCCGTCCTCCGCTCCCGGCACTGCAGGTTGTCCCGGGCGATGCTGTACGGGACCTCGGTGGCGTCCAGCGCCCTCTGCAGGCGGCCCTTCTCCCGGAGGAGCAGCTCGGTCTCGGCCGCCACCTCCCGCACCTCCCGCTCCAGCTCCGCCCGCCAGAAGTGCAGCTCCAGCAGCCGCTGCCCCAGCCCCCGGGTGGCGTCCGCCTGGCTCCGCTGCGCCCGGGCCTCGCACTCCGCCGCCAGCTGCTTGGCCTCATGCCGCAGCCTCTCCGAGCTGTCCCGGTCAGAGAGCGCCCGGTAGGAGGCCGCGTACCCGCCCTGCGCCCACTCCTCCAGCAGGTACTTGGCGGTGCGGAAGCCGGAGGTGGCCAGCCCGGAGGACGAGTGCTCCCCGGTGTTGTAGGCCGGCTCCGCCCGGTGCACGGGCAGGCTCTCCGCGGGGACGCTCTGCGGGGCCGGCGGGCGGGAGACGAGCACCTGAGCGGCGGACATGGCGACCGGACGCTTCTGTCAGGCTCAGTCGCTATGGTAACGCTGTAAACTATCGGGGAGCGCGGCGTCCTGTTGCTAGGAGATTAACATTCAAAGCGAGCATGCGTCAGGTGACCTAGGAAGAGGCAGCCAATCACAAAGAGAAAGGCGTGGCTGAACCTGTTACTATGGTGACACTCAGGGGCGCACCTATAACGAGGCAGGTGGTCACTTCGCCTCAGGCGGCATTGAGTTCCTGAAGACCGAGGAGGTGTGGACAGCGCAACAGCGCCCCCTGCAGTCTGATCACGTGGTGCTGTCGGCCCGACACATATAAGTCGGCCTGTGTGCAGAGCCCGGGATGTGTCAGCAGAGCACTGTGTGCAGAGCCCGGGATGTGTCAGCAGAGACTGTGTGCAGAGCCCGGAGTGTGTCAGCAGAGACTGTGTGCAGAGCCCGGGATGTGTCAGCAGAGCGCTGTGTGCAGAGCCCGGGATGTGTCAGCAGAGACTGTGTGCAGAGCCCGGAGTGTGTCAGCAGAGACTGTGTGCAGAGCTCGGAGTGTGTCAGCAGAGACTGTGTGCAGAGCTCGGAGTGTGTCAGCAGAGCTCGGAGTGTGTCAGCAGAGCACTGTGTGCACAGCCCGGAATGTGTCAGCAGAGCACTGTGTGCACAGCCCGGAGTGTGTCAGCAGAGCACTGTGTGCACAGCCCGGAATGTGTCAGCAGAGCCCGGAGTGTGTCAGCAGAGCACTGTGTGCACAGCCCGGAGTGTGTCAGCAGAGACTGTGTGCAGAGCCCGGAATGTGTCAGCAGAGACTGTGTGCAGAGCCCGGAATGTGTCAGCAGAGCTTTGTGTGCAGAGCTTAGAATGTGTCAGCAGAGCACTGTGTGCAGAGCCTAGAATGTGTCAGCAGAGCACTGTGTGCAGAGCCCGGAGTGTGTCAGCAGAGCACTGTGTGCAGAGCCCGGCGTGTGTCAGCAGAGCACTGTGTGCAGAGCCTAGAATGTGTCAGCAGAGCACTGTGTGCAGAGCCCGGGATGTGCCAGCAGAGCGCTGTGTGCAGAGCCCGGGATGTGTCAGCAGAGCACTGTGTGCAGAGCCCGGGATGTGTCAGCAGAGACTGTGTGCAGAGCCCGGAGTGTGTCAGCAGAGACTGTGTGCAGAGCTCGGGATGTGTCAGCAGAGACTGTGTGCAGAGCTCGGAGTGTGTCAGCAGAGACTGTGTGCAGAGCTCGGAGTGTGTCAGCAGAGCACTGTGTGCACAGCCCGGAATGTGTCAGCAGAGCACTGTGTGCAGAGCCCGGGATGTGTCAGCAGAGACTGTGTGCAGAGCCCGGAGTGTGTCAGCAGAGACTGTGTGCAGAGCTCGGGATGTGTCAGCAGAGACTGTGTGCAGAGCTCGGAGTGTGTCAGCAGAGACTGTGTGCAGAGCCCGGAATGTGTCAGCAGAGCACTGTGTGCACAGCCCGGAATGTGTCAGCAGAGACTGTGTGCAGAGCCCGGAGTGTGTCAGCAGAGCACTGTGTGCACAGCCCGGAGTGTGTCAGCAGAGACTGTGTGCAGAGCCCGGAATGTGTCAGCAGAGACTGTGTGCAGAGCTCGGAGTGTGTCAGCAGAGACTGTGTGCAGAGCTCGGAGTGTGTCAGCAGAGCACTGTGTGCAGAGCCTAGAATGTGTCAGCAGAGCACTGTGTGCACAGCCCGGAATGTGTCAGCAGAGACTGTGTGCAGAGCCCGGAGTGTGTCAGCAGAGCACTGTGTGCACAGCCCGGAGTGTGTCAGCAGAGCACTGTGTGCAGAGCCCGGAATGTGTCAGCAGAGCCCGGAGTGTGTCAGCAGAGCACTGTGTGCAGAGCCCGGAGTGTGTCAGCAGAGCACTGTGTGCACAGCCCGGAGTGTGTCAGCAGAGACTGTGTGCAGAGCCCGGAATGTGTCAGCAGAGACTGTGTGCAGAGCCCGGAATGTGTCAGCAGAGCTTTGTGTGCAGAGCTTAGAATGTGTCAGCAGAGCACTGTGTGCAGAGCCTAGAATGTGTCAGCAGAGCACTGTGTGCAGAGCCCGGAGTGTGTCAGCAGAGCACTGTGTGCAGAGCCCGGCGTGTGTCAGCAGAGCACTGTGTGCAGAGCCTAGAATGTGTCAGCAGAGCACTGTGTGCAGAGCCCGGGATGTGCCAGCAGAGCGCTGTGTGCAGAGCCCGGGATGTGTCAGCAGAGCACTGTGTGCAGAGCCCGGGATGTGCCAGCAGAGCGCTGTGTGCAGAGCCCGGGATGTGTCAGCAGAGCACTGTGTGCAGAGCCCGGGATGTGTCAGCAGAGCGCTGTGTGCAGAGCCCGGGATGTGCCAGCAGAGCGCTGTGTGCAGAGCCCGGGATGTGTCAGCAGAGCACTGTGTGCAGAGCCCGGGATGTGTCAGCAGAGCACTGTGTGCAGAGCCCGGCGTGTGTCAGCAGAGACTGTGTGCAGAGCCCGGAGTGTGTCAGCAGAGACTGTGTGCAGAGCCCGGAATGTGTCAGCAGAGACTGTGTGCAGAGCCCGGAATGTGTCAGCAGAGACTGTGTGCAGAGCCCGGGATGTGTCAGCAGAGCACTGTGTGCAGAGCCCGGCGTGTGTCAGCAGAGACTGTGTGCAGAGCCCGGAATGTGTCAGCAGAGCCCGGAGTGTGTCAGCAGAGCACTGTGTGCAGAGCCCGGAGTGTGTCAGCAGAGCACTGTGTGCACAGCCCGGAGTGTGTCAGCAGAGCACTGTGTGCACAGCCCGGAGTGTGTCAGCAGAGACTGTGTGCAGAGCCCGGAATGTGTCAGCAGAGACTGTGTGCAGAGCCCGGAATGTGTCAGCAGAGCTTTGTGTGCAGAGCTTAGAATGTGTCAGCAGAGCACTGTGTGCAGAGCCTAGAATGTGTCAGCAGAGACTGTGTGCAGAGCCCGGAGTGTGTCAGCAGAGACTGTGTGCAGAGCCCGGGATGTGTCAGCAGAGCACTGTGTGCAGAGCCCGGCGTGTGTCAGCAGAGACTGTGTGCAGAGCCCGGAATGTGTCAGCAGAGCCCGGAGTGTGTCAGCAGAGCACTGTGTGCAGAGCCCGGAGTGTGTCAGCAGAGCACTGTGTGCACAGCCCGGAGTGTGTCAGCAGAGCACTGTGTGCACAGCCCGGAGTGTGTCAGCAGAGACTGTGTGCAGAGCCCGGAATGTGTCAGCAGAGACTGTGTGCAGAGCCCGGAATGTGTCAGCAGAGCTTTGTGTGCAGAGCTTAGAATGTGTCAGCAGAGCACTGTGTGCAGAGCCTAGAATGTGTCAGCAGAGCACTGTGTGCAGAGCCCGGCGTGTGTCAGCAGAGCACTGTGTGCAGAGCCTAGAATGTGTCAGCAGAGCACTGTGTGCAGAGCCCGGGATGTGTCAGCAGAGCACTGTGTGCAGAGCCCGGGATGTGTCAGCAGAGACTGTGTGCACAGCCCGGAGTGTGTCAGCAGAGACTGTGTGCAGAGCCCGGCTTGTGTCAGCAGAGCACTGTGTGCAGAGCCCGGAATGTGTCAGCAGAGCTTTGTGTGCAGAGCTTAGAATGTGTCAGCAGAGCACTGTGTGCAGAGCCTAGAATGTGTCAGCAGAGCACTGTGTGCAGAGCCCGGGATGTGCCAGCAGAGCACTGTGTGCAGAGCCCGGCGTGTGTCAGCAGAGCACTGTGTGCAGAGCCCGGAGTGTGTCAGCAGAGCACTGTGTGCAGAGCCCGGCGTGTGTCAGCAGAGCACTGTGTGCAGAGCCTAGAATGTGTCAGCAGAGCACTGTGTGCAGAGCCCGGGATGTGTCAGCAGAGCCCGGAGTGTGTCAGCAGAGCACTGTGTGCAGAGCCCGGAGTGTGTCAGCAGAGCACTGTGTGCACAGCCCGGAGTGTGTCAGCAGAGACTGTGTGCAGAGCCCGGAATGTGTCAGCAGAGACTGTGTGCAGAGCCCGGAATGTGTCAGCAGAGCTTTGTGTGCAGAGCTTAGAATGTGTCAGCAGAGCACTGTGTGCAGAGCCTAGAATGTGTCAGCAGAGCACTGTGTGCAGAGCCCGGCGTGTGTCAGCAGAGCACTGTGTGCAGAGCCTAGAATGTGTCAGCAGAGCACTGTGTGCAGAGCACGGGATGTGCCAGCAGAGCGCTGTGTGCAGAGCCCGGGATGTGTCAGCAGAGCACTGTGTGCAGAGCCCGGGATGTGTCAGCAGAGACTGTGTGCACAGCCCGGAGTGTGTCAGCAGAGACTGTGTGCAGAGCCCGGCTTGTGTCAGCAGAGCACTGTGTGCAGAGCCCGGAATGTGTCAGCAGAGCTTTGTGTGCAGAGCTTAGAATGTGTCAGCAGAGCACTGTGTGCAGAGCCTAGAATGTGTCAGCAGAGCACTGTGTGCAGAGCCCGGGATGTGCCAGCAGAGCACTGTGTGCAGAGCCCGGCGTGTGTCAGCAGAGCACTGTGTGCAGAGCCCGGAGTGTGTCAGCAGAGCACTGTGTGCAGAGCCCGGCGTGTGTCAGCAGAGCACTGTGTGCAGAGCCTAGAATATGTCAGCAGAGCACTGTGTGCAGAGCCCGGGATGTGCCAGCAGAGCGCTGTGTGCAGAGCCCGGGATGTGTCAGCAGAGCACTGTGTGCAGAGCCCGGGATGTGTCAGCAGAGCGCTGTGTGCAGAGCCCGGCGTGTGTCAGCAGAGCACTGTGTGCAGAGCCCGCAGTGTGTCAGCAGAGCACTGTGTGCACAGCCCGGACTGTGTCAGCATAGACTGTGTGCAGAGCCCGGCGTGTGTCAGCAGAGCACTGTGTGCAGAGCCCGGAATGTGTCAGCAGAGCTTTGTGTGCAGAGCTTAGAATGTGTCAGCAGAGCACTGTGTGCAGAGCCCGGAGTGTGTCAGCAGAGACTGTGTGCAGAGCCCGGAATGTGTCAGCAGAGCACTGTGTGCAGAGCTTAGAATGTGTCAGCAGAGACTGTGTGCAGACCCCAGAGTGTGTCAGCAGAGACTGTGTGCAGACCCCGGAGTGTGTCAGCAGAGATTGTGTGCAGAGCCCGGAGTGTGTCAGCAGAGCACTGTGTGCAGAGCCCGGAGTGTGTCAGCAGAGCACTGTGTGCAGAGCCCGGAGTGTGTCAGCAGAGCGCTGTGTGCAGAGCCCGGAGTGTGTCAGCAGAGCGCTGTGTGCAGAGCCCGGAATGTGTCAGCAGAGCGCTGTGTGCAGAGCCCGGGATGTGTCAGCAGAGCACTGTGTGCAGAGCCCGGAGTGTGTCAGCAGAGCACTGTGTGCAGAGCCCGGGATGTGTCAGCAGAGCACTGTGTGCAGAGCCTAGAATGTGTCAGCAGAGCACTGTGTGCAGAGCCCGGAGTGTGTCAGCAGAGCGCTGTGTGCAGAGCCCGGCGTGTGTCACCAGAGCGCTGTGTGCAGAGCCCGGAATGTGTCACCAGTGCGCTGTGTGCAGAGCCTAGAATGTGTCAGCAGAGCGCTGTGTGCAGAGCCTAGAATGTGTCAGCAGAGCGCTGTGTGCAGAGCCCGGAATGTGTCACCAGAGCGCTGTGTGCAGAGCCTAGAATGTGTCAGCAGAGCACTGTGTGCAGAGCCCGGAGTGTGTCAGCAGAGCGCTGTGTGCAGAGCCCGACGTGTGTCAGCAGAGACTGTGTGCAGAGCCCGGGATGTGTCAGCAGAGCGCTGTGTGCAGAGCGCGGAATGTGTCAGCAGAGCGCTGTGTGCAGAGCCCGGGATGTGTCAGCAGAGCGCTGTGTGCAGAGCGCGGAATGTGTCAGCAGAGCACTGTGTGCAGAGCCTAGAATGTGTCAGCAGAGCACTGTGTGCAGAGCCCGGAGTGTGTCAGCAGAGCGCTGTGTGCAGAGCCCGACGTGTGTCAGCAGAGACTGTGTGCAGAGCCCGGGATGTGTCAGCAGAGCACTGTGTGCAGAGCCCGGAGTGTGTCAGCAGAGCACTGTGTGCAGAGCCCGGGATGTGTCAGCAGAGCGCTGTGTGCAGAGCCCGGGATGTGTCAGCAGAGCGCTGTGTGCAGAGCCCGGAGTGTGTCAGCAGAGCGCTGTGTGCAGAGCCCGGAATGTGTCAGCAGAGCTTTGTGTGCAGAGCCCGGAGTGTGTCAGCAGAGCGCTGTGTGCAGAGCCCGGGATGTGTCAGCAGAGCGCTGTGTGCAGAGCCCGGAGTGTGTCAGCAGAGCGCTGTGTGCAGAGCCCGGAATGTGTCAGCAGAGCCCGGAGTATGTCAGCAGAGCGCTGTGTGCAGAGCCCGGGATGTGTCAGCAGAGCGCTGTGTGCAGAGCCCGGGATGTGTCAGCAGAGCGTGTGTGCAGAGCCCGGGATGTGTCAGCAGAGCGCTGTGTGCAGAGCCCGGGATGTGTCAGCAGAGCGCTGTGTGCAGAGCCCGGGATGTGTCAGCAGAGCGCTGTGTGCAGAGCCCGGGATGTGTCAGCAGAGCGCTGTGTGCAGAGCCCGGGATGTGTCAGCAGAGCGCTGTGTGCAGAGCCCGGGATGTGTCAGCAGGGCTTTGTGTGCAGAGCCCGGAGTGTGTCAGCGGAGCTTTGTGTGTAGAGCCCGGAGTGTGTCAGCGGAGCTTTGTGTGTAGAGCCCGGAGTGTGTCAGCGGAGCTTTGTGTGCAGAACTCGGAGTGTGTCAGCAGAGCTTTGTGTGCAGAGCCCGGCGTGTTTCAGCAGAGCTTTGTGTGCAGAGCCCAGAGTGTGTCAGCAGAGCTTTGTGTGTAGAGCCCGGAGTGTGTCAGCGGAGCTTTGTGTGTAGAGCCCGGAGTGTGTCAGCGGAGCTTTGTG
Source organism: Ranitomeya imitator (assembly GCF_032444005.1). NCBI lineage: Eukaryota > Metazoa > Chordata > Amphibia > Anura > Dendrobatidae > Ranitomeya > Ranitomeya imitator. Next base: position 209,367,548 of record NC_091288.1, read on the forward strand.
TGCAGAACTCGGAGTGTGTCAGCAGAGCTTTGTGTGCAGAGCCCGGCGTGTTTCAGCAGAGCTTTGTGTGCAGAGCCCAGAGTGTGTCAGCAGAGCTTTGTGTGTAGAGTGCTGTGTGCCGGCCTATGTGCAGAGCCCGGAATGTGTCAGCAGAGCCCAGAAAGATGGAGAAATAACATGAGAAGAGAAATAAAACCGCAACACGTCATTGAACCGTGATGACGCTTTCGACAGTTTATGTGCTTAATAATAATGGTGACATTTATACATTCATGATGCTGAAAGCTGACAAACATCATCTCTATAATCTGAGGAGAATGGCTCCTTAGCTACAGGGGAACTACAAGCCCCAGCGGTCACTCCTATTATGCGCTCCACCCGAGTCCTCTCATGTAAGAGCTCTCCTCAAAAACCTCTATTTCGCGCCTAGAATTGATCACGCAGTGATTTCTGGGATTTGTAGTGAAACTGTCCCTGTCTGGCGTTTGTTACTGCATTCTCTGGACGACAGTTCCCAGAAACCATTTGTAGCGCATGGGTTTCTGGGAACTGTAGTTCACGTCTGCTCTTATCTAATGCACAGAAGTGGTTATTAAACTACGACTCCCAGCAATCATTGCGAAAACTGCCGACTTTCCTCAGATGCTGTACATTTCTAGGCGGGAAATGCTCCTGAGGTGAATGATGATACAGGTAGTTCTGTCCTTGTGGTGAATGGTGCTGATAATGGTTTCTGAGGTAAATGTCACCGTTATTGGTCTTTATTCCTGTAATCTGCCTTGAAATGTGAAAACACAACTAATAGCATTTGTTTTACCTGTGCTGTGAGATGTTTCCCTGTCTGGTGGGTGGCAGAGTGTCTTGTGGTAAAAAAAAACCCCCATAAATGCATCCCACAGCCCCAAATGCTGGAGCGCTCCCATTAACCCCTTCCCAATGCAGCCATTTTTAAAAAATTTTCACTTTACCATAAAAGCTGAAAAAAATGGAAAAATAATTCACTGTGCAGTGAAATGATTGAAAAAAACAAACACATTTTTTTTCCTATTTATGACATTCATTCTGCGCTAAAAATGACCTGGTGACACGATTCTCTGGTACAATTATGACGATAACAAATTATTTTTTTTTTGTGGTTTAAAAAAAAAGTCGCCATTTTATAAAAATCAGCATCTCTACATGTGTGAGCCAGTCCATTCATTACTGGATACCATTCAAAGTACTTGTTCTCCCCCACAAAGCTCTCCACAGTGCGGCCCCCCTTACATCTCCTCCCTCATTTCTGTCTATTGGTCTAACCGACCGCTGCGCTCTGCAAACGACTCTCGACTAACCTCTGCACTAATCCGTACCTCCCGACTCCAAGACTTCTCCCGTGCTGCACCAATCCTCTGGAATGCTCTACCCCAAGATATTAGGACCATCCACAATTTGCAGTTTTAGGCGCTCGCTCAAAACACATTTGTTCAGAGCGGCCTATCACGTTCCCTAATCAAAGTCATGTTATGTTTGTGTGTGTGTAGCCCATTCACTATCTCCATCTATCCTCCGCTCCCTGAAGATGGCTGGACCATCATTGTAAACACACACCTGTACTTTGTATCTCCCCCACCTCATTGTAGATTGTAAGCTCTCACGAGCAGGGGCGGATTATTTTGCTTTATTACTGTATTATTAACATTGTTACCTATGACTGTTGTGTTTGAAACTGTTAGGCTACGTTCACATTTGCGTTGTGCGCCGCTGCGTCGGCGACGCAACGCACAACGCAAATAAAAACGCACGCAAAAACGCTGCCTTTTGCGACGCATGCGTCCTTTTTTGCCGAAATTTGGACGCAAGAAAAATGCAACTTGTTGCGTTTTCTGCGCCCGACGCTTGCGGCAAAAAAAACGCATGCGTCGCACAACGCATGTCCATGCGTCCCCCATGTTAAATATATGGGCGCATGACGCATGCGTCGCCGCTGCGTCGTCCGACGCAAACATGCAAAACGCTAATGTGAACGTAGCCTTAAACTGTAAAGCGGTGCGGAATATGTTGGCACTATATAAATAAAGATTATTATTATTCCAGCGTCAGGTGAATTCCAACCAGTGAGGGGGGAAAATGGGAGGAGTGATGGGAAAATGGGAGGAGTGAGGGGGAAAATGAGAGGAGTGATGGGAAAATGAGAGGAGTGAGGGGGAAAAATGAGTGGGTGGGAAATGAGAGGAGGGGGGAAAATGACGAGTGAGGGGGAAAATGAGAGGAGTGCCGGGAAAGGTCAGAGAGGCCTGCGCAGTGCAGTACTTTATGCTGCCCTCAACAGGGCAGATAAAGTACGCCTGCGCAGGAGCCGTGGCAGGAAGCAAAGAAGAGGACGTCATCGTATGAAGATGGGAGGCGCCGGACCTGTGATGCCCATTGGACCGCACCGCCCCTGGGTGAGTATAATCTAACCTGTTTTTCTTATCTTTCAGGATACAGAATGCTGTGGATAGGCCCCTGATGCCGGTGGCCCTAGCTTATAGGCCTAAAATGGGGTGACAGATTCCCTTTAATAGGCAGTGTTCATCTTTGCACCGAAAGGAAAAACCAAAAATGTTGTTTATCAAAAGGCTCTTGAATGAGTTGAAAATAAAATACTATCAATACTTGGGTAATCATTTAGTTAATTTGTGTTGCAAATCTGTAGTGTTGAATATATATGATGTGAAATGTTTTTATATGCAATATAATTAATATCATTTGTTGTAACTAACTAACCAGAGTTAGGTACTATGCCCGGGCTCTACATCTAGTAATGTAATATATACATATTACATATACTGTATATCGCACACAGTTCTCCCCCTCCCATATACTAATGTGCCACAAACGGGAAGTTGATATCACCAACCATTCCCATTTTATTTAGGTGTATCTATATATAAATGGCCCACCCTGTGTGTGTGTATATATGTATATATATAGATATAGATATAGTCCGGCTCAACAGGACTGGATTTTCTTTTTCTTTCAAAAGAAACTATAGTGCATACAAAAGAAAAATGTACATGGTCAACATGACCCAGTCGACGTGTTTCGACTGCACTAAGCAGTACTCATGACCCCTTACCCTATAAACCCTCTCCCCTGCACCCTTTGCAGTTTGCCTCAGGCAGCCGAGAGGCTAGGTCCGGTTCACCCCGGTGACACTATCAATAACTTCTGCGTCCTGTTGCTAAGTTTCCTAGTGACAAGCAGCCAATCACAGACTGTCCTTATGAATATTTAATAACGAGAAGGGGCGGGGCTGAGCTCATGAATATTTAACAGAAAATTGCCTTCTCATTATTACCCAGCGTTCCAAGCTGAGGCAGCTCCCTTCCTGTGTCCTCTGTTGCTAAGCAACAACAAAACCCATAGATAGGTCTAAAATTATGTATTAGGGCAACTCACTGGAGGCGGAGCATGCTGGGGGTTGTAGTACTACCAGTTGTAGAATGAAAGATGCTTCTATATGTGTGATTTTTGCAGCAGGAGCCATCGGTGGGGTTTTTTTGTACCATTTTGGGGTCCGTCTGAGTTTTTGTTCTCTTTTTATTCCATCTTTTTTGGGACAGGTGACCAAAAAACTGCAATTCTGGTGTTTTATTTTCCCAGTGTTTGTCATTTTGGGATTTTATTAGATAAGAGGCCCAATGTGGTAGAAAGCGAGGAATGGGGGGACGGTTATAAATATCTTTTACAGCGCCGTCACCTCTGACCCGACCCTGGGTGGCTTCAGCTCAGCGCTTACAAGCTACACAGCAGCGGTGGTTGGTCTCCAAGGCAACAAGCTGTAAACAAAAGTCTTATTAAGAAAGGCTGAAAATTCTAAGCAGGATACTGTAAAAGTTCTTCTATTTATGAGAGCGATCTGACAACAATCATTGTGCCCCCTACGTGTAGAAGAAGGGGCCCTGGTCAGATGAGACCAAAGGAGAACAGTATGGGCTGAACGCAAAACGAAAAAGAAAATCCAGCTCACCATAGTAACAGTTCCACTCGGAGCACGGAAACGCTGTGTCAAGGCGTGGGGAATCCAAAAAGCATAAAAAGAATATCCAGCTCAACGAGACAGTGAAAAGTAAAAACTTGGTACTTTATTCACTTCATGTAGAAGCAGAGGATAAAAACATCAGCACAATAAGGATAAAAACACTATCTATCTACGCGTTTCAGGTGGCAAAGCACCCTTAATCATGATATCTAGTGTCTAGCCTGTTCCGTGCTTTTTATGTAAGAATCCATTGATCACACCGGTGTGTTGAGCTGGATATTCTTTTTTTGCTTTTTGAATGCAAAACGCCATGGGTGGGGGAAACACAACACATCACAGTGAAAACACCATTCCCACTGTCACTCATGGTGGCAGCATCCTGCTGTGGGGAGGCTTTTCTTCAGCAGGGGCAGGGAAGCTGGTCAGAGGTGATGGGAAGATGGATGGAGCTAAATACAGGCGTAGGTTCACCTTCATGCATGACAACGACCCTAAACATCCTGCCAGAGCCACAATAGATGGTTTAGATCAGAGCATATTCCTGTTTGTGAATGGACCAGTCCCAGTCCAGTCCTAAATCCTAGTGAATCTGAGGGAAGATGTGAAAATTGCTGATCACAGACGTCTCCATCCAATCTCACTGAGCGAGAGCGAGTGTGGAAAGAAAGGGGCAAAAATGTCTCCTCTAGATGTGATGTAATGGCAGCCAAAGGTGGTCCTACGAAGTACTGACTCGGGGCTGAATACAAACTCGCGTCATAATTTTTAGATTATATTAATAAAATAATGATCAAACCCTGTATCATTTCCTAAATACTTCACAAATACCAAGAAACTACATTTACGTTTGTGGGTGTAATCTGAAAAAGTTCCCAGAGTGTGAATAATTTTTCAAGGATATATATATAATTGTCTAAGGAGTACTTCTGTCTTTCTGTCCTCATCTTCCGTAACGGAAATCCCGCGTCGCTGATTGGTCTCGGCAGCTGCCTGTCATGGCTGCTGCGACCAATCAGCGACGGGCACAGTCCGATTAGTCCCTCCCCTACAGTCACAGTGCCCGCCGCCCGCTCCATACTCCCCGCAGTCAGTGTCCCCGGCGCTCCGCTCCATACTCCCCGCAGTCAGTGTCCCCGGCGCTCCGCTCCATACTCCCCGCAGTCAGTGTCCCCGGCGCTCCGCTCCATACTCCCCGCAGTCAGTGTCCCCGGCGCTCCGCTCCATACTCCCCGCAGTCAGTGTCCCCAGCGCTCCGCTCCATACTCCCCGCTATTAACCCTGTGTGACCAAGTTTTTACTTATGATGCTGCATAGGCAGCATCAATAGCAAAAATATGTAATGTTAAAAATAATAAAAAAACAAAAAACCTGCTATACTCACCCTCCGTTTTCTGCTGAGCCGCTCGCGCCGGCCGCCATCTTCCATTCCCAGAGATGCATTGCGAACTTACCCAGAAGACTTAGCGGTCTCGCGAGACCGCTAAGTCATCTGAGTAATTTCGCAATGCATCTTGGGAATGGAAGATGGCGGCCGCATCACACAGCTTCGCTGGATCCCAGGGGTGAGTATATAACTATTTTTTATTTTAATTATTTTTTTTTAACAGGGATATGTGCCCACACTGCTAAATACTGCGTGGGCTGTGTTATATACCTACGTAACTGGGCAATATACTACGTGACTGGGCAATATACTACGTGACTGGGCAATATACTACGTGACTGGGCAATATACTACGTGACTGGGCAATATACTACGGGACTGGGCAATATACTACGTTGCTGGGCAATATACTACGTCGCTGGGCAATATACTACGTCGCTGGGCAACATACTACGTGACTGGGCAATATACTACGTCGCTGGGCAACATACTACGTGACTGGGCAACATACTACGTCGCTGGGCAATATACTACGTGTCTGGGCAATATACTACGTCGCTGGGCAATATACTACGTGACTGGGCAATATACTACGTGACTGGGCAATATACTACGTGGCTGGGCAATATACTACGTGGCTGGCAATATACTACGTAGCTGGGCAATATAGTACGAGGTTGGGCAATATACTACGTAACTGGGCAATATACTACGTAACTGGGCAACATACTACGTCGCTGGGCAATATACTACGTGTCTGGGCAATATACTACGTCGCTGGGCAATATACTACGTGACTGGGCAATATACTACGTGACTGGGCAATATACTACGTGGCTGGGCAATATACTACGTGGCTGGGCAATATACTACGTGGCTGGCAATATACTACGTAGCTGGGCAATATAGTACGAGGTTGGGCAATATACTACGTAACTGGGCAATATACTACGTAACTGGGCAATATACTAAGTGGTTGGGCAATATACTACGTGGTTGGGCAATATACTACGTGGTTGGGCAATATACTGCGTGGACTGTGCAATATACTACGTGGACTGTGCAATATACTACGTGGACATGCATATTCTAGAATACCCGATGCGTTAGAATCGGGCCACCATCTAGTATATATACATGTATACACCTTGTTCCACACCCATTCATTTTTTCCCCAAGGATTGTAGCTCAAGTTTGAAACACTGAGGACAAATCCTTTAAATAGTGTTCATCCTGAGCCCACTTGTTCATGGATTCAAAATGCCAGCACTATGATGAACTTTCATTTTGACCGTCAATAATGACTGAATGTATATTTACATGGAATATGACAACTGATATATCCCCTCCCCCCATTAGCTGATATTGATCCTTCTGACGCTGCCCCCATTAATCATTCTATATTATTTAGAATATTTCATGTAGATTGTGTTGTTACAGATTATTATATCCAGGATAAATGAGGGGGGACTGACAGTGGTGCGGACCCCCCAGCCTGTGCCTCTATGTCCCCTATTATTAGTTCTGCATCACGTGTAGATAAATCACATCCAATATCGATATCTTCTGTAATGGCAGAATGCATCTTATTGTCAGGTTTACTGTAAATATTCCTAAATCATCCACCATAATCTACGAGATGGAAATTAGACAATCGAGCACAAGGCAGAAGAGCGGAAATATTAAGTCCCCGCTACTTACAGTCCATGATCAGAATTACAGGACATTCTACCAAAATCAGAAAATCACCAATAAACTCTGATTGTCCTCCCATGTAAGGCTGGAGTCACACTCGGCGTAAGACAATACGGTCCGTATATTACGGCCGTAATACGCTGAAAAGTCCCCAAAATAGTGGTCCGTAGCTCCTCCGTAGGCAGGGTGTATCAGCGTATTTTGCGCATGGCATCCTCCGTATGTAATCCGTATGGCATCCGTACTGCGTGTTTTTCTCGCAGGCTTGCAAAACCGACATACGGCTATACAAGGGATCCATGTGTAAAAAAAAATAAATATATATATAATATATATATATTTATATATATATATATATATATATATATATATTGTCAGTAGACACATATATGTATATATATATATTAATATTTCATCCAGCGCGAGATAGCTTTAAAGCCGGTAATTCAATTACTGGCTTTTTCTTTCTCCTTCCTAAACCCGACATGATATGTGACATGGTTTACATACAGTAAACCATGTCATATCACCTTTTTTTTTTTTGCATATTCCACACTACTAATGTTAGTAGTGTGTATATGCAAAATTTGGCCGTTCTAGCTATTAAATTAAAGGGTTAAATGGCGGAAAAAATTGGCATGGGCAATTTTCTCCGCCATAGTAGTAAAGCCAGTGACTGAGGGCAGATATTAATAGCCTGGAGAGGGTCCACGGTTATTGGCCCCCCCTGGCTAAAAACATTGCCGCTAGCCACCCCAGAAAAGGCACATCTGGAAGATGCGCCTATTCTGGCACTTGGCCACTCTCTTCCCATTCCCGTGTAGCGGTGGGATATGGGGTAATGAAGGGTTAATGCCACCTTGCTATTGTAAGGTGACATTAAGCCAAATTAATAATGGAGAGGCGTCAATTATGACACCTATCCATTATTAATCCAATACTAGTAAAGGGTTAAAAAAAAACACAACCACATTATTAAAAATTATTTTAATGAAATAAAAACAAAGGTTGTTGTAATATTTTATTCTACGCTCAATCCAATCACTGAAGACCCTTGATCTGTAACAAAAAAAATAAAATAAACCAACAATATCTATACCTTCCGCAGATCTGTAACGTCCAACGATGTAAATCCATCTGAAGGGGTTAAAATATTTTGCAGCCACAAACTCTGCTAATGCAGCGCTGCTCCTGCCTGCAAAACCCCGGGGAATGAAGCTAAAGTAGGTCAATGACCTATATTTACATTCATTTGCGGTGAGGCGCCCTCTGCTGGTTGTCCCTAGATCGTGGGAACTTTCCTAGAAAGCTCCCAGGCTCCAGTTCATAAGATGCGCCCTCTGCTGGTTGTCCTCATATGAACTCGAGCCTGGGAGCTTTCTAGGAAAGTTCCCACGATCTAGGGACAACCAGCAGAGGGCGCCTCACCGCAAATGAAGGTAAATATAGGTCATTGACCTACTTTACCTTCATTCATTCATTAGCAGAGTTCGTGGCTGCAAAATATTTTAACCCCTTCAAATGGATTTACATCGTTGGACTTTACAGATCTGCGGAAGGTAAGGATATTGTTGGTTTATTATCTTTTTTTTGTTACAGATCGAGGGTCTTCAGTGATTGGATTGAGCGTAGAATAAAATATTACAACAACCTTTGTTTTTATTTCATTAAAATAATTTTTAATAATGTGGTTGTTTTTTTTTAACCCTTTACTAGTATTGGATTAATAATGGATAGGTGTCATAATTGACGCTTCTCCATTATTAATTTGGCTTAATGTCACCTTACAAAAGCAAGGTGGCATTAACCCTTCATAACCCCATATCCCACCGCTACACGGGAATGGGAAGAGAGTGGCCAAGTGCCAGAATAGGCGCATCTTCCAGATGTGCCTTTTCTGGGGTGGCTGGGGGCAGATGTTTTTAGCCAGGGGGGGCCAATAACCGTGGACCCTCTCCAGGCTATTAATATCTGCCCTCAGTCACTGGCTTTACTACTCTGGCGGAGAAAATTGCGCGGGAGCCCACGCCAATTTTTCCCCGCCATTTAACCCTTTAATTTAATAGCTAGAACGGCCAAATTTTGCATATACACACTACTAACATTAGTAGTGTGGAATATGCAAAAAAAATGGGGATATGAGATGGTTTACTGTATGTAAACCAGGTCTCATATCATGTCGGGTTTAGGAAGGAGATAGCAAAAGCCGGTAATTGAATTACCGGCTTTAAAGCTATCTAGCGCTGTATGAAGTAATAATATGTATACATATTACAGTGTGTCTCACTGAGATATATATATATATACCTATTCTGTGTGTACACATTTATTCTACCTATTCTACTGGAAGCTGTCAGTGTGATTTTACTGTACACCGCACTGAATTGCCGGCTTTTCTCTCTAACACCGCTGCGTATTTCTCGCAAGTCACACTGCTGGTCCGTGTGTAATCCGTATTTTTGGGGCTTCCATAGACTTTCATTGGTGTTTTTTTTGCGCAATACGGTGACAAACGTAGCATGCTGCGATTTTCTACGGCCGTAGCAAGCCGTATAATACAGATCAGTAAAATGCGGCAGATAGGAGCAGGGGCATAGAGAAGCATTGGGCCGTGTGTAATGCGTGTTTTACGGACGTATTTTATGCGCTCATACGTCCGTAAAACTCGCTAGTGTGACGCCGGCCTTACACCCACATTGTCCTTCATTATTATACCCGCATTGTCCTCCCTTATTAGTCCCACTTTGTCCTCCCTTATTATACCCACACCTGTTCTCCTTTATTACACCCGCATTGTCCTCCTGTTTTAGTCCCACATTGTCCTCCCTTATTACACCCACATTGTCCTCTTTTACAAATTGTCCTCCCTTATCACTCACATTATCCTTCTTTATTACGCCTGCATTGTCCTCCCTTATTATACCAACATTTTTCTCCTTTATTACACCCGTATTGCCCTCCCTTATTAGTCCCTTATTGTCCTCCTTTATTACACCTGCATTGTCCTCCCTCATTACACCCTCATTGCTCTCCCTTATTATACCAGCATTGTCCTCCCTTATTAGTCTATCATCGTCCTCCCTTATTAGTCCAACAATGTCCTCCCTTACTACACCCGTATTATCCTCCCTTATTAGTCCCGCATTGTCCTCCCTTACCACATCTGCATTATCCTCCCTTATTAGTCGCTCATTGTCTTTCCTTATTTATTACACCTGTTTTGTCCACCCTTATTAGCCCTGCATTGTTTTCCCTTATTACACCCACATTATTCTCCCTTATTAGTCCCGCATTGTCCTTCCTTATTTATTACACCTGCATTGTCCTCTCTTATTACACCTGCTTTGTCCTCCCTTATTAGTCCTGCATTGCCCTCCCTTATTACACCCGCATTGTCCTCCCTTTTTAGTCCCCCAACATCTATCACTGCATATAAAAAACCCCAATCTATCGGAATATAACATTAGCCTGTGGACTAAACATCATAAAACACAAAAATCAAAACACCAGAATTGCGGTTTTAATTTTACTTGCCACACAGCTCTAAAAGTGCAAAGAAAAAACATGTAAACGTATGTACCCTAATACAGGTATCCATGACGTGTCATCTCACCACGCACAAAAGAGGCCATCCCCAGCTTCATCAATGGGAAAACGGACTCAGAAAATGGCGACACTAAAAACGCTTTTTTTTTGTCATAAATTTCAGCTTCTTTTACCACTTAAATGAACAAAAAAATAACAAGCGTATAGTTTTTTGATGCAATTGTCCTGATTTGAAGAGTCACGTTTCCAGGTCAATTTTTATTCTACAACTGCCAAAATTAAAACCTCACCCCCCAAATAAAAAAAAAAATAAAAAAAAAAGCAATGACAGAATTATTTTCACCATTTCATCCCATTTTTCCTGTTTTCCAGAAAAGTGAATGGTAAAATGAAACGGTTGAAATGCGTCGCTTTTTCGTTTTAGTCCCACAACTTCTGCCTTCATGGCCCTCCTTGGTCTTTAGGGGGCGCTGGTGTTCTATACAATAGTCCGGCGTCCGTTATGTCACCACTAGTCAGTGAGTGATTCCCGGATCATTGTAATTCTCCGCTTTGATAATTGTGCCGCCATCTCTTGCACAATACATTCTGCGGCCCCGTCTTTTCATCCGAATCTCTCCACTCTTTGTGGAGCTGGATTATTCAGCATCGGATCATCTTGTTTTATGCTTTTCACTTTACATTTCCCTGTGTATAAATCAGCAGGCCGGGAAATAACAGAAGAGACGGTCCGATTACCCTAGGAACACGGACCCATCTTGACCGCATACCGCGTACCAGCTGATCAGCAGCGCTCATGTGTCCCGCTTCGGCTCTAACGGGAAGATGGAAATATTTGTCACCCAAGAAGTTGGACTTTGGTTTCAGAAAATCAGGTTCCATCGTGGTCAGACCTAATCCAAACTAAACAGCACCATAGAGGCCATTATTGCCCCATGCCCCCTCCTGCTGGGCCTGGAGGACCCCTGGGCACCTTTACCATAGCACCCTAAGCTGTCGTATCTCAGGGCATTGCTGCAAAGTGTTGGAGGGACCTGTATGGCGAGGCAGTCTTCTGTCCTCCAGATCCAATGGGACATTTCTGGATTTGGCGAGCTGCCCCGCTGTCCCGGCTAGTGGGGGCTGTCCTGACTTCAACTGTATCTGAAGTCTCAGGGGATCTGCAGTGTAATCCTACTATAGGGGGAATATAATACAGGGGCAAAATATGATGTACGTAGGGGGCACTCTGGGCGCCATACTGTAAGGGAGAATCAATGTGGCGGCATCATACTCTGTGTATGGGGGGCACTGCGGGTGTATTACCCTGTGTGGGTGCCATACTGTAACGGGGGAATCAATGTGGGGGCATCATACTCTGTGTATCGGGGGCACTGCGGGTGTATTACACTGTGTGGGTGCCATACTGTAAGGGTGAATCGATGTAGGGGCATCATACTCTGTGTATGGGGGGCACTGCGGGTGTATTACACTGTGTGGGTGCCATACTGTAAGGGTGAATCGATGTAGGGGCATCATACTCTGTGTATGGGGGGCACTGCGGGTGTATTACACTGTGTGGGTGCCATACTGTAAGGGGGGAATCAATGTGGGGGCATCATACTCTGTGTATGGGGGGCACTGCGGGTGTATTACACTGTGTGGGTGCCATACTGTAAGGGTGAATCGATGTAGGGGCATCATACTCTGTGTATGGGGGGCACTGCGGGTGTATTACACTGTGTGGGTGCCATACTGTAAGGGGGGAATCAATGTGGGGGCATCATACTCTGTGTATGGGGGGCACTGCGTGTGTATTACACTGTGTGGGCGCCATACTGTAAGGGGGAATCAATGTGGGGGCATCATACTCTGTGTATGGGGGGGACACTGTGGGTGTATTACACTGTGGGGGCGCCATACTGTGTATGGGGGGCACTGTGGGTGTATTACACTGTGTGGGCGCCATACTGTAAGGGGGAATCAATGTGGGGGAATCATACTCTGTGTATGGGGGGCACTGTGGGTGTATTACACTGTGGGGGCGCCATACTGTGTATGGGGGGCACTGTGGGTGTATTACACTGTGTGGACGCCATACTGTAAGGGGGAATCAATGTGGGGGAATCATACTCTGTGTATGGGGGGCACTGTGGGTGTATTACACTGTGGGGGCGCCATACTGTGTATGGGGGGCACTGTGGGTGTATTACACTGTGTGGACGCCATACTGTAAGGGGGAATCAATGTGGGGGCATCATACTGTGTATGGGGGGCACTGTGGGTGTATTACACTGTGTGGGCGCCATACTGTAAGGGGGAATTAATGTGGGGGCATCATACTCTGTGTATGGGGGGGCACTGTGGATGCATTATACAGTGTTGAGAAAGCACTGTGGGGGTATCCTGCTTGCCTAGTGTGAGGGGGCACTTTGGGTGAATAATAATATGTATGAGTTAGAAGTATCATTCTGTATGTTGGGGGGACTGGTGCTTCATGTTTGCGTCATGTGCCTGTGATGGGCATCACACTTGAGGAGGCATGGGTAAACATCAAGAGTCTTCTCAACGTATATACCTCTTACGGAAGGCTTAAATGTGGTGTGAACAGGACCTAAATGATAAAACTGTGGCTGCCTTTATCCACCACTAGAGGGAGCTCAGCGCAGTTTTACTGTAATATTACATAGGCCGGAATACAGTGAGCTCCCCCTAGTGATGGCTAATGGTGGATAGATTTTTTTCCCAATTCTAATCCCTGAAAAAGGGAAGTCTTGTGAAAAGTGGCGGCCATTCACCCACATTCAGTTACATAGTTGGCACTATGATAAGCAATGACACTGCTGAAGCTCTGCAGATCAGTCTACTGATGATCGCCGCAATCACAAGGGTTGTATCTCGTGCAGTCACACAAAGATATGCAGACTGGTATCCGCCTTTATGTATGAACAGTACGGGGCGTCTTTGCCGGTCTTCTGCTTGGCACTGATTATGGACTCATGTACTGGCTGCTTTGATGCCACCTGATCCGGGATTATCAGTGCCACTGCCATCAAACCCAATCAGCGAGCAATTCCTCGTGTCTTTATCTCAGCAAACAGTTGTGATTGGTTAGCCACATTTTATCAGTATCCCCTCTGCCAAAAAAAAAAAAAAGCGAAACACTTAAATCCACCATACAGTTCCATATCCCTCAAACCCCTCCATGTAAAATACACCAACAGCAAAGAGAAGTCATGTTCAAAAAGCCGAGTCTGTGTGATTTCACCAATGAATTATTAATGGTTTTCTTCTCCAGGCGTTGCGTGATTGCAATTAGGCGCGCACTTCACTGCGGGCTGTGGGGAAATGCACAATCCTCCTGTAAGAGAAGCATTTTCACATCAAAGGCATCTAATGGGACGCGGTGAAAGTTACTCAGACTCGGCCGCTGAATCTTCTCTCAGTGACTTCATTATATTCACAGGGATCAAGTCTAAAGACACACTCAGAACACAGGAAAATGCTGACTTAAAGGGGTTTTTCCCTTCACCATGACAGCACCGTACGTGAGAGATGGCATCCGCCCCCAGGAACAGGAAACCTGTAGCAGAGATATAAGAATGGGGCGGCCCCTCTCTCCTCAGTTTGGTTTCCTGTTCCTGCAGGTGGACGCCTGTTGCAGAGCTCCTACCTCCGGAGGGATACCCCCTCTGATGAGTCCGGTCCGGAGGCCGAGGTCCGCGGGGGGGGGCAGCCATGCTCGGCGGCGCTGCGTGCGGTGCTGCCCGGGTGAAGGGGCTTCTGTGTGCGCCTGTTTTCTCCCCTCGCCGGACTCCCCGGCGACCGCTCTGGGCAGGAGGCAGGTCCGGGGGGCGTGTCCTTCACTGACGCCGGCCGCCGAAGTGAAGGAGGACGACTTCCGGTCGCGCCGGAAGTAGCGTCACACGCCGAAAGGAGCCGGTGTGCTGGACACTTCCGGATGGAAGCTGCTCCAGAGGCGCGCACACCGCTCCTTCTACTGTATATAATAGAAGCGGCAAGAGGGATCGCTGGTTCTACACTTCAAGCAATCGCCTGAAGATGACCGAACCAGCGATGGATCCAGAGACGCTGCTGATGCCTGCGCCCAGAATGTCTGAGGAGACTCACGCGGTATCTGGGGTCCTGGAGGGGTGAGTGCCTTTGTAAGGCAAACCACACACTGATACCCTGTACACTGTGTTTTTTAGGGAAAGAAAACCACTTCCAAACAGAAAAATAGGGCCTGTCCACTATGTAAGGACACTCTCCCCAAGCTATACAGCAAGAAAATCTGCCAGCCCTGTATCGATAAAACAGTTGCGGAGGAATCATCTTCCTTATTACAAAATATTAAATCGATTATACGAGAGGAAGTTAAGTCCACAGTTAAGGAGCAGCTGAAACATCACACAAAGGGAACCCCCCCTCCTCCAACAAGTGAGCAAGGGTCGGACGTAGATTCAGGGGAAGAGCCGGGAGCCTTAACCCCCTCTGATGCCTCAGATTTAGACTCCTCAGATGAGGAGTATGGTCACCCTTATTTTCAATCAGAAGATATTGGAAAGCTGCTCAAACTAGTCAGAACGACTATGGGAGTAGAGACTCCTAAGGAACCGCGGACAGTCCAAGATACTATGTTTAGTAATTTGGAGGAGAAAAAGAAGAAATTTTTTCCCTTCCATGATAACATAGTCAATTTAATAAAACGGGAGTGGAAAAAGCCTAATAAAAAGATGTCCATCCCTCAGGCTTTGAAACGCAAATACCCCTTTAACGAGGAGGTCTGTGAGAAGTGGGATAAGGCGCCTAAGTTAGATGCAGCCATCGCCAGCACCTCTAAGGGGGTTGCTTTACCATTTGAGGACATGGGAGCCCTAAGAGACCCCCTCGACAAAAAAGCAGATGCTTTTCTAAAGTCGGCCTGGGAAGCAGCAACATGGTCATTTAAACCCGGGGTTGCTGCCACTTGCACGGCACGGGCTATGGTCAAGTGGTTGGAGGAGTTAAGTGACCAAATCAGAAACAAATGCCCGAGAGAGAGACTACTGGAAGCGTTGCCCTCTTTTCAGGGCGCCGCGAGGTTCCTGGCGGATGCCTCAATAGACTCCGTGAGGAGTGCCGCACGTGCATGTGCTTTATCCAATTCAGGACGTAGAGCATTGTGGCTGAAGAATTGGACAGCTGACTTTCAGTCGAAGGTCAAACTCTGCGGAGTACCCTGTGAAGGGCAATACCTTTTTGGCAAGGCTCTGGACGAGATCCTTGAGAAAGCGTCGGACAAGAAAAAGCGGTTTCCACCTCCTTCCTTTCCCAGACGCCGGTGGGAAACCTCTCGTTCGTCCTTTCGTGGATCTGGATATAGAGGGACCCGCGGCCGATCAGATGACAGGTCTAGTCGAGGCAGACCTTGGAGAGACCGGAAAGAAAAAGGATTTCTTTTCAACAAGCCTCCTCCCAAGTCTGATCCCAGACCTCAATGACGCCAGCTTTCCGGTGGGGGGAAGACTCCGGCGGTTTGTCCATCACTGGGCAGCACTGCCGGCTTCTCAATGGGTAACCAACTTGTTGTCAGAGGGTCTAAAACTCAAGTTCTCCATCCTCCCACCAAATCGGGTAAAAATGACCCAAGTGGCGGGGAAAAATCGGGCCACACTAGAGAGAGAAATTCATCTCCTCATCCAAAAAGAGGTATTAATAAAAGTACCTCATCAGGAGATAGGAAAAGGGTTCTACAGCACCTTATTTTTAACACCAAAACCAGACGGCTCGCTAAGGGTAATATTCAACCTGAAGGCCCTGAACCATTATATTCAAATAGAAAAATTCAAGATGGAGACCTTAAAAACCGCAGTGAAAGTACTCAACCCATACTGTTACATGGCAGTGATCGATCTCACAGATGCTTACTACCATGTGCCAATCGCTGTCCAACACCAACAATACCTAAGATTAGTGGTAAACCTTGCAAAGACCCCCGTCCATCTACAGTATCAGTGTCTTCCCTTTGGGGTAGCCATAGCGCCCCGCATATTCACAAAAATTGTTTCCGAGGTGGCATCTTTCATCAGGAAAGAAGACATAATGTTGGTACCATATTTGGACGATTTTTTGGTAATAGCAAACAGCAAAGAAAATTGCGAGAAAGCAGTCGCAAGAGTACTGGAAGTACTAACCAGATTGGGATGGATGATAAACCTGAAAAAATCAAGACTCGTCCCAACACAGACTCAAGAATTCCTCGGAATCGTGTTAGATTCAGTCAAGCAAGAGTGTGTCCTCCCACAGAGAAAAATTCAATCTATTCGGCAGAAGATACAATTGTTTCAACTACAACGGACTATCTCCCTGAGAAATTCAATGTCGCTCTTAGGAGTCCTGACGGCAACGATTCCAGCAACTCGGTGGGCACAAAGCCACACACGAGAGTTACAATGGCAGATTCTGGCCGAACAGGACAGGAGTCCGTACAATCTAAATCGGAAGATTCTTCTATCTCCAACAGTTCAGGACTCACTAGAATGGTGGCTGAAAACAGAAAATTTAAGCAACGCAGTGCCATGGTCAGTACAAGATCCATTAGTCGTTACTACCGATGCGAGTCCATGGGGGTGGGGAGCACACTTGGAGGATCAGGTCCTACAGGGTCAATGGGGGATCCCAATGACCTCAGCATCCTCCAATCTGAAGGAATTGTCTGCAGTACGGCTGGCACTTCTTCATATAGGAGAAAGGATTCGGGGAAGACATGTTGTAGTGCTCTCCGACAACAACACGACGATAGCCTATATAAATCACCAAGGGGGCACAAGGTCACCATCCCTTATGGCAGAGGCCAAAGAACTTTTTACATGGGCCGAGAACAACCTTCTTTCACTAACCGGAACATACTTAAGAGGGTCAGAGAATCAGGTAGCCGACTTCTTGAGCCGTCACACGCTATGTCAAGGGGAGTGGTCCCTGAACCAGCGAGTGTTTGGCGAAATATGTGCCAGCTGGGGCGTTCCAGAGATAGACCTATTCGCCACAAAAGAAAATCGGAAGGTGAAGAAGTTCTATTCTCTGAACCCAAGAGAACACCCGGAGGGAGTAGACGCGTTTCTATATCGGTGGGACTTCCATCTAGCGTACGCGTTTCCCCCAATACCATTAATCCCGACAGTCCTCAGGAAAATTCGGGAAGACAAGGCACGAGTGATCCTCATAGCTCCGTTTTGGCCGAAAAGGGCATGGTTCACGTGGCTCAGACGCATGTCTATCTCGGACCCATGGATCTTTCCGGATGCCCCGGATCTCCTACACCAGGGACCAGTTCAACATCCCCAAGTACACAGGCTACATCTCACAGCCTGGAACTTGAGAGGGGACTTCTGTTAGCAAAAGGATTTTCAAACCCTTTGGTAACCACGTTGCTAGCCAGCAGGAAAAAGGTCACCTCAGAGAAATATCAAAACATCTGGCAAAAGTTCCTAGATTTCTCGGGGCGACAATTGTCCGAAACAAGTCAGCAAGTCCCGGTAAAAGAAATTCTTGAATTTCTCCAAAAGGGTTGGAAAGGGGTCTGTCTACTAGCACCTTAAAAGTGCAAGTCTCTGCCCTGGGTGCGCTGTTTGATCATAAACTTGCTGATCACCCTTGGGTCTATAGGTTCATACGAGCCTCTTTTACATCCAGACCCTCAAAATTATTACCTAAGGTGGCTCCCTGGGATTTAAATTTAGTGTTAAATGCTCTAACCGTTTCCCCCTTTGAGCCTCTTGATTCTATATCAATAAAATCCTTGACCCTAAAAACGGTCCTTCTGGTTGCTCTAACTTCTGCCCGTCGTACTTGTGAATTGCAAGCTATGTCGGTGAACCCTCCTTACACCACCTTTCATGATGACAAAGTGGTTATCAAAACCGATCCTGCCTTCCTTCCGAAGGTCAATTCAAAATTTCATAGAGACCAGGAAATTATTCTTCCCTCATTTTGTCCCCAACCAAAATCCCAGGGGGAGCAAACCTTCCATTGTCTCGATGTCAGACGTTGCCTGCTTCAATACATAGAAGCCTCAAAATCTTGGCGTCAGTCATCGGCCCTTTTTGTCACCTTCCAGGGGACAAACAGGGGAAAAAAGGCCTCAAAGGCGACTATTGCACGGTGGTTGCGTACAGCTATCTCACTTTCATATTCCTCTTCTGGTCAAGTTCCCCCACAAGGTGTCACGGCTCACTCCACGCGTGCTATTGCCACTTCCTGGGCGGAAAGGGCATGCGCCTCGGTGGAACAGATTTGTAAAGCAGCGGTATGGTCTTCACCATCTACCTTCTTCCGGCATTATAGACTAGACTTAGGTCTTTCGGACTTGTCTTTTGGGAGAAAGGTGTTATCTGCTGTTGTCCCACCCTAGGAGTCTTCTATTTCTTCCTCTCACGTACGGTGCTGTCATGGTGAAGGGAAAAAATGATAATTACTTACGGGTAATTTGATTTTCCAGAACCATGACAGCACCGCATTAATTCCCGCCCTATCTTGGTGATGGTTGTGTGATTCACAAAAAAAAAAAAAAAAAAAAAAAAAAACTTATTATATATAAGTAAATATGTGTGTAAGGAAATATGTATATAGATAAGAAACTAATAGAAACTTGTACAATGTAAATAGAATACATAACTGTGTACTAACAAAGCGGTCATCTTCCATACTCTGAAACAAACTGAGGAGAGAGGGGCCGCCCCATTCTTATATCTCTGCTACAGGTTTCCTGTTCCTGGGGGCGGATGCCATCTCTCACGTACGGTGCTGTCATGGTTCTGGAAAATCAAATTACCCGTAAGTAATTATCATTTTTCCATATTTCAGCAACAAACCTCCCCTTTTAGTGTTTATCCCCAAAAGACATTGTCAATTGCCAGTGGAGATACTATAACTACTATAATAATGCCCATATGTACAAGAATATAACTACTATAATACTGCTCCCTATGTAGAAGAATAATTAACTACTATAATACTGCCCCTATGTGCAAGAATATAACTACTATAATACTGCTCCTATGTACAAGAATATGACTACTATAATACTGCCCCTATGTACAAGAATATAACTATGTCACGCTCACGCCCTAACTGGTGGGCATAAGCTCGAGGGGTTTGTGGCCCCACTGTGCCATGAACCAGACTACCCTGGAAGGGGCGTGACTATGACAGCTGCCTTGATTTTCACTGGAGCCTCTGATGGTGAGGTCAGGCTTGTGCGGCAGGCAGGCCAGGTGCTAATCCAGGGTGGTGTCTGGCTGTGGCTGCTGATCCCACTTGGAGAACAGGAACACTAGGACAGGTGTGGGCATCAGGCAGTATTAGCAGATGAGCATGTATGAAACTCAGACCAGTAGACTGGCACGGCTGAGACACAAGGCTGGCAGACACAGGGCTGGCAGGCACGGCAGAGACACAGGGCTGGCAGGAACGGCAGAGACACAGGGCTGGTTGGTGTGGTGTATAAAGGAATAGGTAGGGACCTGTTCACACAGGAGGTGCAGGTACGGATATGTAGTATGAAGGA
This sequence comes from Ranitomeya imitator, assembly GCF_032444005.1. Taxonomy (NCBI): domain Eukaryota; kingdom Metazoa; phylum Chordata; class Amphibia; order Anura; family Dendrobatidae; genus Ranitomeya; species Ranitomeya imitator. The sequence continues at coordinate 209,387,705 of NC_091288.1, forward strand.
ACAGGTTGGGACCTGTTCACACAGGAGATGCAGGTATGGAAACAAGCAGGAAGGAATGGAGTGGGAAGGAACAGGTTGGGACCTGTTCACACAGGAAGAGAACCGCAGGGTTGCGGATAGGAATGGTAGAGCAACAGGAGATGGAGCAGCAACAGAATCTAAGCAGAGCGGAACCGCAAGGAATGCGGAGAGGAGCTGCAGCAAGTCTCTACAGCAGCAGAGCAGAGTAGAACGGAGCAGAACCGCAGGAGTGCGGAGTAGAGGCAAAGCTGCAAGAGAGCGGAGCCCAGGCAAGGTCACAAGGGTTCAGAGCAGGCAGAGCCACAAGAGTGCGGAGCATAAGCAGACTGAGAACACAAGGAAAGACACAGCAGGGAAGCCACAGACGAGGAGACAGATAGGATTAAAGGTACCGTCACACTAAGCGACGCTGCAGCGATACCGACAACGATCCGGATCGCTGCAGCGTCGCTGTTTGGTCGCTGGAGAGCTGTCACACAGACCGCTCTCCAGCGACCAACGATGTCGGTAACCAGGGTAAACATCGTTAAAGTAAAAAAAACAACCACTACATACTTACCTACCGCTGTCTGTCCCCGGTGCTGTGCTTCTCTGCTCTGGCTGTGAGCGCCGGGCAGCCGGAAAGCAGAGCGGTGACGTCACCGCTCTGCTTTCCGGCCGCTGTGCTCACAGCCAGTGCAGGAGGAGTGCAGAGAAGCAGAGCGCCGGGGACAGACAGCGGTAGGTAAGTATGTAGTGGTTGTTTTTTTACTTTAACGATGGTAACCAGGGTAAACATCGGGTTACTAAGCGCGGCCCTGCGCTTAGTAACCCGATGTGTACCCTGGTTACCAGCGAAGACATCGCTGAATCGGCGTCACACACGCCGATTCAGCGATGTCAGCGGGAGATCCAGCGACGAAACAAAGTTCTGGACTTTCTTCCCCGACCAGCGATATCACAGCAGGGGCCTGATCGCTGCTGCCTGTCACACTAGACGATATCGCTAGCCAGGACGCTGCAACGTCACGGATCGCTAGCGATATCGTCTAGTGTGGCGGTACCTTAAGTTCAGACAAGGTAGTGGAACAAGACAAGGTACAAGAACAAAGACACAGGGACCAGGATATTCTGCCTCCTGGAGGGCGGACAAACCTAAACAAGGCAAAGCAAGGACACAGAGACCAGGATATACAGCCTCCTGGAGAGCAGACCAACAAGAACAAGGCAAAGCTAAGAGTAGAGCCTCCAGAGATGGAGGAACACAGAGCAAGGCCTGGCAACCCACAAGCTAAACACAAACTGAGCTAACACATTGCACAGGCCCAGTCCACTGGGTGGAGCTGCACTAAATACTGGAGGCCTCTTGGTAATTGGTCAGGAACAGATTAGACAGATGCACCTGATTCCTATAAGAACCAGAGAGTTCAGGCGCCGCTCCCCTATGCACACAGCCAGGTAGCATGCGGAGAGCAGAGGCACAGAATATGGAGCTGGCAAGAAACAGAAACCACAACATGACCTGGAGCAGTGGGTAAGATAGTGTGAGAGATGAGAGGCCATACCGTGATGCCAGCAGAGTTGTTACAAACTACTGTAATACTGCCCCTATGCACAAGAATATACCTACTACTAGATGGTGGCCCGATTCTAACGCATCGGGTATTCTAGAATATGCATGTCCATGTAGTATATTGCCCAGCCACGTAGTATATTGACCAGCCACGTAGTATATTGCCCAGTCACGTAGTATATTGCCCAGCCCACGTAGTATATTGCCCAGCCACGTAGTATATTGCCCAGCCCACGTAGTATATTGCCCAGTGACGTAGTATATTGCCCAGCCACGTAGTATATTGCCCAGCCACGTAGTATATTGCCCAGCGACGTAGTATATTGCCCAACCACGTAGTATATTGCCCAGTTACGTAGTATATTGCCCAGCCACGTAGTATATTGCCCAGCCCGCGTACTATATTGCCCAGCCCACGTAGTATATTGCCCAGCCACGTAGTATGTTGCCCAGCCACGTAGTATATTGCCCAGTCACGTAGTATGTTGCCCAGCCACGTAGTATATTGCCCAGCCACGTAGTATATTGCCCAGCGACGTAGTATATTGGCCAGTCATGTAGTATATTGCACAGCCCACGTAGTATATTGCCCAGTCTCGTGGTATATTGCCCAGTTACGTATTATATTGCCCAGCCACGTAGTATATTGCCCAGACACGTAGTATGCATGGGCAGCATCAATAGTAAATAGTTGGGGACACACAGGGCTAATAGCAGCGGTAACGGAATGCGTTACACCGCGGGCCTTACCGCTGCCATTAACCCTGTGTGAGCGGTAAGTGGAGGGGATTACGGAGCAGGCGCCGGGCGGGGAGTAGGGAAGGGACTAATCGGACTGTGGCCATCGCTGATTTGTCGTGGCAGCCATGACAGGCAGCTGCCAAGACCAATCAGCGAATGTATAACCGTGACAGAAGGACTGACAGACAGACGGAAGTGACCCTTAGACAATTATATAGTAGATAATACTGTCCCTATAGATCAGAACAGAAAATGCGGCAGCACTCACCCATCTGTGGTCCAATTCTTTATTCAAAACATGAAAAAGTATAGCCTTGCGATCCGAGGGAGTGCAGGTGGACAGGAGGTGAGCAGGTGAACGACGACAGCTGTTTCGCGCTGATCCAAGCGCTTCTAAACCTGTAGAAGCGCTTGGATCAGCGCGAAACAGCTGTCGTCGTTCACCTGCTCACCTCCCGTCCACCTGCACTCCCTCGGATCGCAAGGCTATACTTTTTCATGTTTTGAATAAAGAATTGGACCACAGATGGGTGAGTGCTGCCGCATTTTCTGTTCTGATCTACATGTTTGCATCTATCTTCCATGCGAGCACCCCCTATACTGAAGTCAGTCCGTCACCACTCACTGCTGCTGATCTGCCGGAAGAAGGAAGGCTGTGCAGCTCACTTTTTCTTTTGTTTTTGGAATACTGTCCCTATGTACAAGAATATAACTGCTATAATACTGTCCCTATGTACAAGAATATAACTGCTATAATACTGCCCATATGTACAAGAATATAACTACTATAATACTACCCCTATGTTCAAGAATATAACTACTATAATGCTGCCCCTATGTACAAGAATATAACTACTATAATACTGCTCCTATGTACAAGAATATAACTACTATAATACTGCCCCTATATACAAGAATATAACTACTATAATACTGCCCCCTATTTACAAGAATATAACTACTATAATACTGCCCCTATATACAAGAATATAACTACTATAATACTGCCCCCTATGTACAAGAATATAACTACTATAATACTGCCCCCTATGTACAAGAATATAACTACTATAATACTGCCCCCTATGTACAAGAATATAACTACTATAATACTGCCCCCTATTTACAAGAATATAACTACTATAATACTGCCTCTATGTTCAAGAATATAACTACTATAATACTGCTCCTATGTACAGGAATATACCATGATTGCTATCTTCTGTAGATATGATTCTGTTCCATTTCACATCCTAATCACTGTACACATCTCTTATTTAGGAGTCACCTTGTTTGCAATCTTTCCTTTATGCCAGATTTGCCGCTCTCCATCTTTGTTTTTCTTGAGTGTTTTGTTCAGCAAACAGTAGTAGCATAATTTATTTCAGGAGATTAAATTATGACACAGACAAGGATTAGCAGAATGTGTTTAAATCAAGAAGAAATGTAGATAAAGCGAATTGTATTCTTTGGAGATGCGCTCATATCAGTGATGTTACTTATGGGGTCAGTACTTTTATGGTGCATGCGGCATTTACAGTAGAGGATTCTTCTGTTCCAGCCTCTTGTGCAGACAGCGAGACACTTGAGGTTCTGGACATAAGTCTCTGGTATAAGAACCAAGTCCCATTATTTTCATTGGTGCTATGTCAGTGACACCACAATATTTAACCCCTTAATCCCATATGACGTACTATCCCGTCCAGGTGACCTGGGACTTAATTCCCAGTGACGGGATAGTACGTCATATGCGATCGGCCGCGCTCACGGGGGGATCGCGGCCGGGTGTCAGCTGCCTATCGCAGCTGACATCCGGCACTATGTGCCAGGAGCGGTCACGGACCGCTCCCGGCACATTAACCCCCGGCACACCGCGATCAAAGATGATCGCGGTGTGCCGGCGGTGCAGGGAAGCATCGCACAGGGAGGGGGCTCCCTGCGTGCTTCCCTGAGACGATTGGTACACGGTGATGTACTCACCGTGTACCGAGCGTCTTCTCCCTGCAGTCCCCGGATCCAAAATGGCCGCGGGGCTGCATCCGGGTCCTGCAGGGAGCACTTCCGAGTCAGGATCAGGCTGCAGCTCTAATCCTGCCCGGCTGTATGTCAGATCACCGATCTAACAGAGTGCTGTGCACACTGTCAGATCAGTGATCTGTGATGTCCCCCCCTGGGACAAAGTGAAAAAGTAAAAAAAAAAATTTCCACACGTGTAAAAAAAAAAAAAAAAAAAAAAAAATCCTAAATAAAGAAGAAAAAAAAAATATTATTCCCATAAATACATTTCTTTATCTAAAAAAAACAAAAAAAACCCAATAAAAGTACACATATTTAGTATCGCCGCGTCCGTAACGACCCGACCTATAAAACTGGCCCACTAGTTAACCCCTTCAGTGAACACCGTAAGAAAAAAAAACGAGCCAAAAAACAACGCTTTATTATCATAACGCTGAACAAAAAGTGGAATAACACGCGATCAAAAAGACGGATATAAATAACCATGGTACTTCTGAAAACGTCATCTTGTCCTGCAAAAAACGAGCCGCCATATAGCATCATAACCAAAAAAATAAAAAAGTTATAGTCCTCAGAATAAAGCGATGCCAAAATAATTATTTTTTCTATAAAATAGCTTTTATCGTATAAAAGCGCCAAAACATAAAAAAATGATATAAATGAGGTATCGCTGTAATCGTACTGACCCGAAGAATAAAACTGCTTCATCAATTTTACCAAACGCGGAACGGTATAAACGCCTTCCCCAAAAGAAATTCATGAATAGCTGGTTTTTGGTCATTCTGCCTCACAAAAAATCGGAATAAAAAGCGATCAAAAACTGTCACGTGTCCGAAAATGTTACCGATAAAAACGTCAACTCGTCCCGCAAAAAACAAGACCTCACATGACTCTGTGGACCAAAATATGGAAAAATTATAGGTCTCAAAATGTGGAGACGCAAAAACTTTTTTGCTATAAAAAGCGTCTTTTAGTGTGTGACGGCTGCCAATCATAAAAATCCGATATAAAAAACGCTGTAAAAGTAAATCAAACCCCCCTTCATCACCCCCTTAGTTAGGCTAGGTTCACATTGCGTTAATGGGTTAACGCTAACGGACAGCGTTGCACGGCGAAAATGTCACAACGCCGTGCAACGGGTCCGTTATCACACCCATTGACAGCAATGTGATTTTCGGGTGTAGCGCATCGCTAGAGCGTGCCATTTTCGGCTCGCGCTAGCAAGGTGCCGTTCTTTTGTGGCGCGCCTCGGACGCTGCTTGCAGCGTCCGCGGCGCGCCCGAGGTCCGATCCCCGATCTTCCAGAGCGGGGACGTTAACGCGACCACTAAACACGACACCTAAAAAGACACTGCGTTAGCGCAATCCGCTAGCGCTAAACGGATTTCCCTAACGCAATGTGAACCTAGCCTTAGGGAAAAATAATAAAATTAAAAAAAATGTATTTATTTCCATTTTCCCATTAGGGTTAGGGCTAGGGTTAGGGTTTGGATTACATTTACGGTTGGGATTAGGGTTGGGATTAGAATTAGGGGTGTGTCAGGGTTAGGTGTGTGGTTAGGGTTACAGTTGGGATTAGGGTTAGGGGTGCGTTTGGATTAGGGTTTCAGTTATAATTGGGGGGTTTCCACTGTTTAGGCACATCAGGGGGCTCTCCAAACGCGACATGGCGTCCGATCTCAATTCCAGCCAATTCTGCATTGAAAAAGTAAAACAGTGCTCCTTCACTTCCGAGCTCTCCCGTGCGCCCAAACAGGGGTTTACCCCAACATATGGGGTATCTTCGTACTCGAGACAAATTGGACAACAACTTTTTGGGTCCAAGTTCTCTTGTTATCCTTGGGAAAATAAAAATTTGGGGGGCTAAAAATCATTTTTGTGGGAAAAAAAAAGGATTTTTTATTTTCACGGCTCTGCGTTGTAAACTGTAGTGAAACACTTGGGGGTTCAAAGTTTTCACAACACATCTAGATAAGTTCCGTGGGAGGTCTAGTTTCCAATATGAGGTCACTTGTGGGGGGTTTGTACTGTTTGGGTACATCAGGGGCTCTGCAAATGCAACGTGACGCCTGCAGACCATTCCATCTAAGTCTGCATTCCAAATGGCGCTCCTTCCCTTCCGAGCTCTGCCACGCGCCCAAACAGTGGTTCCCCCCCACATATGGGGTATCAGCGTACTCAGGACAAATTGGACAACAACTTTTGGGGTCCAATTTATTCTGTTACCCTTGTAAAAATACAAAGCTGGGGGCTAAAAAAATCATTTTTGTGAAAAAAAAAAAGAATTTTTATTTTCACGGCTCTGCGTTATAAACTGTAGTGAAACACTTAGGGGTTCAAAGTTCTCACAACACATCTAGATAAGTTCCTTGGGAGGTCTAGTTTCCAAAATGGTGTCACTTGTGGGGGGTTTTAATGTTTAGGCACATCAAGGGGCTCTCCAAACCAACATGGCGTCCCATCTTAATTCCAGTCAATTTTGCATTGAAAAGTCAAATGGCGCTCCTTCCCTTCCGAGCTCTGCTATGCGCCCAAAAAGTGGTTTACCCCCACATATGGGGTATCGTCGCGCTCAGGACAAATTGCACAACAACTTTTGTGGTCTAATTTCTTCTCTTACCCTTGGGAAAATAAAAAATTGGGGGCGAAAAGATCATTTTTGTGAAAAAATAAGATTTTTTATTTTTACGGCTCTGCATTATAAACTTCTGTGAAGCACTTGTTGGGTCAAAGTGCTCACCACACATCTAGATAAGTTCCTTAAGGGGTCTACTTTTCAAAATGGTGTCACTTGTGAGGGGTTCCAATGTTTAGGCACATCAGGGGCTCTCCAAACGCAACATGGCGTCCCATCTCAATTCCAGTCAATTTTGCATTGAAAAGTCAAATGGCGCTCCTTTCCTTCCGAGCTCTGCCATGCACCCAAACAGTGGTATACACCCATATATGGGGTATCAGCGTACTCAGGACAAATTGGACAGCAATTTTTGAGGTCCAATTTCTTCTCTTACTCTTGGGAAAATAAAAAATTAAGGGCGAAAAGATCATTTTTGTGAAAAAATATGATTTTTTATTTTTACGGCTCTGCATTATAAACTTCTGTGAAGCAATTGGTGGGTAAAAGTGGTCACCACACATCTAGATAAGTTCCTTAGGGTGTCTACTTTCCAAAATGGTGTCACTTGTGGGGGGTTTCAATGTTTAGGCACATGAGGGGCTCTCCAAACGCAACATGGCGTCACATCTCAATTCCTGTCAATTTTGCATTGAAAAGTCAAATGGCGCTCCTTTCCTTCCGAGCTCTGCCATGCACCCAAACAGTGGTTTACCCCCACATATGGGGTATCAGCGTACTCAGTACAGATTGTACAACAACGTTTGGCATCCATTTTATCCTGTTACCCATGGTAAAATAAAACAAATTGGAGCTGAAATAAATTTTGTGTGAAAAAAAGTTAAATATTCATTTTTATTTAAACATTCCAAAAATTCCTGTGAAACCCCTGAAGGGTTAATAAACTTCTTGAATGTGGTTTTGAGCACCTTGAGGGGTGCAGTTTTTAGAATGGTGTCACACTTGGGTATTTTCTATCATATAGACCCCTCAAAATGACTTCAAATGAGATGTGGTCCCTAAAAAAAAAATGGTGTTGTAAAAATGAGAAATTGCTGGTCAACTTTTAACCCTTATAACTCCCTAACAAAAAAAAATTTTGGTTCCAAAATTGTGCTGATGTAAAGTAGACATGTGGGAAATGTTACTTATTAAGTATTTTGCGTGACATATCTCTGTGATTTAAGGGCATAAAAATTTAAAGTTGGAAAATTGCGAAATTTTCTACATTCGCCAAATTTCCGTTTTTTTTCACAAATAAACGCAAGTTATATCGAATAAATGTTACCACTAAAATGAAGTACAATATGTCACGAGAAAACAATGTCAGAATCGCCAAGATCCGTTGAAGCGTTCCAGAGTTATAACCTCATAAAGGGACAGTGGTCAGAATTGTAAAAATTGGCCCGGTCATTAACGTGCAAACCACCCTCGGGGCTTAAGGGGTTAATATTTATGGTAAATATTTTTGATATTCTGTTATCCTGAGTAAAATTAATTTTACCAAGAAGAGTCATTTCAGAACTCTTTCCACCTTTAATTTCACCCTAATTTGTACAAATCCATTGAGAGAAAAACTTTTTCCTCACATTTTGTTAATTGCATTTTCTAGCAAAATCCATGGTATGTAAACAGCTGACAAAACAGCAAAGGGATCTCATTGTGGAAAATTATCAGTCAGGGAAAGGGTACAAAAAATGTCCGAGGCATTAGATCTACCATGGATCAATGAAGAAGAAGTGGCTTAAATTTGGTTCAACCGTGTCATTACCTAAAACTGGACATGCCTCAAAAATTTAAAAAACAAGAAGAAAATTGGTCCGGGAGGCTGACAAGAGGCCGACAGCAACATTAAAGGAGCTGCAGGAATATCGACCAAGTACTGGTTGTGTGCTGCATGTGACAACAATCTCTCATATTTTTCATATGTCTGACCTGTGGGCTAGAGAGGCAAGATGTAGGCCAATTCTTACAAAACAAAACATCCAAGCCATTCTGTGTTTTGCCAAAACCTCCATCAAGTCTGTAAAAAGTATGTGGTGAATGTGTTATATCTGATGAGACAAAGAGTGAACTTTTTGGCCATAATTTGAAAAGGTGCAAAGCCAATACAAGATCACCATCCCCACAGTGAGGCATGGTGGATTCAGCGTTGTGTTTTGGGGATGCTTTTCGGCAGCTGGAACTGGAGCTTTAGTCAAGGTAGAATGAATTATGAACAGTTCCAAATATCAATTTTGTAACAAAATTCTTCAGGCCTCCGCTATAAACCTGAAGATGAAGAAGAAATTCATCTTTTAGTATGACAGTGACCCTAAGCATACCTCCAAATCAGCAAAAGAATGGCTTCTACAGAAGAAGATCACAGCTTTGGAAAGGTCCCGCTCGAGGCAAGACCTGATCCAAGTGACGATCTGTGAGTGACCTGAAGAGGGCGCTGTACACAGGAAATGCCCTCACGATCTAATAGATGTGGAGCTACTGCAAGGAAGAGGGGTCGAAGATCGACAATTCTTGAAGTACTGCGCCAATAGACTTTGACACAAAAAGACCGAGAGCTGTCATAATTTCAAAGGGGACATCCTATTTTTCGTTGTAGCACTTGATGGTTTTTGCCACTGCACTTGGGGACACTTTCAAAATTTTCCCAATTTTTCGGACTGACTGACCTTCATTTCTTAAAATAATGATGGCCACTAGTATCATATTTACTAGTTGAAAGCTTCAATGTTGTCCAATGATAATTAGCTAGCGAGATAATAAGCTAGCGACATGGTCATTTGCTTATTGTTTCCAGTGCAGTGAATAAGAGCTAGTCTCTCAAAGAGGGCACGACCTAGGCAATGACAGATATCTGAGTCACAGAACTTACCTTTTCACCTCAGAGTTGAGGCACAGTGATTACAAAATAGAGTTGAGGTACAGAGCTTGATGGTAACAAGTCAGACAAGAGGCAGAGGACTTGGTGGTTACACATTAGTGCTGAAGTACAGTGCTTAGCAGCTATATATTAAAGCTGAGACTCAAAGCTTGGTGGTTTCACATCAGAGTGGGGGCACAGATCTTGGTGGTTACACATCAATATTGTACGATGGTTCATGGTTGGACATCAGAGTTAAGGCACAAATATTGAGAGTAACCCATCGGAGTTGAGGCAGAGTGATTGAAAGTTACACATGATCGATGCGGCACTGCACCTGCAGGTAGCACAACAGACATGAGACAAAGAGTTTAATAGTTATTCTTGAGAGTTGAGGCACAGAGCTTGGTGGTTACACATCAAAGTTGAAGCACAGAGTTGAGTTTGGTGATTACACATCAGAGTTAATGTATAAGACATATATGTTATACATCAAAGATGAGGGAAACATCTTGGCGGTTAACAATCATAGTGGAGACACATAGCTTGGTGGTTTCACATCAGAATTAAGGCACAGAGATTGACGGCAACACATCAGAATCTAAGCTCAGTAATTGACAGCTATACATCCTAGATGGCACAGAGCTTGACGGTAATATTCACTTTGAGTCCATTGTTGGAACACATCATAGATGAGGCAAAGAGATTCAGGTTAGAAATTACACTGACAAAGTTAAGACCCATGTTGTGACCAAAACACATTAGTGTAAAAGTACAAAGTTTGGAGGTTTCACATCAGAACTGAGGCAATGAGCTTGGCAGTTACTGATCATAGTTGGAGCACATCATTAATAACAGGAGCAGTCTTTTGGCATAGCTCAGAATCTCACTGAAAGATTCTCCGTGTGTAGGTTACTGGGTCAGTCACTATCTCTGTTCTCTTAAACTTGGTGGTTACGTGTCAGAATTGAGGCAAAGAGCATGGCAGAAACAAAACAACTGAGATGCAGAGCCTGATCATTACTTATCACAGTTTAGGCTCAAAGCTTGATGTTTACACATCAGAGTTAAGGCCTAGATTGTGATGGTAACACATCCATTAAAAGCTCAGAGCTTGGTGGTTACACATCAGAGTTAAGGCCCAGACTGTGACGGTAACACCTCAAGTAAAAGCTCAGATCTTGGACGTTACACATCAGAGTTAAGGCTCAGACTGTGATGATAACACATCGAGAAAAAGCTCTAAGCTTGGTAGTTACACAGCAGAGTTTAAGGCCCAGACTGTGATGATAACACATCGAGTAAAAGCTCAGAGCTTGGACGTTACACAGCAGAGTTAAGGCCCAGACTGTGATGATAACACATCGAGTAAAAGCTCAGAGCTTGGGAGTTACACATCAGAGTTAAGGCCCAGACTGTGATGGTAACACATCGAGAAAAAGCTCAGAGCTTATTAGTTACACAGCAGAGTTAAGGCTCAGACTGTGATGGTAACACATCGAGAAAAAGCTCAGAGCTTATTAGTTACACAGCAGAGTTAAGGCTCAGACTGAAGATAACACATCGAGTAAAAGATCAACTCTTGGAGGTTACACATGAGAGCTGAGGCAAGGAGCTTGACAGTTACTGATCAGAGTTGAGGCAAATCACTTGGGGGTGACCATTAATTTCAGGATTAACCCATTATCTACCAATGTTCTTTTTTTGGGACGCCTAATCTTTTGCTTCTAGCAACTAAGATTTTATAATTTTTATAATTAAGTCCAATTTTTTATGTTGTGTTTGTAAAATGAATGTTTTCAAAATAGGAAATCATGTCATTGTCATTTTTAATTGAATATTGGGACGCCCTTTTCTGAAAAATCCGTAAAATGAAAATGTCTAATTTGGCAAGTAATGGGTTAATATCTTGGTGTAGTTCAGAACCTAATTCAGAGTTTCAGTGCTTTGGTTGTTGGCTTGGGCACCATCTCTGTTCTCTTAAATTAGGGCCCATTCAGGATACAGGATATACTGTAGGCTGGAAGTGATCCGCTTGCAATATAGACGGCTATCTCTATTCATGGTGCGCCTATTCCCAGGCTGAAATTTTGTCAGATTCTGATTGCGCCAATCTGATTTGTTTTCATAGTATTCAACTGTGTAATAATTCAGGAAATGTTCAGGGGAGTCCATAGAAAATGCAATACAAAGAGAAGAGCGAGAATGAAAGGTCAGGGGGAGGGGGAATAACCTTCTGATATAATTATTGTTGGACACATCCATAATTCACTCATTAATTCCCAATCTGCATAATGAGAGGATTATTCAGTGTCCTCATCTGGGAAAGATCTCGCTCCCATCATTTATTCCTAAATACCTGTGAGTCTTAGATAATGATATGACGTCCGCACATCTGCAGCCACCAGACCACACAGACTACTGCTAATATAGGGGGGGCTACATACTGCTGTTATAGGGGGGCTACATACTGCTGATATAGGGGGGCTACATACTGCTGATATAGGGGAGCTCCAGACCACACAGCCAGACTGCTAATATAGGGGGGCTCCATACTGCTGTTATAGGGGGGCTCCATATTGCTGATATAGGAGGCTACAGACCACACAGCCAGACTGCTAATATAGGGGGGCTCCATACTGCTGATATAGGGGGACTCCATATTGCTGATATAGGGGGCTACAGACCACACAGCCAGACTGCTAATATAGGGGGGCTACATACTGCTGATATAGGGGAGCTCCAGACCACACAGCCACACCGCTGATATAGGGGGGCTCCATACTGCTGATATAGGGGGCTAGAGACCACACAGCCAGACTGCTGTTATAGGGGGTCTCCAAACTGCAGATATGGGGGCTACAGACCACACAGCCAGACTGCTGATATAGGGGGGCTACAGACCACACAGCCAGACTGCTGTTATAAGGGGGCTCCAGACTGCAGATATGGCGGTTACATACAACACAGCTAGACTGCTGTTATAGGGGGCTCCTTACTGCAGATATGGGGGGCTACAGACCACACAGCCAGACTGCTGTTATAGGGGGCTCCAGACTATACATCCAGACTGCTGTTATAGGGGGGCTCCAGACTATACATCCAGACTGTTATAAGGAGGCTCCAGACTGCAGATATGGGGGGGCTACAGACCACACAGCCAGACTGCTGTTATAGGGGGCACTAATGGTGGAGTAATATGATTATTGTACTCAGTACTTTGTTCCTTCCCAAAATTTTTGTTAGAGAAATTCAATTAAGGCGCAGACTTCCACCTCGCCGGATCCCCGTTGTTTCGCACTTGTTTTCATTCATCGTCCATAGTAAAACTATTAGCACAGTAAATATTTCCCCTTCTCCATATAATTAATAAGTTCTTTGTTGTGACTCACTGGCGTCTTAGCAACATGGGAGAAAACTCGCTATTCTTTATTTTGTTCTTTTTTGCTTTTAGAGCCGCTTCCTTCCCAGAGAAGCCTTTGATTGCTTAACCTGTCATTTGCAACACATTTAATTATATTTTTCAGTCCAGCTGTTCCATGACTTGTTATTTTTACAGCACCTAGACAAAAAAAGTTTTTAGTATGATTAACACATTAGATTATGATCCACAAAGTAATATTAACCCTATGGTTACTGATTGAAGATTTTGTGCATTTTGGGATTAACTTGACCCCCTGGCAATCACCACCAGAGGGAGCTCCCCCTAGTGGTGGCTGCAGACAGAATCTTATCATATATCTCTGTATACAGGGAGCCCCCCCCTAGTGGTGACTGCAGACAGGATCTTATCATATATCTCTGTATACAGGGAGCTCCCCCTAGTGGTGGCTGCAGACAGAATCTTATCATATATCTCTGTATACAGGGAGCTCCCCCTAGTGGTGGCTGCAGACAGAATCTTATCATGTATCTCTGTATACAGGGAGCTCCCCCTAGTGGTGGCTGCAGACAGGATCTTATCATATATCTCTGTATACAGGGAGCTCCCCCTAGTGGTGGCTGCAGACAGGATCTTATCATGTATCTCTGTATACAGGGAGCTCCGCCTAGTGGTGGCTGCAGACAGAATCTTATCATATATCTCTGTATACAGGGAGCTCCCCCTAGTGGTGGCTGCAGACAGAATCTTATCATGTATCTCTGTATACAGGGAGCTCCCCCTAGTGGTGGCTGCAGATAGGATCTTATCATGTATCTCTGTATACAGGGAGCTCCCCCTAGTGGTGGCTGCAGATAGGATCTTATCATGTATCTCTGTATACAGGGAGCTCCCCCTAGTGGTGGCTGCAGACAGGATCTTATCATGTGTCTCTGTATACAGGGAGCTCCCCCTAGTGGTGGCTGCAGACAGGATCTTATCATGTGTCTCTGTATACAGGGAGTTCCCCCTAGTGGTGGCTGCAGACAGAATCTTATCATGTATCTCTATATACAGGGAGCTCCCCCTAGTGGTGGCTGCAGACAGAATCTTATCATGTATCTCTGTATACAGGGAGCTCCCCCTAGTGGTGGCTGCAGACAGAATCTTATCATATATCTCTGTATACAGGGAGCTCCCCCTAGTGGTGGCTGCAGACAGGATCTTATCATGTATCTCTGTATACAGGGAGCTCCCCCTAGTGGTGACTGCAGACAGGATCTTATCATGTATCTCTGTATACAGGGAGCTCCCCCTAATGGTGGCTGCAGACAGGATCTTATCATGTATCTCTGTATACAGGGAGCTCCCCCTAGTGGTGGCTGCAGACAGGATCTTATCATCTTATCATGTATCTCTATATACAGGGAGCTCCCCCTAGTGGTGGCTGCAGACAGAATCTTATCATGTATCTCTGTATACAGGGAGCTCCCCCTAGTGGTGGCTGCAGACAGAATCTTATCATGTATCTCTGTATACAGGGAGCTCCCCCTAGTGGTAGCTGCAGACAGAATCTTATCATGTATCTCTGTATACAGGTAGCTCCCCCTAGTGGTGGCTGCAGACAGAATCTTATCATATATCTCTGTATACAGGGAGCTCCCCCTAGTGGTGGCTGCAGACAGGATCTTATCATGTATCTCTGTATACAGGGAGCTCCCCCTAGTGGTGACTGCAGACAGGATCTTATCATGTATCTCTGTATACAGGGAGCTCCCCCTAATGGTGGCTGCAGACAGGATCTTATCATGTATCTCTGTATACAGGGAGCTCCCCCTAGTGGTGGCTGCAGACAGGATCTTACGTATTTCTGTATACAGGGAGCTCCCTCTAGTGCTAGCTGCAGACAGAATCTTATCATGTATCTCTGTATATAGGGAGCTCCCCCTAGTGGTGGCTGCAGACAGGATCTTATCATGTATCTCTGTATACAGGGAGCTCCCCCTAGTGGTGGCTGCAGACAGGATCTTACCATGTATCTCTGTATACAGGGAGCTCCCCCTAGTGGTGGCTGCAGACAGGATCTTATCATGTATCTCTGTATACAGGGAGCTCCCCCTAGTGGTGGCTGCAGACAGGATCTTATCATGTATCTCTGTATACAGGGAGCTCCCCCTAGTGGTAGCTGCAGACAGGATCTTATCATGTATCTCTGTATACTGGGAACTCCCCCTAGTGCTGGCTGCAGACAGAATCTTATCATGTATCTCTGTATACCCCCTAGTGACTATAGGCTAACAGAATCTTAGGATGGCATGGATGCATTTAATTGAAGTGACTTTTCTGCAATGTATGGTTCTCCTGTGCCTTGACACAACATTAAGGAACCAGCTGAATGCAAACCTCCCACCATTTGAGGGGCAGGAAACAAGAACATGCACTATGTACAATACATGCAATTCTAAGATTAAAACGCCCATCATTCTTTGAGTGGTAGTTTTGCAACAGTTAAAAATGTGAAGATAGAAGTCATCACTATTAAAAAAAAAAAATCTACAGAAAACTACATGAGCCAGACAGTTATTGTGATAGTTGAAAATTTACCTGATTTCCCTGGTTAGTGCATTCCAGACAACTGATGCAGCATGAGAGAAGCCTTGGAAATGGGGATTAAGGGGTATAGTTAGTCAGATCGTTGTCAGAACGCAGAGCACTGAGACAGAGAAGGAGGTGAGGGAGGTGAAACAGGGCGGTGCAGCACTTTGGAGAGCTTTTTGAGAGAAAGTGATAAGTTTACATTGTATTCTATAGTAGATTGGCATCCGGCTCAATGGCTGGCACAGCGTGCTAGCACCGTTGTAACTGTTGGACTGGAAGATGAGCCTGACTGTAGATGAAGGAAATATTTAGTTTTAGCCCATAGTCTTGCCACCCGCCACCAAAACTATTGTGACACATACTTATACACTTCACCTCCATGCTCTATGTTGGTCATTAAACCTGAAATGGGCTGACAACAGGGAACAACAGATTATATTCAGTTGCAAAGTAAACAGAGAAGACGACACATACGGGAAAATAAATATTCGCTAATGGATGACTATGAAATATGAACTAGACCACGGTACTTAACCTAACGTATCCATTTCTTCCTCTTTCCATTATCACGTTCCTTGATTTCTTCTAGAGCAGAATAATTTGCTTTGTGTTTCGGGTCCTGTCTGTAAATTAGCAGAACTAATGATTGACACAGGCTTTTATCTCCAGCTGCCTGCTCCAATCAATCGCTCCATCCAGCGCTCTGTAATAGACTGGCAGATTACATCACCGGTATGAAAGTCAATAAAACACAACATTACAAGCCACGCTCGTACAATGCGCCGGCGCTGATTATGGATCCTCTAATATTTATTGCCGTTAATTGCCTCATATCACAGTGGATGTGCTGTTATTATTTTTGCATGAATGATAAAATGCCTGCGGTTTTTGATAAATGTTGGAGGAGCATTTCACTGGAAAATCTCAGAGTCTTCTAGGTGCAAAAGAGCGATGACTGTTCCCTGGTATTTTGGAGGGTCAGATGAAATAAATAACAGAAAGGGGTTCATATTGTAGACTTGGGCTGGGGTAAGACTTTGGGGCTAGAATTATGTCCAAGTCTATGGTTAGGAATGGGGCTATGTTTCAGGCTATGGTTAGGTTGGGGTTTAAGTTTAGGCTAAAGTTGACACTAGGTTTAGGGTTGGGTCTAGAGATGAGGCAATACCTAGGGCTATAGATGTGGTACAGACTATGCCTCAGTTTAGGGCAGTTTAGGGATGAGGTTGTAACTTGGGCTAAGTTTGGGATGAATGCTATGATTTTTGGCTTGCGTTAGGTTTTGGGCTAGAGTTGAGTCTATAACTGGGGCTAGGGTTGAGATTAAGGCTTTGGTTAATCCTAGGGTTAGGGTTGAGTCTAGAGATGAGACTATGGTAGGTTTGAAACTATGATTGGGAATAGGGTAGGGGATAAGATCAAGGCCTTGGCTGGGACTAAGACCAAGACCGGGCTAGGGTTAGGTCAAAGGTTAGGATTAAGAACTGGGCTTGTCTTATATATAGGGTTAGAATTGTGGCTGGGTCAAGGGTTAGGACTTGTAGTTCAGGGACTGGTGTTAAGGCTGGGTCTAGGGTTCAGAATAGTAGTAGTACTGGGGCTAATGTTAAGGTTGGGTCTAAGGTTAGGACTACTAGTAGGACCAAGGCTGGTGTTAGGGCTGGGTCTAAGGTTAGAACAGGTATTATGACTGGAGCTAGTGTTAGAGCTGGTGTTAACTAGTGGAGAATTCTGGCTGCTGTTAGGGCTGGGTCTAGGGTTACAACTGGGAGCTATTAAGACTGGGGCTTGTGTTAGAGCTGATGTTAAGTGGTGCAGGACTGTGGCTACTGTTAAGTCTGGGTTTAGAGTTAGGACTCAAGTTGATGTTAGGTTTGGGTCTAGGGTTAGGATTAATAGTAGGCTTGGCACTGGTGTTAAAGTTGGGTCTAGGATTAGAACTAGTGGCTGATGTCAAGGCTAGATTTGGGGTTAATAGTAGGACTGGGACTAATGTTAGGGCTCGATCTATGGTAAGGACTAGTAGCAAGATTGGGGCTGGCATTGGGATTTGATGCATGGTATGGATTAGTAGTAGGACTGAGGCTGGTGTTAGGGTTGGGTCTAGGATTAGGACTAGTAGTTGGAATTGGGCTGGTGTTAGTATTGAGTCTAGGGTTAGGACTAATGATAGGAGTGGCACTTGTGTTACAGTTGGGTCTAGGGCTAGGACTAGTAGAAGAACTAAGGCTGATTTCAAGGCTTGATCCAGGGTTAGGATTAGTAACAGGACTGGGTCTGTCATTAGGCCTGAATCTATGGTAAGGACTAGTAGCAAGATTGGGGCTGGCATGAGGGTTGGATCTGTAGTATGGATTAGTAGTAGGACTGGGGCTGGTGTTTGGGTTGGATCTAGGGTTGGGGCTAGTAGTAGGACTGGAACTTGTTTTTGGGTTGGGTCTAGGGTTAGGGCTAATAGTAGGACTGGTGCTGGGGTTAGGGTAGGGTCTAGGTACTGGCATAGGGACCGATGCTGGTGATAGAATTTGGTCCAGGGTTAGAACAAGCAGAAGAATTTTTTTCCCCCACACCACATCTCTCTCGAAGAGGATCTACAACGCTGCCCTGTCTACTTGTAGTCTATTAGATGAGTGTTCTTGCTGATAATTGCACCCCACTAATCAAATACTGGTGCCATATCCCACTTTGACCTTGTCGGGGCGTGCAATTGCTCTTTTTGTATCTCTATGTAACCCAGCCAATCTACGGATGAGGAAAAAAATATTCTTATGTATTAATTTTTTTTCTTCTCACGTGATAGAGTGAGCTCCTTGATCCAGGAATGGTGTGCAAGCCCTAAATCTGGGGCAGCGGGGATCTTTTTTGCACAACAGAGTCGTGTGCCGAGGAGCTGCAAACACGAAAATCCTGAATCAAATGGAGCCCGATAAAAAGATTCACCTCCTAACTGAGAGGTTCCAGGCTTTCGGCTAACAAGCTGAACAGCTGTAACACTAAATCCCTTCATGGTCTAATACAAATATATACCCCGGTGCTCCGCCGCCGCCTCCCCCTCCCGCCCTCGCAGCCAACACATTAGTGTTATATATTCTGAGAGAAGACAAGGACCTCGAACGTCTTCTCGGATTCCTGCCCAACTCCATTGTAATAGGGTTACGCTACTTTATTCCCGAGCTGCGATACCATGGGGAATTTGCGCTATCCAGAAAGAAAAAAAAAGTGATGGCGGGGGATGGGAATAAAAAAAATATTAAAGAAAATTTTTGTAAAAAAAAAAAAGCAAAAACAAATAATTCTTAAATAATGAAAACGAACGATGGTTGTAATTATATCACCCGCAAAAAAAAAAAAGAAGCGAGACGTTTTAAGCATCCTCCATTTCACGCATAATTTATGCAAATCAAATATTAATTTATGCAGATTAAAATGACATTCTCGCCATATTTCTAGGCTCCCGTACAGTCTATGAATAGCGGAGGATTTTCGGCTTTCGGAGCCGGTGGAGTGAATTTGTCTTCCTGCGTCTGTCTGCACAATGAAATTATCGACTCCCGAAGCTATAAGGATACCATACCGGGCTATTAAACCCCCCGACTTGTTAGATAATGTGATTACTAAGGATTTTTCATTTCTACCAGACTTAGCTTTTTTTTTCTTCTTTTTTTCTTTGCCTGGAACATGGAAAAAATGGATGACAGGCATCCCGACGTCTCCACGTCAAGCAAAGTCAATTAAAGGGTTAAAAGCGAAGTTGGAAAAACTTAGACGGCATGGTACGGGGAGGGGCGAGCAATAAGAAGCCATACTTTTTAATCAAGATCGGGTCCTCCTATAAGCCCAATATAGCAATAACCCGCGCGGGTAATTGCAGGAATAGACACAGATGATGATGATCCGGCATGGCGCTCAATCAGGAAAACAGATTACATACCAGATTCCCATGGTAATTAACCTACCTAACACAATGGTGCCAATTAGAAGAGGGTGGTACTGGCACAAGAGTAACGCCTAAGATGAAAACCGCACCAGGAGGAGGCAGCCTGTCTTGGAAAAATGTGATTAAAATGAATATAAATATAAATGTATTAACGATTCTGTCTACTTTATTTTATCGTATAAATCTTTATAGTTTTCGGAACTTTAATTTTCTGATACATAGGTCCAAATCTTCTGCATACAGCTAAGGAGAAAAATGATAAAATTCTGGCTACCTTCAGCCACCACTAGGGGGAGCTCCCTGTAGACAATAATATATATATCCCCATGCATTAAAGGAAACCTGTCACCCTCAAAATTGAAGGTGAGCTAAACCCACCGGCATCAGGGGCTTATCTACAACATTCTGTAATGCTGTAGATAAGCCCCCGATGTATCCTGAAAGATGAGAAAAAGAGGTTAAATTATACTCACCCAGGAGCGGTCCCGCTGCGGTCCGGTCTGATGGGCATCGCGGTCCTGTCCAGGGCCTCCCATCTTCTTACGATGACGTCCTCTTTTTGTCTTCATGCTCCGGCGCAGGCGTACTTTGTCAGCCCTGTTGAGGGCAGAGCAAAGTACTGCAGTGCGCAGGTGCTGGGCCTCTCTGACCTTTCCCGATGCCTGCACACTGCAGTACTTTGCTCTGCCCTCAACAGGGCTGACACTTTGCCGGAGCGTGAAGACAAGAAGAGGACGTCATCGTAAGAAGATGGGAGGCCCCGGACCGGACCGATGCCGATCGGATCGGACCGCCCACTCAGGTGAGTATAATCTAACCTCTTTTTCTCCTCTTTCAGGATACATCAGGGGCTCTACAGCATTACAGAATGCTGTACATAAGCCCCTGATGCCGGTGGGCTTAGCTCATCTTCGATTTTGGGGGTGACAGGTTCCCTTTAAAGCTATAGCTGTAGTCACATTGTCGCATCCAACAAATAATCTGACCAAAATATTTTTAATTTCCTATCTCATGTCTATGATTGATTGTAACTCCAGTTGGTCTTATCTGATGAACCTGTCTATGACTTTCACTAAGAACCAAGTATTTGCCTCTTTTGCTGCGGGGTGTCTGCCCAAACTTTATTTTCTTTTTTTTTTCAATGAGGTCATCTTCTAGGATCCTTCAGTGACCTTCTGGGTGCCTTTGGTCCTCTTCTGGGCGCCTTTGGTCCTCTTCTAAGTGCCTCTGGTGCTTTTCTATGTACTTTGAGTAATTTTGAGGGTGCATTTGGTCCTCTTCTGGGTGCATCTGATCCTCTTTTACATGCTTTAGGTATCTTCTGGGTGTTCTGGGCCCTTATCTGGGTGCCTTTGGTCCTCTTCCAAGTGTTGCTGGGTCTATTATAGGTGTCTTGAGTCATCATCTGGGTGTCCTTGGTCTTCTTCTAGGTACCACTGAACCTCTTCTAGGTGCCTTCAGTCATCTTCTAAGTTCATTGGATGTTCTTCTGGATGCCTTTGGCCCTCTTCTTGGTGCCTTCGATAATTTTCTGAATATCTTTTGTCCTCTTTTAGATACCTATAGTCCTCATCTAGGTGACTTTGGTCTTCATCTAAGTGCCGTCGGTCATCTTCTGGATAACTTTGGTCATCTTCTAGGTGCCCTCGGTAATCTTCTGGGTGCCTTCAGTCCTCTTTTAAGTGCCTTTATTTAGTCCTCTTCTAGGTGCCTTTTGTCCTCTGGTTGCTTTTGGTCCTCTTCTAGGTGCCTTTTGTCCTACTCTGGTTGCTTTTGGTCCTCTTCTAGGTGGCTTTGGTCCTCTTCTGTCTTCAGTGTAGTCTTCAACGTCTCCAGCATTGACTGGGCCTCGCAACATCATGACATCACAAGATCTAGTCAACGCTGTAGGCACCGAAGACCTGTGAAGAAAGAAGGAGACCAGAGGCACCTACAAGAGGGACAGGTGAGGGACAGGAAAAGTTGAGTACTATTTTTTTTTAGCCCTGTCCTGAATCTTTTGCACATTGCATGCAGCCTTGTGTGCTTCTGTTCTCACCTAGAAATGGGGAGAAAACCAACCCTTGGAACAAAAGGATCGGAATTCAAAGTTCAACATGGTCAATCCTTCTTTTTCCAGACATCACTGGTCAGGAAAGAGTCAGGAGATGGTCGGCCCCTCCTGCCAAAATCTGTGGCCTGCATAACTATCCCTAGTCTAATTCTATGTTCCCCAGCAGATGAGCCAAGCATAATGGCAGAGTCATGAAGTAATGGCCTCTCTGCTCTCACTGGCCAACAGCAATGACTTCCTTAATCGGATTCCCATGTGCGTACGATGGAAGGATGACGTGAGTTAACTACTTTGAAAGACTGGAGGTTTGTTAAGCTGTACACTGTGCAAGTGCGGCTCCTCCGGGAGCTCCAGGCCGTCTACTCAATGACTAGTGAGCAGAGACGACGCGTTCTCCCACCGGGAAATCTGGTGATTAATATTAAGTTAATTACGCTGCCATTGTTCACAAATACAGAAGATGGCGGCACTACAACAATCAGATTCACACCGGATAATCTGATTACCGAGAACGGTAGACTTCCTGCTCCGTCACTCAGTTATTGGCAATGTCATATTACAAGATATTATATGGCAGTAACATAAGCTGCAGTGCTGTACAGGGATAGCGCTTATACAAGGGAGAATACACTATATGGAGAATAGTATGTGCCCCCTCCACATTCACCTACAGGATCTTTCCTCACCTCCATCCTATGGAGTCGCCCCTCTGTAGATATAACTGCTCCCGCTCTTCTGGGAAGGATTGATACAAGATTTTGGAGGACTCTGTGGTAATGTTAGCCCCTTCTTCCAGAAGAGCATATGTGAGGTCAGAACCTGATGTTGGGGGGAGTCCGAGCTCATAATCTCCGGTCTAGGATGGGGCTGAGGTCCGGGCTCTGTGCGTGCGGTTACCAAACCCCCCTCCATGTCTTTATGGTCCTTCAGCATTGGACACCATCATGGGGAACAGAAAAGAGTCTTCACCAAACTGTTCCCACAAAGCTAAAGCTACAGTTGTCCACAATGTCTTGTGCTGGGGCTGGGGCCGAGGCCGCCCCCTGAGCCCATAGCATTATCCTCCTCCACCATCTGTACAGGGAGCACAATGCAGTCAGGGGGTAACATCCTCTCGGAATCACCAAGCCCAGACTCCAGATACAGAAGTGGGATCCATCACTGCACAGAACACGTCTCCTCCAGAGTCCAGTGATGGCGGCTTTACACCACTCCATCCAACGCTCGGCATTGTGCTTGGTGATGTACGGCTGCATACAGCTGCTCGGTCATGAAGCACCCTGTGGGGGCGCAGTGTTTGTGCTGATGTTATACCAGAGGACGTCTGGACCTTGCAGTTATGGGGTCAGGAGAAGAGTGGTGGTAGTGACTCTTCTGCCCTTTACTCATCAGCTCTCGGCCCCCCATTCTGTAAAGTTCCAGGGTCTCGGAGTTGCTGCAGTTCCTTCCACACTTCACAGGTGATGGGGAAGATTTAAGAGGAAGAAATGTCATGATTGGACGGGTTACCCCAGTGGCTCCTATTACTGGACCGCGCTGGTATCAGGGAGCTCTGCATCACCGGCCGATCTGTCACATATTAGTATAGGCAGACGGCGGGTGACCAGAGATTATACAAAGAGGGCAGTGGGACGGATGTCATACACCAGGGACGATGAGGCCGGATATTACATAGCGGGGAGTGAGGGGCCGGATGTTATACACTGAGGAAAATGGGGCCGGTTCTTATACAACGGGGGAAATGGGGCTGGTCGGATGTTATAGACCGGGGGCGAGGGGATAAATGTTATACAGCAGGGGAGCAAAGGGACAGATGTTATACCCTGGGGGAGCGAGGGGACAGATGTTATACATTGGGGTGCAGGGGGCCGGATGTTATGCACTGAGGAAGTGAGGGGCTGAATGCTATACACCGAATGAGCGATGGGCCAGGTGCATTATACTGACCAGATGTTACACACTGGGGGAAATGGGGCCGGTTCTTATACATCAGTGAAAAAGGGGCCGAATATTATACACTTGGGGAGCGAGGGGCCAGATTTTATACATAGAGAGAGAGAGGGGCCAGATGTTACACAGTGAGGGAGGGTCTGGATGTTATACATCGGGATAAATGGCGCCAGATGTTATACACCAGGGAAGCGCGGGGCCAGATGTTATAGACCAGGGAAAATGGGTCCAGTTCTTATACACCAGGGTAAATGGGGTCGAATGTTATACATTGGGGGAGTGAGGGGCCAGAGGTTATACACTGAGGGAAAGAGAGGCCAGATGTTATGCATTGGGGAATGGGGGCCGGATGTTATACACCGGCGAAAATTGGGCCGATACTTCTACATTAGGGGAAATGGGGCCAGATGCTATACGCTGGGGAAGCGAGGGGGCAGATGTTATACACCGTGGGAGTGAGGGGCCTGATGTTATACACCGGGGGAGCGTGGGCCGGTTCTTATACCCTGGGAGAAATGGGGCAAGTTGTTATACACCGGGGAGCGAGGGGTCGGTTCTTATACACCGGGGGAAATGGGGCAAGTTGTTATACACCGGGGGATCGAGAGTCCAAATGTTATACACCGGGGGAGCGAGGGGCCAGATGTTATACACCGGGGGACCGTGGGCCGGTTCTTATACACCGGGGAAAATGGGGCAAGTTGTTATACACCAGGGAGCGAGGGGCCGGTTTTTATACACCGGGGGAAAAGGGGCAAGTTGTTATACACCGGGGGAGTGTGGGCCGGTTCTTATATCCTGGGGGAAATAGGGCAAGTTGTTATGCACCGGGGGATCGAGGGGCCAGATGTTATACACCGGGGGGAACGAGGGGCCAGATGTTATACACCCGGGGAGTGAGGGGCCAGTTCTTATACACTGGGGGAAATGGGGCAAGTTGTTATACAGCGGGGGAGTGAGGGGATAGATGTTTTACACCAGGGGAGCGAGGGGCCAGATGTTATACACCGGGGGAGCGTGGGCCGGTTCTTATACCCTGGGAGAAATGGGGCAAGTTGTTATACACCGGGGAGCGAGGGGTCGGTTCTTATACACCGGGGGAAATGGGGCAAGTTGTTATACACCGGGGGATCGAGAGTCCAAATGTTATACACCGGGGGAGCGAGGGGCCAGATGTTATACACCGGGGGATCGTGGGCCGGTTCTTATACACCGGGGAAAATGGGGCAAGTTGTTATACACCAGGGAGCGAGGGGCCGGTTTTTATACACCGGGGGAAAAGGGGCAAGTTGTTATACACCGGGGGAGTGTGGGCCGGTTCTTATACCCTGGGGGAAATAGGGCAAGTTGTTATTCACCGGGGGAGTGAGGGGCCAGATGTTTTACACCAGGGGAGCGAGGGGCCAGATGTTATACATCGGGGGAGCGAGGGGCCGGATGTTGTACACCGAGGTAAATGGGGCAAGTTGTTATACACCGGGGGAGCGAGGGCCGGTTCTTATACACCGGGGGAAATGGGGCAAGTTGTTATACACCGGGGGAGCGAGGGGACAGATGTTATACACAAGGGGAAGTGGGGCTGAAGGATAAACTAGGATTCAATGACGCACTATTCCAAATAGTTTTTCTATCTTGTGTACCACAGAAGCCACCCCTCTGGTTGCCTAAGACAAGATGGATTTCCCTTCCTTCTGTATAAAGGGAGTGAAGGTCACTTACCAAAGAGAACTTGAGGATATATCAAAGATCATACTTGCCATCCCTCTTAGAAAAAAAGACGTTCCAGGAAAATTGGCAAATTTCTCCCAAAAATAATCACCGGGTCATGAAAACGTTCACCCAGAAACAGATGAAGAGACTAATAAAGGAAAACGCCACAATTATATTTCCAGATCACTTTTTATTTCATAGGGAAACAACGCCACACCTGTGTACAGGTTGCGGCTGGTATTGCAGCCTAGCTCCATTTATTTGAATGGGTTTGAGCTTGAATATCAGACCGAACTCATCGAAAAGTGCAGAAAACAGCAGCCATTCTTTACTAATCTATTACCGCCACTTTAAGCCATGGAACTTGGAACAATGTATCTCCCGAAAAGGGCAAAGAGCGACATAATCAAAGTTATTAACAGACCTGGCGCGGCGATGACGGGTGCGGAACGTATTCTTAGACTTGTGCTTAGCGGTAATAAATGAATTTGGATCACAATTACAATTCCGCCCAGATCCGCTTCTCCTTCCTCCGTCCTAAATCTTAAATTATAAAGCAAAAAAAAAATGCAAATGAGGTTGATTTGGGAAAAAAACCCACAAAATAAAATCATTTATTATAATGGCCGGGCACCGTATATGCAGAAGACTCGTCAACTAATGCGGACGTGTCAGACACGGGGGCCCGGAAAGCTTTTAAGAATATTAATATTATGTTTTATTTATTTTGATCGCACGGCTTTTAGTGGGAGCGGCGGGGGAGGGGGCGAGAAAATGACAAACGCCAAGACCTTCACGTCTTCCCAAGTACAAACCGGTGATGTCGCTGCTTCCGGCCCAAAAACCATTTTATGAATCCTGGGGACGGACTGTGCAGGACACTATGTCCCTGGCAGCCATGCTGGGAGTGAACTGGTCACGTGGAAAGCGCTGCCCATTATCTACTCCATGCAGAG
Source organism: Ranitomeya imitator (assembly GCF_032444005.1). Taxonomy (NCBI): domain Eukaryota; kingdom Metazoa; phylum Chordata; class Amphibia; order Anura; family Dendrobatidae; genus Ranitomeya; species Ranitomeya imitator. The sequence goes on from NC_091288.1 coordinate 209,414,074, forward strand.
AATGGTAAGGAGTCTCCAACATGGAGCACTAAAAAAAGGTTCCAAAATCCTGGACCGATTTATTTCTTAAAGGGATCATTTCAAAATGGCCGGTGTTTGTTCCAGTTTTATTCCCGCTGCTCCTCCTCCTGCTTTTTTTTTCTTTTTGCATCAAACATTTGTGACTTTTTATTAAGTGAAAATTTTTATGGTGTTTTGTTTCCATGATGTTTTGACCCACATCCCAAGTCTTACTTGTAGATCATCCAGTTCCTTTTTCGGGAGACTTCCCCTGAAGTTCTCCCACCCAAAAACGCAATGGGGAAGGTCCTGGAAGCGCCGCTTAGAACGAGTTGTTGTATCAAATGATGTCATTCTTTTTATGGTATAATGTTCTGAAAAAAAAAAAACGTAAAAAAGAATTCCAAGCGAAGCGAAATAGGAAAAAAAAAAAGCAATTCCGCCTTTGTTTTGTACAGATTGGTTTTCATGGCGTTCATCGTGCCGTAAAAATCACCTCACAATGTTATTCTCCAGGTCGATTCAATTACGGAGATACCAAACTTGTGTACTTTATTTTTTGATTTTTTTTGCCTAAAAAAATATTCTGAATTTTGTAAATAAAAAATTTCCATTTGTGCCGACATTTTCTGACATCCGTAATGTCTTTTATTTATTGTATGATGGTGCTGGGTGGGTTTTTTTTTGGCTGGGTGGCGAGCAGTACTTTTTACTGATACCATTTTGGGGTATGTATAATATTTTGATCTGTTTTTATTGCATTTTTTTAGGGAGGTTTGGTGTCTGAAAAATAGCAATTCTGGCATTGGAATCTCTTTCCTTTTTACAGAGTTTATCGTAGAGGTAAGAAAAAATATATATATTTTGATAGATCGGACATTTATGGATGTGGTGATAACAAATATGTAAAATGTTTTAATTTCTTTTTTTTTTATTATATTTTTTAAATTTTTTTTATGGTCCCCTCAGGGGACTCGAACCTGTGACCGTTTGATGGCTTATTCTATGTACCGCAAGGCAGCAGTATGGCAGTATATAATGAAAATGATGATCTTCTATTAATCGCAGCCTGTAATTGGCAGATGGCAGCAACAGGGACTTTCAGTAGATCCAATTGTTGCCCAAAATGATGTCTCCCCCCCAAGTACCGCACACTTTACATGTCCCGGTTAGAGGCTTACCATTTGACTCACACTTTTAGGACCCCATAGGAAGCTAGATCACGAACAGGGAGCTTGTGTCCCCCATTTTCACCTGGCTTCACAAAGGCCATTAGGAGTTGAATTGAGCGACCAGTTCATACCGATACAAAATATTAAAGGAGTTGATCTATTTAAAAAAAAAAAAAATCTGAATTATCCTATTAAGTTAATCTAAGGTTACAGAAAGGCGTCCCCAATTTAAGACCCATCAAGAAGAGTACAGAGCTGTGGAGGACCCAAAAAGTGTAATTCTTCATGTCTCCTGTGGGGGCACTGCAGGGAAATTAAATACTTGTAAATCATAGCAGATTGCTGGTGATCAAAGCAGTAGGACATCGAAAAATAAGATATCTGCTGGAAAGCTATTCTAAAACTCTTTATACAAAATTTTGACATTTTTGAGGATTGAGGACTAGTCAATGAGTGCGACCATACCTATATACAGTAGTCAATGGAGAGTTGTGGCATTGCTACCAAGCTGAGTGATAGGGATTCAAGACGTTTGATCCATGATGTAGAGAGGTTGTGGTGATATCACGCTCTGGGTTCATTGTCCCGATTCCTCTCACTTGTTTACCATCTTCCTAAGTGGCGCCGCAGACAAGAAACCTGATCCACTCGGGATGGGATGTATGAGGCAAGCTATTAGGGGCTGGGGATGTGGTTAGAAAAAGGGGCACAGAAGATTGTGATCTTAATGTGGATAGAAGTAGACTCGGAAGCTTTCACTGTGATTAGGAGATTTCTATGCATCTAATAGCAGCAGCGGAATATTCTCATTAAGACAAGTCCACAGTTACTGTAATGAAGCCGTGTATTAAAGGGACCGCACCCGTAGTAATGTCCTCTGTACCGGCCTAATCCTTCAATAATGTCCCCCACCCTGACCTCATCCTTCAATAATGTTCATTATCTTGGCCCCATTCTGTAATAATATCCCCCTGCCCTGACCCTATCCTTCAATAATGTCCACTATCCTGGCTCCATTCTGTAATAATATCCCCCACCCTGACCTCATCCTTCAATAATGTCCACTATCTTGGCCCCATTCTGTAATAACATCCCCCGCCCTGGCCCCAACGTTCAATAATGTTCACTATTTTGGCCCCATTCTGTAATAACATCCCCCGCCCTGGCCCCAACTTTCAATAATGTCTCCTATCCTGGCCCCATCACTGACCTCATCCTTCAATAATGTCCCCTATCCTGGCCCCATTCTGTAATAATATCCCCCTGCCCTGACCCTATCCTTCAATAATGTCCACTATCCTGGCTCCATTCTGTAATAATATCCCCCTCCCTGACCTCATCCTTCAATAATGTCCCCTATCCTGGCCCCATTCTGTAATAATATCCCCCGCCCTGGCCCCATCCTTCAATAATGTCCCCTATCCTGGCCCCATTCTGTAATAATATCCCCCTCCCTGACCTCATCCTTCAATAATGTCCCCTATCCTGGCCCCATTCTGTAATATCCCCCTGCCCTGACCCTATCCTTCAATAATGTCTCCTATCCTGGCCCCATTCTGTAATAATATCCCCTTGCCCTGACCCTATCCTTCAATAATGTCTCCTATCCTGGCCCCATTCTGTAATAATATCCCCCTCCCTGACCCTATCCTTCAATAATGTCCACTATCCTGGCCCCATTCTGTAATAATATCCCCCGCCCTGGCCCCATCGTTCAATAATGTTCACTATTTTGGCTCCATTCTGTAATAATATCCCCCTCCCTGACCCCATTGTTCAATAATCTCCACTATCTTGGCCCAAGTCTGTAATAACACCCCCTCTGCCCTGGCCCCATCGTTCAATAATGTCTCCTATCCCGACCCCATTCTGTAGTAATATTACTGCCCTGGCCCCATCCTTCAATAATGTCCGCTATCCTGGCCCCATTCTGTAATAATATCCCCGCCCTGGCCCCATCCTTCAATAATGTCCTCTATCCTGGCCCCAACCTTCAATAATGTCCGCTATCCTGGCCCCATTCTGTAATAATTTCCCCGCCCTGGCCCCATCCTTCAATAATGTCCGCTATCCTGGCCCCAACCTTCAATAATGTCCGATATCCTGGCCCCATTCTGTAATAATATTCCCGCCCTGGCCCCATCCTTCAATAATGTCCGCTATTTTGGCCCCATTCTGTAATGATCCTGGGACATTAATACAGGAGAAGCCAGAGAAGAGGACATTATTACAAGTCGGGAGATATTATTACAAGTTAGGGGCCCGGACAGGGGACCTTATTACATAATGTGGCCAAGACAAGGGACATTATTGAACGTAAGGGGCCCAGGATGGGGGATATTATTACAGGATGGGGTCCATTATTACAAAACAGGGGACATTATTACTGGATAGGATCCAAGATGGGAGCCATTATTACATGACGAGGGCCATGATTACAGCATGAAGGAGATTATTATGGGAAAGGACTAGGATGGAGGACATTGTTACAGGATGGTACCAAGACGAAGGACATTATTACAGGAAGGAGCCAAGGCAGGAGGCATGATTACAGAACGGCGGATATAAATACAGGCTAGAGGCCAGACGGGGGACTTCATTACAGGAAGGGGCCAAGATGAGGGACATTATTAAAGGTTAGGTTGCCAGGATGGGGGACATTATTAAAAGATTCAAGGCCATTATTACAAAAAGGGAGACATTATTACATGATGGGGGCAATTATTACAGAATATAGTTAGGTTATAACAGAAAGGGGCTAGGATAGGGTAAATTATTACAGGAAAGGGCCAGGACAGGGGACAGAATTCAGGACCGGTCCAGGATGAGGGATATTATTACAAATTTGTGACTGCATTGACGTATTAATAATCCACGAGACACCAGGGATAATATAATTGTCATTGAAGAGCAATGTATACATATTATACATTAACATAAATCCCTGTAATGGGGCGAGTTTAGGCCATTGTGACAGTAAAGGATCAGGTGAACCTCAGTGGGGGTCTCTGGATTTACCCCTTTTACACTTCCTATATTTCAGTCTACGATTCAGAGTGCTTATAATAAAAATTACAAATCCAAACAGACCTGTCCCCCGCCCTCCAGGGTCCCCACAACAGCGGCATGAGATATTATATAGTATGTAAGCGATTGCTTAAAATCTTCATGACTTTTAAACTTGTATCATTAAAAATCCATCTAATTTTCGCATCGTGTGTGCAAACATCCTATCACCTCGACCAAAGACGTCATCCTCATCGTCTGTGTGAAGAGCAGACACAGCAGAGTCCTGTGTTCATATGACTCAGACGTTACTGGAATGTGCAAGGTTGATAATGAGATTCTTTATTTTAGGAATGTTTTATTCCATAATGACTTGACTCCTATAGGGCATAAGAAGCATCTGATCTACGGCATGGAATAATTAAAACTGTTTGAGCCAATAAATAACAAGGAAAGGAGTCTAAGCGCACATGCAAAATAAAATAATACTGCCCCTGTGTACAGGAATATAACTATTACGATACTGGTCCCAATGTACAAGAATATAACTACTATAATACTGCCCCCTATGTACAAGAATATAACTACTATAATACTGCCCCTATGTACAAGAATATAACTACTATAATACTGCTCCTATGTACAAGAATATAACTACTATAATACTGCCCCTATGTACAAGAATATAACTACTATAATACTGCCCCTATGTACAAGAATATAACTACTATAATACTGCCCCTATGTACAAGAATATAACTACTATAATACTACTCCTATGTACAAGAATATAACTACTATAATACTGCCCCTATGTACAAGAATATAACTACTATAATACTGCCCCTTTGTACAAGAATATAACTACTATAATACTGCATCTATGTGCAAGAATATAACTACTATAATACTGCTCCTATATACAAGAATATAACTACTATATTACTGCCCCTATGTACAAGAATATAACTACTATAATACTGCTCCTATGTACAAAAATATAACTACTATAATACTGCCCCTATGTACAAGAATATAACTACTATAATACTGCCCCTATGTACAGGAATATAACTACTATAATACTGCTTCTGATGTACAAGAATATAACTACTATAATACTGCTCCTATGTACAAGAATATAACTACTATAATACTGCCCCTATGTACAGGAATATAACTACTATAATACTGCCCCTATGTACAAGAATATAACTACAGTACTATAATACTGCAATACGCAAAGAAAATAAGCTAGAAAGCCACATCCAGCTCACTGATCCACGCAGGTGCACGGAACTTCATCTCGGACTATGATGAGTGAATATAACGAAATAGAAAGAGGCGTTCCAGCTCCGTAAAACTTCAATACTTTATTTCTCCATTAAAAGTGGATGCAACATGAAAGCTCCTTGCCTTAGTGCGAGTGTCCTAGTACAGAGTACATGCGACGCGTTTCGATCGTGCCCGATCTTAGTCAATGCATTGACTAAGATCGGGCACAATCGAAACGCGTCGTATGTACTCTGTACTAGGACACTCGCACTAAGGCAAGGAGCTTTCATGTTGCATCCCCTATAATACTGCCCCTATGTACAAGAATATAACTATTACAATACTGGTCCTATGTACAAGAATATAACTACTATAATACTGCTACTATGTACAAGAATATAACTACTATAATACTGCTCCTATGTACAAGTATATAGCTACTATAATACTCCCCCTATGAACAAGAATATAACTACTATAATACTGCCCCTTTGTACAAGAATATAACTATAATACTGTCCCCTATGTACAAGAATATAACTATTATAATACTGCTCCTATGTACAAGAATATACAGTTAGGGCCAGAAATATTTGGACAGTGACACAATTTTCGCGAGTTGGGCTCTGCATGCCACCACATTGGATTTGAAATGAAACCTCTACAACAGAATTCAAGTGCAGATTGTAACGTTTAATTTGAAGGGTTGAACAAAAATATCTGATAGAAAATGTAGGAATTGTACACATTTCTTTACAAACACTCCACATTTTAGGAGGTCAAAAGTAATTGGACAAATAAACATAACCCAAACAAAATATTTTTATTTTCAATATTTTGTTGCAAATCCTTTGGAGGCAATCACTGCCTTAAGTCTGGAACCCATGGACCTCACCAAACGCTGGGTTTCCTCCTTCTTAATGCTTTGCCAGGCCTTTACAGCCGCAGCCTTCAGGTCTTGCTTGTTTGTGGGTCTTTCCGTCTTAAGTCTGGATTTGAGCAAGTGAAATGCATGCTCAATTGGGTTTAGATCTGGAGATTGACTTGGCCATTGCAGAATGTTCCACTTTTTGGCACTCATGAACTCCTGGGTAGCTTTGGCTGTATGCTTGGGGTCATTGTCCATCTGTACTATGAAGCGCCGTCCAATCAACTTTGCAGCATTTGGCTGAATCTGGGCTGAAAGTATATCCCGGTACACTTCAGAATTCATCCGGCTACTCTTGTCTGCCCTTATGTCATCAATAAACACAAGTGACCCAGTGCCATTGAAAGCCATGCATGCCCATGCCATCACGTTGCCTCCACCATGTTTTACAGAGGATGTGGTGTGCTTTGGATCATGTGCCGTTCCCTTTCTTCTCCAAACTTTTTTCTTCCCATCATTCTGGTACAGGTTGATCTTTGTCTCATCTGTCCATAGAATACTTTTCCAGAACTGAGCTGGCTTCTTGAGGTGTTTTTCTGCAAATTTAACTCTGGCCTGTCTATTTTTGGTATTGATGAATGGTTTGCATCTAGATGTGAACCCTTTGTATTTACTGTCATGGAGTCTTCTCTTTACTGTTGACTTAGAAACAGATACACCTACTTCACTGAGAGTGTTCTGGACTTCAGTTGATGTTGTGAACGGGTTCTTCTTCACCAAATTAAGTATGCGGCGATCATCCACCACTGTTGTCATCCGTGGACGCCCAGGCCTTTTTGAGTTCCCAAGCTCACCAGTCAATTCCTTTTTTCTCAGAATGTACCCAACTGTTGATTTTGCTACTCCAAGCATGTCTGCTATCTCTCTGATGGATTTTTTCTTTTTTTTCAGCCTCAGGATGTTCTGCTTCACCTCAATTGAGAGTTCCTTTGACCGCATGTTGTCTGCTCACAGCAACAGCTTCCAAATGCAAAACCACACACCTGGAATCCACCCCTGACCTTTTAACTACTTCATTGATTACAGGTTAACGAGGGAGACGCCTTCAGAGTTAATTGCAGCCCTTAGAGTCCATTGTCCAATTACTTTTGGTCCCTTGAAAAAGAGGACGCTATGCATTACAGAGCTATGATTCCTAAACCCTTTCTCCGATTTGGATGTGGAAACTATCATATTGCAGCTGGGAGTGTGCACTTTCAGCCCATATTACATATATAATTTTATTTCTGAACATGTTTTTGTAAACAGCTAAAATAACAAAACTTGTGTCACTGTCCAAATATTTCTGGCCCTAACTGTAAGTACTATAATACTGCCCCTATGTACAAGAATATCACTGCTATAATACTGCTTCTATGTACAAGAATATAACTATTATAATACTGCTCCTATGTACAAGAATATAACTACTATAAAACTGTCCCCTATATACAAGAATATAACTACTATAATACTGCCCCCTATATACAAGAATATAACTACTATAATACTGCCCCGTATGTACATGAATATTACTACTAATTGTTGTGAATTCTGTGGCAGAGCTCCCTCCTGTGGTCACAAGTGGTACTTCGGCTGGTTCTCTCTGTGAGCTTCCGTTGGTGGAGGAAAGTGGTACTGCGGCTTCTGAGTTTCCTTCCTCAGGTGATGTGGTAAAGTCGTTAGGTGCTGCTCTATTTAACTCCACCTAGTGCTTTGATCCTGGCCTCCAGTCAATGTTCTGGTGTTGGACCTGTTTCCTCCTGGATCGTTCCTGTGGCCTGCTGCTCTGCATAGCTAAGTTCCTCTTTGCTATTTGTTTGCTGTTTTTTTTCTGTCCAGCTTGTCAATTTGTTTTTTTCTGCTTGCTGGAAGCTCTGGGACGCAGAGGGTGTACCTCCGTGCCGTTAGTTCGGTACGGAGGGTCTTTTTGCCCCCTTTGCGTGGTTCTTGTAGGGTTTTGTGTTGACCGCAAAGTTACCTTTCCTATCCTCGCTCTGTTCAGAAAGTTGGGCCTCACTTTGCTTAATCTATTTCATCTCTACGTTTGTCTTTTCATCTTAACTCACAGTCATTATATGTGGGGGCTGCCTTTTCCTTTGGGGTATTTCTCTGAGGCAAGGTAGGCTTATTTTCTATCTTCAGGCTAGCTAGTTTCTCAGGCCGTGCCGAGTTGCATAGGGAGCGTTGGGCGCAATCCACGGCTGCCTTCAGTGTGGTTGGAGAGGATTAGGGATTGCGGTCTGCAGAGTTCCCACGTCTCAGAGCTCGTTCTTGTTTTTTGGGTTATTGCCAGGTCACTGTGTGTGCGCTGACCTCTATGTCCATTGTGGTACTGAATTACCTTTCATAACAGTACTGGAGGCCTAAAGTACTAATGATTCCCAACAAAGGGAAAAAAGAAGTTCTGAGACCATTTTTTTTTCTTTGCACTGTGTTTTGCCTTTTTTTTCCCCTAGACATTTGGGTGGTTCAGGACACAGGTGTAGCAATGGACATTAAAGGTCTGTCTTCATGTGTGGATCAGCTCACGGCAAGAGTACAAAGTATTCAAGACTTTGTGGTTCAGAATTCTATGTTAGAACCGAGAATTCCTATTCCTGATTTGTTTTTTGGAGATAGAACTAAATTTCTGAGTTTCAAAAATAATTGTAAACTATTTCTGGCTTTGAAACCTCGCTCCTCTGGTGACCCAGTTCAACAAGTTAGGATCGTTATTTCTTTTTTGCGTGGCGACCCTCAGGACTGGGCATTTTCTCTTGCGTCAGGAGATCCTGCATTAAGTAATATCGATGCGTTTTTCCTGGCTCTCGGATTGCTGTACGATGAACCTAATTCAGTGGATCAGGCAGAGAAGAATTTGCTGGCTCTGTGTCAGGGTCAGGATGAAATAGAGGTATATTGTCAGAAATTTAGAAAGCGGTCTGTACTCACTCAGTGGAATGAAGGTGCGCTCGCAGCTATTTTCAGAAAAGGTCTCTCTGAAGCCCTTAAGGATGTCATGGTGGGATTTCCTATGCCTGCTGGTCTGAATGAGTCTATGTCTTTGGGCATTCAGATCGGTCGACGCTTGCGCGAGCGTAAATCTGTGCACCATTTGGCGGTATTACCTGAGCTTAAACCTGAGCCTATGCAGTGCGATAGGACATTGACCAGAGTTGAACGGCAAGAACACAGACGTCTGAATGGGCTGTGTTTCTACTGTGGTGATTCCACTCATGCTATCTCTGATTGTCCTAAGCGCACTAAGCTAGGTCTGCCACCATTGGTACGGTACAGTCAAAATTTCTTCTGTCTGTTACCTTGATCTGCTCTTTGTCATCGTATTCTGTCATGGCATTTGTGGACTCAGGCGCTGCTCTGAATTTGATGGACTTGGAGTATGCTAGGCGTTGTGGGTTTTTCTTGGAGCCCTTGCAGTGTCCTATTCCATTGAGAGGAATTGATGCTACGCCTTTGGCCAAGAATAAGCCTCAGTACTGGACCCAGCTGACCATGTGCATGGCTCCTGCACATCAGGAGGTTATTCGCTTTCTGGTGTTGCATAATCTGCATGATGTGGTCGTGTTGGGGTTGCCATGGCTACAAGTCCATAATCCAGTATTAGATTGGAAATCCATGTCTGTGTCCAGCTGGGGTTGTCAGGGGGTACATGGTGATGTCCCATTTCTGACTATTTCGTCATCCACCCTTTCTGAGGTTCCTGAGTTCTTGTCTGATTACCGGGATTTATTTGATGAGCCCAAGTCCGATACCCTACCTCCGCATAGGGTTTGTGATTGTGCTATCGATTTGATTCCTGGTAGTAAATTCCCAAAAGGTCGACTGTTTAATTTATCTGTGCCTGAGCACGCCGCTATGCGGAGTTATGTCAAGGAGTCTTTGGAGAAGGGTCATATTCGCCCGTCATCGTCGCCATTAGGAGCAGGGTTCTTTTTTGTAGCCAAGAAGGATGGTTCACTGAGACCTTGTATAGATTACCGCCTTCTAAATAAGATCACGGTTAAATTTCAGTACCCCTTGCCATTGTTATCTGATTTGTTTGCTCGGATGAAGGGGGCTAGTTGGCTCACCAAGATAGATCTTCGTGGTGCGTATAATCTTGTGCGTATTAAGCGAGGCGATGAGTGGAAAACTGCATTTAATACGCCCGAGGGCCATTTTGAGTACCTAGTAATGCCATTCGGACTTTCTAATGCTCCATCAGTATTTCAGTCCTTTATGCATGACATCTTCCGAGAGTACCTGGATAAATTCCTGATTGTATACTTGGATGATATTTTGGTCTTCTCGGATGATTGGGAGTCTCATGTGAAGCAGGTCAGAATGGTGTTTCAGGTCCTGCGTGCTAATTCTTTGTTTGTGAAGGGATCAAAGTGTCTCTTTGGTGTTCAGAAGGTTTCATTTTTGGGGTTCATCTTTTCCCCTTCTACTATCGAGATGGACTCTGTTAAGGTCCAAGCCATCCATAATTGGACTCAGCCGACATCTCTGAAAAGTCTGCAAAAGTTCCTGGGCTTTGCTAATTTTTATCGTCGCTTCATCTGCAATTTTTCTAGTATTGCCAAACCATTGACCGATTTGACCAAGAAGGGTGCTGATTTGGTCAATTGGTCTTCTGCTGCGGTGGAAGCTTTTCAAGAGTTGAAGCGTCGTTTTTCTTCTGCCCCTGTGTTGTGTCAACCAGATGTTTCGCTTCCATTCCAGGTCGAGGTTGATGCTTCTGAGATTGGAGCAGGGGCTGTTTTGTCGCAGAGAAGTTCTGATTGCTCGGTGATGAAACCATGCGCCTTCTTTTCCAAGAAGTTTTCGCCTGCTGAGCGAAATTATGATGTGGGCAATCGAGAGTTGCTGGCCATGAAGTGGGCATTCGAGGAGTGGCGTCATTGGCTTGAAGGAGCTAAGCATCGCGTGGTGGTCTTGACTGATCATAAGAACTTGACTTATCTCGAGTCCGCCAAGCGGTTGAATCCTAGACAAGCTCGTTGGTCGTTGTTTTTTGCCCGTTTTGACTTTGTGATTTCATACCTTCCGGGCTCTAAAAATGTGAAGGCGGATGCTCTGTCTAGGAGTTTTGTGCCCGACTCTCCGGGTGTATCTGAGCCGGCGGGTATCCTCAAGGAAGGAGTAATTGTGTCTGCCATCTCCCCTGATTTGCGGCGGGTGCTGCAAAAATTTCAGGCTAATAAACCTGATCGTTGCCCAGCGGAGAAACTGTTTGTCCCTGATAGGTGGACGAATAAAGTTATCTCTGAGGTTCATTGTTCGGTGTTAGCTGGTCATCCTGGAATCTTTGGTACCAGAGAGTTAGTGGCTAGATCCTTTTGGTGGCCATCTCTGTCGCGGGATGTGCGTACTTTTGTGCAGTCCTGTGGGATTTGTGCTCGGGCTAAGCCCTGCTGTTCTCGTGCCAGTGGGTTGCTTTTGCCCTTGCCGGTCCCGAAGAGGCCTTGGACACATATCTCTATGGATTTTATTTCAGATCTTCCCGTCTCTCAAAAGATGTCAGTCATTTGGGTGGTCTGTGATCGCTTCTCTAAGATGGTCCATTTGGTACCCTTGTCTAAATTGCCTTCCTCCTCTGATTTGGTGCCATTGTTTTTCCAGCATGTGGTTCGTTTACATGGCATTCCAGAGAATATCGTTTCTGACAGAGGTTCCCAGTTTGTTTCGAGGTTTTGGCGAGCCTTTTGTGGTAGGATGGGCATTGACTTGTCTTTTTCCTCGGCTTTCCATCCTCAGACTAATGGCCAGACCGAACGAACCAATCAGACCTTGGAAACATATCTGAGATGCTTTGTTTCTGCTGATCAGGATGACTGGGTGTCCTTTTTGCCTTTGGCTGAGTTCGCCCTTAATAATCGGGCCAGCTCGGCTACCTTGGTTTCACCGTTTTTCTGCAACTCTGGGTTCCATCCTCGTTTCTCTTCAGGGCAGATGGGGTCTTCGGAGTGTCCTGGTGTGGATACTGTAGTGGACAGGTTGCAGCAGATTTGGACTCATGTAGTGGACAATTTGACTTTGTCCCAGGAGAAGGCTCAACGTTTCGCTAATCGCAGACGCTGTGTGGGTCCCCGACTTCGGGTTGGGGACTTGGTTTGGTTATCTTCTCGTCATATTCCTATGAAGGTTTCCTCTCCTAAGTTTAAACCTCATTTTATTGGTCCGTATAGGATTTCTGAGGTTCTTAATCCTGTCCAAGCCATCCATAATTGGACTCAGCCGACATCTCTGAAAAGTCTGCAAAAGTTCCTGGGCTTTGCTAATTTTTATCGTCGCTTCATCTGCAATTTTTCTAGTATTGCCAAACCATTGACCGATTTGACCAAGAAGGGTGCTGATTTGGTCAATTGGTCTTCTGCTGCGGTGGAAGCTTTTCAAGAGTTGAAGCGTCGTTTTTCTTCTGCCCCTGTGTTGTCAACCAGATGTTTCGCTTCCGTTCCAGGTCGAGGTTGATGCTTCTGAGATTGGAGCAGGGGCTGTTTTGTCGCAGAGAAGTTCTGATTGCTCGGTGATGAAACCATGCGCCTTCTTTTCCAAGAAGTTTTCGCCTGCTGAGCGAAATTATGATGTGGGCAATCGAGAGTTGCTGGCCATGAAGTGGGCATTCGAGGAGTGGCGTCATTGGCTTGAAGGAGCTAAGCATCGCGTGGTGGTCTTGACTGATCATAAGAACTTGACTTATCTCGAGTCCGCCAAGCGATTGAATCCTAGACAAGCTCGTTGGTCGTTGTTTTTTGCCCGTTTTGACTTTGTGATTTCATACCTTCCGGGCTCTAAAAATGTGAAGGCGGATGCTCTGTCTAGGAGTTTTGTGCCCGACTCTCCGGGTGTATCTGAGCCGGCGGGTATCCTCAAGGAAGGAGTAATTGTGTCTGCCATCTCCCCTGATTTGCGGCGGGTGCTGCAAAAATTTCAGGCTAATAAACCTGATCGTTGCCCAGCGGAGAAACTGTTTGTCCCTGATAGGTGGACGAATAAAGTTATCTCTGAGGTTCATTGTTCGGTGTTAGCTGGTCATCCTGGAATCTTTGGTACCAGAGAGTTAGTGGCTAGATCCTTTTGGTGGCCATCTCTGTCGCGGGATGTGCGTACTTTTGTGCAGTCCTGTGGGATTTGTGCTCGGGCTAAGCCCTGCTGTTCTCGTGCCAGTGGGTTGCTTTTGCCCTTGCCGGTCCCGAAGAGGCCTTGGACACATATCTCTATGGATTTTATTTCAGATCTTCCCGTCTCTCAAAAGATGTCAGTCATTTGGGTGGTCTGTGATCGCTTCTCTAAGATGGTCCATTTGGTACCCTTGTCTAAATTGCCTTCCTCCTCTGATTTGGTGCCATTGTTTTTCCAGCATGTGGTTCGTTTACATGGCATTCCAGAGAATATCGTTTCTGACAGAGGTTCCCAGTTTGTTTCGAGGTTTTGGCGAGCCTTTTGTGGTAGGATGGGCATTGACTTGTCTTTTTCCTCGGCTTTCCATCCTCAGACTAATGGCCAGACCGAACGAACCAATCAGACCTTGGAAACATATCTGAGATGCTTTGTTTCTGCTGATCAGGATGACTGGGTGTCCTTTTTGCCTTTGGCTGAGTTCGCCCTTAATAATCGGGCCAGCTCGGCTACCTTGGTTTCACCGTTTTTCTGCAACTCTGGGTTCCATCCTCGTTTCTCTTCAGGGCAGATGGGGTCTTCGGACTGTCCTGGTGTGGATACTGTAGTGGACAGGTTGCAGCAGATTTGGACTCATGTAGTGGACAATTTGACTTTGTCCCAGGAGAAGGCTCAACGTTTCGCTAATCGCAGACGCTGTGTGGGTCCCCGACTTCGGGTTGGGGACTTGGTTTGGTTATCTTCTCGTCATATTCCTATGAAGGTTTCCTCTCCTAAGTTTAAACCTCATTTTATTGGTCCGTATAGGATTTCTGAGGTTCTTAATCCTGTGTCTTTTCGTCTGACCCTTCCAGATTCTTTTTACATACATAACGTATTCCATAGGTCATTGTTGCGGAGATACGTGGCACCTATGGTTCCATCTGTTGATCCTCCTGCCCCGGTTTTGGTGGAGGGGGAGTTGGAGTATATTGTGGAGAAGATTTTGGATTCTCGTGTTTCAAGGCGGAAACTCCAGTATCTGGTTAAGTGAAAGGGTTATGCTCAGGAAGATAATTCCTGGGTCTTTGCCTCTGATGTCCATGCTCCCGATCTTGTTCGTGCCTTTCATATGGCTCATCCTGGTCGTCCTGGGAGCTCTGGTGAGGGTTCGGTGACCCCTCCTCAAGGGGGGGGTACTGTTGTGAATTCTGTGGCAGAGCTCCCTCCTGTGGTCACAAGTGGTACTTCGGCTGGTTCTCTCTGTGAGCTTCCGTTGGTGGAGGAAAGTGGTACTGCGGCTTCTGAGTTTCCTTCCTCAGGTGATGTGGTAAAGTCGTTAGGTGCTGCTCTATTTAACTCCACCTAGTGCTTTGATCCTGGCCTCCAGTCAATGTTCTAGTGTTGGACCTGTTTCCTCCTGGATCGTTCCTGTGGCCTGCTGCTCTGCATAGCTAAGTTCCTCTTTGCTATTTGTTTGCTGTTTTTTTTCTGTCCAGCTTGTCAATTTGTTTTTTTCTGCTTGCTGGAAGCTCTGGGACGCAGAGGGTGTACCTCCGTGCCGTTAGTTCGGTACGGAGGGTCTTTTTGCCCCCTTTGTGTGGTTCTTGTAGGGTTTTGTGTTGACCGCAAAGTTACCTTTCCTATCCTCGCTCTGTTCAGAAAGTTGGGCCTCACTTTGCTTAATCTATTTCATCTCTACGTTTGTCTTTTCATCTTAACTCACAGTCATTATATGTGGGGGCTGCCTTTTCCTTTGGGGTATTTCTCTGAGGCAAGGTAGGCTTATTTTCTATCTTCAGGCTAGCTAGTTTCTCAGGCCGTGCCGAGTTGCATAGGGAGCGTTGGGCGCAATCCACGGCTGCCTTTAGTGTGGTTGGAGAGGATTAGGGATTGCGGTCAGCAGAGTTCCCACGTCTCAGAGCTCGTTCTTGTTTTTTGGGTTATTGCCAGGTCACTGTGTGTGCGAGTGCTGACCTCTATGTCCATTGTGGTACTGAATTACCTTTCATAACATATAATGCTGCCCCTATGTAGAAGAATATAACTACTACTAGACTGTGGCCCGATTCTAACGCATCGGGTATTCTAGAATATGCATGTCCCCGTAGTATATGGACAATGATGATTCCAGAATTCGCGGCAGACTGTTCCCGTCGCTGATTGGTCGAGGCAACCTTTATGACATCATCGTCGCCATGGCAACCATTATGACATCATCGTCGCTGTGCCCTGCCTGGCGGCCTCGACCAATCAGAGAGCCGGGATTTCCAAGACAGACAGACAGACAGACAGACGGAAAAACCCTTAGACAATTATATATATAGATAATACTGCCCCTATGTACAAGAATATAACTACTATAATACTGCTCCTATGTACAAGAATATAACTACTATAATACTGCTCCTATGTACAAGTATATAGCTACTATAATACTGCCCCTATGTACAAGAATATAACTACTATAATGCTGCCCCTTTGTACAAGAATATAACTACTATAATACTGCATCTATGTGCAAGAATATAACTACTATAATACTGCCCCTATGTACAAGAATATAACTACTATAATACTGCCCCTATGTACAAGAATATAACTACTATAATACTGCCTCCTATGTACATGAATATTACTACTATAATACTGCTCCTATGTACAAGAATATAACTACTATAATGCTGCTCCTATGTACAAGAATATAACTACTATAATACTGCTCCTATGTACAAGAATATATCTACTATAATACTGCTCCTATGTACAAGAATATAACTACTATAATACTGCCTCCTATGTACATGAATATTACTACTATAATACTGCTCCTATGTACAAGAATATAACTACTATAATGCTGCTCCTATGTGCAAGAATATAACTACTATAATACTGCTCCTATGTACAAGAATATAACTACTATAATACTGCCCCTATGTACATTAATCTTCCCGCTATAATACTGCCTCTTGTAGTGGAAACCTCATCCCCTCTTTTATTGTGCAGAATCTACTCCTCCTCTGGGATTCGGTTTTCTCTCCAGGGTCTCCGTAGCAGGTGGAAGGATCCTTGAGGAGGAGCGAAGGTAGCGGTCATACCCCGTGCCTTAGGGGTCACTACAACTCCTCTATCCCACAAACAGTCGCCAGCATTATAATGGGCACATGGTAGTTTGGGCTCAGGAGCTTTAAGTATACAGAACTCTGAATCACGGAGGAGAATATTTACAAAAGTCGTATATTTATTGGGGATTGATTGAATTTTACGGTGAATCATGCTTATCATCATGGAGGGAACATGCTCCATTGTTGTTGGTAGGAAGTTTATATTTGAATGTATTAAATCCTCTTTACATGTGACACATTTCAATAAAAATGGTTCTTAATCACTACAAAGCACTAAATCAACAGCAAAAACTCGAGCGGAAAGATTATCCCATCCACACTATTGTGCGCCGCTTATCTTTACATTTGTGCTGCAGGTTTCTTATTGCTATGGTTGCATAGAAGATAAAAGAAGACAAACAAAAGCTTTTCAAAGTCCCCTCAGCCCCTATCACCAAGCGATTTTCCATTTCCAGCTGGGCCCCTAAGAACATCTCAAGTGTTTGATGACCTGAGGGGCAGAAGATGGAAGTCACTTGGGTTAAGAGTCCTTACATGGCGGCCTCAGGACACAATGTCTGAGCAGGTGCCTGACGCGTGAACTGAGGCCTCAAGTGTTACTTCCCATAGACATCCCGAATTCCACCCTTATCTCAGGTCTGGAGTGCTATCTGTCTATTCTGAGGATCTGCGAGAGAGGAGTCTGAGCAACATGGCTCCATAATACCGCCATGGGCTGCATAAAGATAATACAGCACAAGTGTGTGCAAATGTATACACACAGTATAGTAGAGGAATCAACCCTGGGTTACTGGTGGTTTACCTCTATGTACAAGAATATAACTACTACTATAATACTGCCCCTATGTACAAGAATATAACTACTATAATACTGCTCCTATGTACAAGAATATAACTACTATAATACTGCCCCTATGTACAAGAATATAACTACTATAATACTGCCCCCTATGTACAAGACTACAACTACTATAATACTGCCCCCTATGTACAAGACTACAACTACTATAATACTGCCCCTATGTACAAGAATACAACTACTATAATACTGCCCCCTAGGTACAAGAATATAACTACTATAATACTGCCCCCTATGTACAAGACTACAACTACTATAATACTGCCCTCTATGTACAAGAATATAACTACTATAATACTGCTCCTATGGACAAGAATATAACTGCTATAATACTGCTCATATGGACATGAATATAACTACTATAATACTGCCCCCTATGTACAAGAATATGACTACTATAATACTGCCCCTGTGTAGAAGAATATAACTTCTATAATACTGCCCCCTATGTACAAGAATATAACTTCTATAATACTGCTCCTATGTACAAGAATATAACTTCTATAATACTGCCCCTATGTACAAGAATATAACTACTATATTACTGCCCCTATGTACAAGAATATAACTACTATAATACTGCTACCTATGTACAAGAATATAACTACTATAATACTTCTACCTATGTACAAGAATATAGCTACTATTACACTGCCCCTATGTACAAGAATATAACTACTATAATACTGCTACCTATGTACAAGAATATAGCTACTATTACACTGCCCCTATGTACAAGAATATAACTACTATAATACTGCTACCTATGTACAAGAATATAGCTACTATTACACTGCCCCCTATGTAATAAGCCTATGTACAGTATACTGTATATATTAGTTCTATACGTAGGGCGGTACTTACAGTGGCGTTTTTTGCTGTTTATGCAAATGGTAATAACTGTGAATTTGACAGTCGGGGGAGACAATAAGTTAACATGACCTCTCTGCGGTATCGCGGTACAAACATTTCCCATGGTGACAGTAATGAACATGACAGTGCCACCCCAGCTATGAATTTTTAATTCCCAACTTCAGAGGAGAATTCTCGGTGCAGGATAAATGTTTGATCTTCTCTCTTCTCCCTCCGAATGTTTCTCTCTAATATGAGTGTTAAAAGGAATATTGGCATTTCTAGCTCTCCTCTGATGCTTAACCCTTCCAATTTAATCATGCAATCCTTAAAGGGCCACTCCATGCATTTTGCAATGCTGAGGTGTGGCATTTGCATACAGCAAATGTGATTTTAAAAAAAAGTCACATGGCTTTCGATGGATTTTTTTTTTTCAAGAAAGAACGACACCCTGCTCTATATGTCATGTCTGGTATTGCAGCTCCGATCAATTTAATGCATCAGATATCACGCCTTCTCCTCCTCTCTTGACATATGTCTCACTTAAATTCATAGGGGGCAGTATGAAAGGTAACAGAGGGCACTAGAGACGTTTAGACTCACAGGAACCTAGAATTGGGCTTCCAAAGCTGTAACATGCACTGCCAGCAATTACTTAGCAGGGGGTGACAATGAGCTGAGGGCTGATGGGAGTGGTAGTGCATGTCATAGAAAATATTAAGATACACAACTCCACTCACCCCCCCTCCACTCCCCCCATACACACACACACACACACACACACACACACACACACTTTGCAGTAGTAGAAATACCTTACAATTTACAAATATCTTTTGGTAATAGGAACACATGTTTAACATTTGGAAGAGAGTAAATTAAGTATAGTTAGGAGGTGAGGAAACTAAGATAGGAAGAGCTAACCATTCAAGTTCCCTTTGAAGCCAGGAGTCCCTGCGTGAACAGGTGATTACAGCAGGATGTCTATTGTGGTCTCCAGGATGAGCTTCCTTTCATCAAAACAACTTGCAGCCAGCTTGGCTCCGGTGGTCCAGATAGAAATATTGGGGTTTTGTATCGACCCATTATTTATGATATGTAGATATTCTGTGTCATAACGAGGGTATGGGCGTGACATACTCATTCACTTTTCTGTGGGTTCCCTACAATCCCTCCAACTAAATAACTGCCTGATAGATGGTGTGAAGCGGGTCATGTTTGGTCTCTGGGTAACGGTAAAATCATGATAAAAAATCTGAAGGTAATATGTCCCGCCTGTGATCTCCAGGGGCGGAAATATCCTGGAAATTGGAAATCTCGTAATTTTCTGAAACTGAAGACATCTTGATCTGGGTTCCTGCAGAGCGATACACATCAGTGTATGCATGATTCCAGTTCACTGGATGTTTCTAATCAAAATGCTCTCCTTCGCTGGCTGACCATCTCTGTGACCAGTGTACTAAGGTTATTTTGCTTCTCCTTTTATTTTATGTAACTGTATATGCTATATGGTTTTGTCCGCTTTGTAAAATCTGTTGTATATTTTTTTAATAATCACTGCCTATCATTCTGGATTAAATATAAAATGTAATAGTTCTGTTCCTCTTGTTCTGTAAACCGCACCCCTGAAATCATACACTACCAGAAGCAGGTGTCCGATCGGCCTGTAAAAAAACAATAGGTAGTCGCAGCAAGTAGTTCTTTTGTTATCATGGAGTTGGTCACTGTTCCGGGGTATATATGTACTCCATGTGTTGGAATCAGAGGTGTATATACCATACGTTCACTGTTAGTTGTCCAGTCACTGGCCTATTAGTGCTCACATCCGCAGTCTCATTCGTTAATCGTCAGTAAATCGTGTAATTGTCCTGGCGATAGGGGGCAGCAGAGGGCTGTTTGTGAAGAAAAGGGTAACAGCGGCGTGGTCTCTCCAGTTTCACCTTTGACAATTCAGATGAAAAATAGGCCCAATTTATCATTTTTCTATTTTTTTAAGTCAGTTTTTTGTCTTGTGATTTTTATTGACTTTGTCGGCGCTAAATTTTTCAAAATGAATTTTCCACAAAATTAAAAATTGCTATTTTTTTTAAGTCATTAACTATTTTTTTCTGCCTTTTTATCCCCAAAAAGTCACGTTTTCTGCTAAGATGTTGTAAAATCTGCCTCCAAAATTCATCATATACATAAAATCCCTCCTCGAGGGCGGGGAAGGTGGGGGGAGGGGGAACTGGATGACATTTGCACTAAAGTTGTGCAAGTTTTTAAAAAGTTGCAATTGGTGAGTCAGCCGAAAAAAATCTGAAAACTCCAAACCCCCTCTACAGTGATGAACATAATAACATAGAGTGAACACATATAAAACAGATTATAAAAAAAAGGCGCAAAATAAAATATGAACACAAATGACACAAATGCAATAATAAATCAGGCCCTCAGATATCTAAAAGGTTCCTTTCCTGGTCCTGCTTACAATGATTGATGCGAGTAATAGTTTTTTCACAGGAGATTGACTTCTGTGACACATGGTAACAAACCTTCAGCTGTGAGAATAGGACCGGTTTTTTTAGGATTTTTGCCCACAAAGCAGAAGTGACCCAACTTCTTCCCAAAGAGCAGAGAAATTGGAAGGTAAGATGATGAGACAGAAATGAATGCCGCGTCTGATCGGTGCGAGCGGGATCTATTTGCATACTAATTATACAGAACAGATATATGCAGATTTCGGGATCCGTGATTATAAGGAGACTGTAAATACATGACACTTTAATGAGGCGGCTTCTCTTTGATTTCCATCTTCCTTCATGCCCTATCTTGTCTTACCACTGTCTGAGCAAAGAGAAAACTGCTTAGAATTGAGATTCAAGCGTTTAAGCAGCCTGTGGGCGGGGGCGGGCACTCTTACTCATGGGCGGGTCCGACCTACTCAAAGCTCCTCCTCTTCCTTGTAACTATAAAAATGTTAGTAAAAAATGAGGAAGATGGGGATGTAGGAACACAAAAATTAAAATGGGTCCTCTTCTGGGGCTGAATAATACTACCACACCCCTAGCTACCTGGTCAGGTGGGCTTGGTTCCTAGTTGACCCATCTTTTTGTTAAGACACTTGGGGTTATTTTTCATCCCTTGTTTGTAGGACCCAGTCTCATCTGGGCCCCACATTACCCTTTATTGAAAATTTGCCCTTGTAAAGAGGGGTCAAACCAGTGCAAGGACCACCCACTATATCATAGCTGTCTCTATATTGGACCACAAGGAGGTGGGGTTTATGCAAACATTACCCAAAATTGGACCTTCCAGGATGGGTGAGGGGTGCTCCCTGGCCAGTCTTAAACACTCCCAGAAGTGTTGGCAACTATGTAAGTATCCTATTCACCTTACAAAATGATGTCCCCCTTTGCACAGTGTCACCCCCTAGGTAATGAACAGGATACAGACTGACAATAGAAGTGGGGATAAGGAGCGTCTTTGCCTCTATCGGTCAAAAAGTCGCAAAAACATCCAGTGCTGCAGTAGTTATGCATCAGTAATGTACTAGCAGCTCTCTCTAGAGGGCAGCAGAGAATCTTCTATTTCAACAAAACTTTTCCTGTTCTCTGCCCAAATGTAGAGACCTGATAGTTAGACCCCGGCCTTGGCCTCAGCTGGCACCACATGCTCTTTTATAACCAATACAACCTACTTGAAAATATAACAAGTAACACAAAAATGGTAAAACCAAAATATTTTATTAAATAATATAAAGACACCAACAAAACAAAACACAGAAAAACTGGAGGAGACACGCAAAATATATTAGATACTGATATCATTAGCAAAAATATATCTGATGTACAATAGTATTATGTCCTTTACTTGCTAGAAATGCTTGTGCACACATGGGCAACAGGCAGGGAGCCACCATAAAAGTGATTGAGGTATATGGTGCACCATACAAAATACTGATAGCAATACAAATCAAAATACACGATATGATGTTAATAAGGTTAATAAAAGGTAACTTCTGCTATCCAAATATAAGGTGCAGAGTGCTAAGCAATACAAAACCCCAAGGTATAATACCTATACAATTATAAAATAATCTCTGTGAGATACAATGGGATCCTAAGGTGCATTGTGCATATGGTGGACCTTACCGGTGCTCATGCTAGCGTTCCTGTGTCTCAACCCCGCACTCCAACGCGCGTTTCGCAGCACGTCGCTTCCTCAGGGAGTGATATAGGGTAGGTATACTGCCTGCTTCTTATATGTTGCCCCCAGTAGTTTAGCCAATAACGACGCTTTAGGCGGCGCATCCCACGTCGCCGCAGCAAAGGCGTCCCCGGCACATGACCCGCGGCAACGTCACAGGAAGGCGCCCAAGCGCCTCCGATGACGTCACAAGCGGATCACGCGACAAGGTCCGCCCGCCCCGGACACAGAGGATGCGCACAAGCGCCGCAACCGCCATATCTATGATGGGCAAATGAAAGGGCAAGTAATCTAGACATGATGCTATTGGTGGCGCATCTCACGTCACCGGAATGTAGGCGCCCCCAGCACACGATCAGCGGCCACGTCACAGGAAGGCGCCAAAGCGCCGCCTGCAACGCCGCAAGCGGATCACGCGACTAGGGACGCCCACCCGGCCACAGAGGATGCGCGCAAGTACCATGGCCGCCATATTGAAACTGGGCAAATTGAAGGGCAATCAAAACTAAATAAAGAAGTATAATATTAAATAATGACCAGTGCGATGCCGAGTAACACCTCGCATGCCGCCGCAGCGACCGCAACCTACTGCGCATGCC
Organism: Ranitomeya imitator; assembly: GCF_032444005.1. Taxonomy (NCBI): domain Eukaryota; kingdom Metazoa; phylum Chordata; class Amphibia; order Anura; family Dendrobatidae; genus Ranitomeya; species Ranitomeya imitator. The sequence goes on from NC_091288.1 coordinate 209,437,143, forward strand.
CACGGCGGCACCACAAACAAACGCATAAGCGCTATCCGTGATGCCCCGAATGGGAGCCACAGCGGGGCAGGCACACAGATACATGAGAAGCGCACCGGCATCACACAGGTACCACTAAATAAAAACGAGCAAATAGTAGATTTATATTAGATTTGAAAGATACCAAGATATGAGGATATAATATATAACAATAGGGAAATCCTAGACCAATAATTGAATGAAAGTGAAAAATGTGAAAAAGATATAAAATTATATAAAATACAAAAAAAGAAAAAAGTGATCTGATGTAAAAATAAAAAATAAGGTGTATATATTAATATATATATTTTATCATAATATTGACATTCACTATTGTATAAACAGATATATTATTAATTAAGAAAAAATACAAAACTAAAAAATGTTAACACAGTACAGAATCCCATCTTGAAATAATGTGCATAAGTGTTCACTGTGAATACTGAGGTCCAGGATTTTTCTCCTCAAATAGTTGTCTGTTCTTCTTCACTTTCATAGCCCATCATGATAAATATCCGTATATTAAAGACACATCAAAGTCCTAAAGATAATGATAAAAATAATTATAATCAAAACAAAAAAAAAAAAAAAAAAATCAGAGACAACCCCAGTCCAGTATAGCGACCAACTTGCAGTAACCACCCTATATAAAAGAACTTTTAAACGAGGACAACACTTAAATTAAAAATATATAGTATATTTCTGTATATGAATGAATAAAAACAACACAAAAGATATATATATTAAAAAATAATAATTAAAAAACAGGCAGACGACAGCATAGAGATCTATACGGGAAAGGGAGAATTTATAGAAAACTAGAGAAGCCCCATTGGTCATTAAGACCATGTGGCTTCACTGTTCTCAAATTGGTGATCCAGCGGCATTCTTTCTGGGCTAACTTATTCATGATATTTCCCCCACGAATGCCCAAATGTACCACATCAATACCTCTTACTTGAAGTTCTATCGGTCCAGATGGATGAAATTTCTGGTAATGGGCTGGTATTGTCTTTAATTTTACAAGATCCTCTTTCTGCGGGTTCTCTATATTCAAGAGTCTTGCGGATCTGATGTCTCTTACATGTTCCAATATTCGCACTCGAAGTTGCCTTGACGTAAGTCCCACGTAAATAAGCCCACATGGGCAAGTCAGATAATATATGACTGATATGGTTCTGCAATTAATCGAGTGGACAATTTTGTAGTCCCGTGTTTTAGATGAGTTACTAAATGTTTCTGCCTTGACCATGTATTTGCAGGCACTACAAGTCCCACATGCACGGGATCCCCACTTGGGTCCTCTTGATTCAAAAATAAAGTTGGATTTGGGTGCTACATAGTGACTATGTGTAATGGTCTCACCAATAGTTCGACTTCTTCTTGCCACTATAAGCGGCCTATCTTCAACAAGTTTTGCAAGACCAGGATCCTGTTTCAAAATTGGCCAGAATTGATTAAATATATTATTCATATCTTTCCATCTACTATGAAAATTTGTGATAATCCGCAGTCGAGAATCTTCTTTTTTTGTAACTTTATTCTGTAGTAACAAATTTCGATCCAATTCTTTGGCTTGTTGGTAACCTTGGTTAATGTCCTCAAATTTATATCCTCGATCCAAAAATCTACTTGTCATGTCTCGGGCCTGTATCTCAAATTCTTCGTTAGTATCGCAGATTCTTTTAGCACGAATAAACTGTCCTTTGGGAATCGCTCTGATAGTATGTCTCGGATGTGCTGATTTTGCATGTAACACCGAGTTGGTGCTAGTTTCTTTTCGGAAGATTGTACTATGGATGCACCCTGTCTCATCCACCGTCAGTTGTAAATCCAGAAAGTCTATCTTATTCGTGGTGATCTTAAAAGTAAGTTTCACATTCCAGTTGTTGTCGTTCAGATATACGAGAAATTTATCCAGTTCCTTTCTTTCACCCTGCCATATAAACAACAGGTCATCTATGAAGCGCATCCAACTCACCACAGATGGACCTTGAACATCATTAAGGTATGACAGCATATGTTCGCGTTCCCAATGACCCATAAAGAGGTTGGCATATGAGGGTGCAAAAGCCGCCCCCATAGCCACGCCTCGCTGCTGTACGTAATGCCTATCCTTAAACGTAAAATAATTGTGGGTCAATGCGTATTCCAACAATTCCATTAGCAGATGTAGTAATTCACCATCAATACCTTTATTTGACAAAAAGAACTTTGCTGCAGAGATTCCCTGTTCGTGATTAATACAAGTGTAAAGGGATTCCACATCTCCAGTAATGAGAAACATATCTAGTTCCAATGTGGCCCCTTGTAACCTCTGTAAAACATCTGCAGAGTCCCTTACATATGAGGGCAATTCCTCTACACAGGGCTTGAGATAGTAATCCAGGAATCTACATACTGGTTCATTCAATCCCCCACACCCTGATACGATGGGCCGACCGGGTGGTTTGGACAGGTCTTTATGCACCTTGGGTAGGAAATAAATTGTTGGAATAACTGGATGATTAATGCGTAAGCCTTCCCAAATATTTTTAGTAATGAGGCCTCTCTCCAGTGCATCATCCAAGATACAAAAAAGTTGCCTTTGAAAGGCGGCAGTGGGGTCTGAAGCCAATTTCTGATAACACTGAGTATCATTAAGCTGTTTAAATGCCTCATTTTCATAAAGTTGTACTGGCCAGACCACCACATTGCCGCCTTTGTCGGCCGGTTTAAAAACGACTTGTTTCATATTTTTTAATTCATTTAATGCTTGTCGTTGTGCCACTGTTAAATTGTCAAAAGGTCTATGTATTTTGAGTTGGTACAATTCATTACACACCATCCTAACAAATATCTCCACAGATGGATTTAAAGAGATTGGTGGGAAATTTGTTGACTTTTTCCTAATAAAATCCGGAAACTTACTTGGTGTTTGTTCTTGTTGCTCGAGAAGTAGCTCCTCTAGTGCGCGAAGCGCTTCCAATTCCGCTTCTGTTGAAAAGAATGCATTAGAATGATTCTTACTTTCGTGGAACTTCTTTAAAAGAAGTTTTCGAGCAAACAAGAAGACATCCTTAATTGCTATAAAAGCATCAAAGTTAGACGTAGGGCAGAAAGTCAAGCCCAAGGAGAGAACCGATATTTGAGCTGGTGATAGAACGATATCGGACAGATTAATTACCTTTAAACTATTACTTTGTGTTGGCTCTTGATATTTGTTGTAATTTCGCCCGTTCGTCCTTTGGCGGGTATTGTATCGCCTTGGATTAGCTGATACACTTGACTCAGCTGATATATGTGAGGAGCTACTAGAGATTGAGGCAATGGAGTTAGTACGGGTGAGGTTTTCATTCTTCCTCCATCTGTAAACCATATTTTGCTGGTAGTCAGTTTGGTCCCTCTGAAATTTTTGGGTTTTGGTTTTCTTGAGATCTTCTTCCCATTTTATATAGTCTCTATTTAATTCCTCCTCAAATACAGTCATTTCCACTGCTGACATTTTGTCTTTAAGCCTATCCTGAATAGTCCGTATCTGTCCCTCTATTTCTTCTAATTTTTTCTGGTCAAGAGAAATTAGTAGTTCCAAAAATGTTCTGGAACAATTATGACAAGCTTCCTCCCATTTATTTTTTATTCCCATATCATCAACTATAAAAGAGGGAAATATTTGTACACGCAACCCTCTAGGGACAAGTCTCCGTTGTAAGTATTGTTCAAGAGTTTTACTGTTCCACCAGGTTTTAGTGCGTTTAAACAAAAGATCCCTTAGCTGCCGTCTGTCCGCCATTAAAACATCACTACTAGTATTAACAACCACATTCTTATCTGGATTGTCCCCAAAAATTGTAGATATCTGTGAAAGCCAGTTAGTGTCCCGACTTTTATAATCCATGGTAGAAGGGGTTACTCCTGGAAAACAAAATATACTTTACCAAAAAAACCAAAGAGAGAAGTCTAACCCAATTCCTTTATATCGTTCCAAGTAGAAACAGAAGCATATAACCAATACAACCTACTTGAAAATATAACAAGTAACACAAAAATGGTAAAACCAAAATATTTTATTAAATAATATAAAGACACCAACAAAACAAAACACAGAAAAACTGGAGGAGACACGCAAAATATATTAGATACTGATATCATTAGCAAAAATATATCTGATGTACAATAGTATTATGTCCTTTACTTGCTAGAAATGCTTGTGCACACATGGGCAACAGGCAGGGAGCCACCATAAAAGTGATTGAGGTATATGGTGCACCATACAAAATACTGATAGCAATACAAATCAAAATACACGATATGATGTTAATAAGGTTAATAAAAGGTAACTTCTGCTATCCAAATATAAGGTGCAGAGTGCTAAGCAATACAAAACCCCAAGGTATAATACCTATACAATTATAAAATAATCTCTGTGAGATACAATGGGATCCTAAGGTGCATTGTGCATATGGTGGACCTTACCGGTGCTCATGCTAGCGTTCCTGTGTCTCAACCCCGCACTCCAACGCGCGTTTCGCAGCACGTCGCTTCCTCAGGGAGTGATATAGGGTAGGTATACTGCCTGCTTCTTATATGTTGCCCCCAGTAGTTTAGCCAATAACGACGCTTTAGGCGGCGCATCCCACGTCGCCGCAGCAAAGGCGTCCCCGGCACATGACCCGCGGCAACGTCACAGGAAGGCGCCCAAGCGCCTCCGATGACGTCACAAGCGGATCACGCGACAAGGTCCGCCCGCCCCGGACACAGAGATTCCGGTGACGTGAGATGCGCCACCAATAGCATCATGTCTAGATTACTTGCCCTTTCATTTGCCCATCATAGATATGGCGGTTGCGGCGCTTGTGCGCATCCTCTGTGTCCGGGGCGGGCGGACCTTGTCGCGTGATCCGCTTGTGACGTCATCGGAGGCGCTTGGGCGCCTTCCTGTGACGTTGCCGCGGGTCATGTGCCGGGGACGCCTTTGCTGCGGCGACGTGGGATGCGCCGCCTAAAGCGTCGTTATTGGCTAAACTACTGGGGGCAACATATAAGAAGCAGGCAGTATACCTACCCTATATCACTCCCTGAGGAAGCGACGTGCTGCGAAACGCGCGTTGGAGTGCGGGGTTGAGACACAGGAACGCTAGCATGAGCACCGGTAAGGTCCACCATATGCACAATGCACCTTAGGATCCCATTGTATCTCACAGAGATTATTTTATAATTGTATAGGTATTATACCTTGGGGTTTTGTATTGCTTAGCACTCTGCACCTTATATTTGGATAGCAGAAGTTACCTTTTATTAACCTTATTAACATCATATCGTGTATTTTGATTTGTATTGCTATCAGTATTTTGTATGGTGCACCATATACCTCAATCACTTTTATGGTGGCTCCCTGCCTGTTGCCCATGTGTGCACAAGCATTTCTAGCAAGTAAAGGACATAATACTATTGTACATCAGATATATTTTTGCTAATGATATCAGTATCTAATATATTTTGCGTGTCTCCTCCAGTTTTTCTGTGTTTTGTTTTGTTGGTGTCTTTATATTATTTAATAAAATATTTTGGTTTTACCATTTTTGTGTTACTTGTTATATTTTCAAGTAGGTTGTATTGGTTATATGCTTCTGTTTCTACTTGGAACGATATAAAGGAATTGGGTTAGACTTCTCTCTTTGGTTTTTTTGGTAAAGTATATTTTGTTTTCCAGGAGTAACCCCTTCTACCATGGATTATAAAAGTCGGGACACTAACTGGCTTTCACAGATATCTACAATTTTTGGGGACAATCCAGATAAGAATGTGGTTGTTAATACTAGTAGTGATGTTTTAATGGCGGACAGACGGCAGCTAAGGGATCTTTTGTTTAAACGCACTAAAACCTGGTGGAACAGTAAAACTCTTGAACAATACTTACAACGGAGACTTGTCCCTAGAGGGTTGCGTGTACAAATATTTCCCTCTTTTATAGTTGATGATATGGGAATAAAAAATAAATGGGAGGAAGCTTGTCATAATTGTTCCAGAACATTTTTGGAACTACTAATTTCTCTTGACCAGAAAAAATTAGAAGAAATAGAGGGACAGATACGGACTATTCAGGATAGGCTTAAAGACAAAATGTCAGCAGTGGAAATGACTGTATTTGAGGAGGAATTAAATAGAGACTATATAAAATGGGAAGAAGATCTCAAGAAAACCAAAACCCAAAAATTTCAGAGGGACCAAACTGACTACCAGCAAAATATGGTTTACAGATGGAGGAAGAATGAAAACCTCACCCGTACTAACTCCATTGCCTCAATCTCTAGTAGCTCCTCACATATATCAGCTGAGTCAAGTGTATCAGCTAATCCAAGGCGATACAATACCCGCCAAAGGACGAACGGGCGAAATTACAACAAATATCAAGAGCCAACACAAAGTAATAGTTTAAAGGTAATTAATCTGTCCGATATCGTTCTATCACCAGCTCAAATATCGGTTCTCTCCTTGGGCTTGACTTTCTGCCCTACGTCTAACTTTGATGCTTTTATAGCAATTAAGGATGTCTTCTTGTTTGCTCGAAAACTTCTTTTAAAGAAGTTCCACGAAAGTAAGAATCATTCTAATGCATTCTTTTCAACAGAAGCGGAATTGGAAGCGCTTCGCGCACTAGAGGAGCTACTTCTCGAGCAACAAGAACAAACACCAAGTAAGTTTCCGGATTTTATTAGGAAAAAGTCAACAAATTTCCCACCAATCTCTTTAAATCCATCTGTGGAGATATTTGTTAGGATGGTGTGTAATGAATTGTACCAACTCAAAATACATAGACCTTTTGACAATTTAACAGTGGCACAACGACAAGCATTAAATGAATTAAAAAATATGAAACAAGTCGTTTTTAAACCGGCCGACAAAGGCGGCAATGTGGTGGTCTGGCCAGTACAACTTTATGAAAATGAGGCATTTAAACAGCTTAATGATACTCAGTGTTATCAGAAATTGGCTTCAGACCCCACTGCCGCCTTTCAAAGGCAACTTTTTTGTATCTTGGATGATGCACTGGAGAGAGGCCTCATTACTAAAAATATTTGGGAAGGCTTACGCATTAATCATCCAGTTATTCCAACAATTTATTTCCTACCCAAGGTGCATAAAGACCTGTCCAAACCACCCGGTCGGCCCATCGTATCAGGGTGTGGGGGATTGAATGAACCAGTATGTAGATTCCTGGATTACTATCTCAAGCCCTGTGTAGAGGAATTGCCCTCATATGTAAGGGACTCTGCAGATGTTTTACAGAGGTTACAAGGGGCCACATTGGAACTAGATATGTTTCTCATTACTGGAGATGTGGAATCCCTTTACACTTGTATTAATCACGAACAGGGAATCTCTGCAGCAAAGTTCTTTTTGTCAAATAAAGGTATTGATGGTGAATTACTACATCTGCTAATGGAATTGTTGGAATACGCATTGACCCACAATTATTTTACGTTTAAGGATAGGCATTACGTACAGCAGCGAGGCGTGGCTATGGGGGCGGCTTTTGCACCCTCATATGCCAACCTCTTTATGGGTCATTGGGAACGCGAACATATGCTGTCATACCTTAATGATGTTCAAGGTCCATCTGTGGTGAGTTGGATGCGCTTCATAGATGACCTGTTGTTTATATGGCAGGGTGAAAGAAAGGAACTGGATAAATTTCTCGTATATCTGAACGACAACAACTGGAATGTGAAACTTACTTTTAAGATCACCACGAATAAGATAGACTTTCTGGATTTACAACTGACGGTGGATGAGACAGGGTGCATCCATAGTACAATCTTCCGAAAAGAAACTAGCACCAACTCGGTGTTACATGCAAAATCAGCACATCCGAGACATACTATCAGAGCGATTCCCAAAGGACAGTTTATTCGTGCTAAAAGAATCTGCGATACTAACGAAGAATTTGAGATACAGGCCCGAGACATGACAAGTAGATTTTTGGATCGAGGATATAAATTTGAGGACATTAACCAAGGTTACCAACAAGCCAAAGAATTGGATCGAAATTTGTTACTACAGAATAAAGTTACAAAAAAAGAAGATTCTCGACTGCGGATTATCACAAATTTTCATAGTAGATGGAAAGATATGAATAATATATTTAATCAATTCTGGCCAATTTTGAAACAGGATCCTGGTCTTGCAAAACTTGTTGAAGATAGGCCGCTTATAGTGGCAAGAAGAAGTCGAACTATTGGTGAGACCATTACACATAGTCACTATGTAGCACCCAAATCCAACTTTATTTTTGAATCAAGAGGACCCAAGTGGGGATCCCGTGCATGTGGGACTTGTAGTGCCTGCAAATACATGGTCAAGGCAGAAACATTTAGTAACTCATCTAAAACACGGGACTACAAAATTGTCCACTCGATTAATTGCAGAACCATATCAGTCATATATTATCTGACTTGCCCATGTGGGCTTATTTACGTGGGACTTACGTCAAGGCAACTTCGAGTGCGAATATTGGAACATGTAAGAGACATCAGATCCGCAAGACTCTTGAATATAGAGAACCCGCAGAAAGAGGATCTTGTAAAATTAAAGACAATACCAGCCCATTACCAGAAATTTCATCCATCTGGACCGATAGAACTTCAAGTAAGAGGTATTGATGTGGTACATTTGGGCATTCGTGGGGGAAATATCATGAATAAGTTAGCCCAGAAAGAATGCCGCTGGATCACCAATTTGAGAACAGTGAAGCCACATGGTCTTAATGACCAATGGGGCTTCTCTAGTTTTCTATAAATTCTCCCTTTCCCGTATAGATCTCTATGCTGTCGTCTGCCTGTTTTTTAATTATTATTTTTTAATATATATATCTTTTGTGTTGTTTTTATTCATTCATATACAGAAATATACTATATATTTTTAATTTAAGTGTTGTCCTCGTTTAAAAGTTCTTTTATATAGGGTGGTTACTGCAAGTTGGTCGCTATACTGGACTGGGGTTGTCTCTGATTTTTTTTTTTTTTTTTTTTTGTTTTGATTATAATTATTTTTATCATTATCTTTAGGACTTTGATGTGTCTTTAATATACGGATATTTATCATGATGGGCTATGAAAGTGAAGAAGAACAGACAACTATTTGAGGAGAAAAATCCTGGACCTCAGTATTCACAGTGAACACTTATGCACATTATTTCAAGATGGGATTCTGTACTGTGTTAACATTTTTTAGTTTTGTATTTTTTCTTAATTAATAATATATCTGTTTATACAATAGTGAATGTCAATATTATGATAAAATATATATATTAATATATACACCTTATTTTTTATTTTTACATCAGATCACTTTTTTCTTTTTTTGTATTTTATATAATTTTATATCTTTTTCACATTTTTCACTTTCATTCAATTATTGGTCTAGGATTTCCCTATTGTTATATATTATATCCTCATATCTTGGTATCTTTCAAATCTAATATAAATCTACTATTTGCTCGTTTTTATTTAGTGGTACCTGTGTGATGCCGGTGCGCTTCTCATGTATCTGTGTGCCTGCCCCGCTGTGGCTCCCATTCGGGGCATCACGGATAGCGCTTATGCGTTTGTTTGTGGTGCCGCCGTGGGCATGCGCAGTAGGTTGCGGTCGCTGCGGCGGCATGCGAGGTGTTACTCGGCATCGCACTGGTCATTATTTAATATTATACTTCTTTATTTAGTTTTGATTGCCCTTCAATTTGCCCAGTTTCAATATGGCGGCCATGGTACTTGCGCGCATCCTCTGTGGCCGGGTGGGCGTCCCTAGTCGCGTGATCCGCTTGCGGCGTTGCAGGCGGCGCTTTGGCGCCTTCCTGTGACGTGGCCGCTGATCGTGTGCTGGGGGCGCCTACATTCCGGTGACGTGAGATGCGCCACCAATAGCATCATGTCTAGATTACTTGCCCTTTCATTTGCCCATCATAGATATGGCGGTTGCGGCGCTTGTGCGCATCCTCTGTGTCCGGGGCGGGCGGACCTTGTCGCGTGATCCGCTTGTGACGTCATCGGAGGCGCTTGGGCGCCTTCCTGTGACGTTGCCGCGGGTCATGTGCCGGGGACGCCTTTGCTGCGGCGACGTGGGATGCGCCGCCTAAAGCGTCGTTATTGGCTAAACTACTGGGGGCAACATATAAGAAGCAGGCAGTATACCTACCCTATATCACTCCCTGAGGAAGCGACGTGCTGCGAAACGCGCGTTGGAGTGCGGGGTTGAGACACAGGAACGCTAGCATGAGCACCGGTAAGGTCCACCATATGCACAATGCACCTTAGGATCCCATTGTATCTCACAGAGATTATTTTATAATTGTATAGGTATTATACCTTGGGGTTTTGTATTGCTTAGCACTCTGCACCTTATATTTGGATAGCAGAAGTTACCTTTTATTAACCTTATTAACATCATATCGTGTATTTTGATTTGTATTGCTATCAGTATTTTGTATGGTGCACCATATACCTCAATCACTTTTATGGTGGCTCCCTGCCTGTTGCCCATGTGTGCACAAGCATTTCTAGCAAGTAAAGGACATAATACTATTGTACATCAGATATATTTTTGCTAATGATATCAGTATCTAATATATTTTGCGTGTCTCCTCCAGTTTTTCTGTGTTTTGTTTTGTTGGTGTCTTTATATTATTTAATAAAATATTTTGGTTTTACCATTTTTGTGTTACTTGTTATATTTTCAAGTAGGTTGTATTGGTTATATGCTTCTGTTTCTACTTGGAACGATATAAAGGAATTGGGTTAGACTTCTCTCTTTGGTTTTTTTGGTAAAGTATATTTTGTTTTCCAGGAGTAACCCCTTCTACCATGGATTATAAAAGTCGGGACACTAACTGGCTTTCACAGATATCTACAATTTTTGGGGACAATCCAGATAAGAATGTGGTTGTTAATACTAGTAGTGATGTTTTAATGGCGGACAGACGGCAGCTAAGGGATCTTTTGTTTAAACGCACTAAAACCTGGTGGAACAGTAAAACTCTTGAACAATACTTACAACGGAGACTTGTCCCTAGAGGGTTGCGTGTACAAATATTTCCCTCTTTTATAGTTGATGATATGGGAATAAAAAATAAATGGGAGGAAGCTTGTCATAATTGTTCCAGAACATTTTTGGAACTACTAATTTCTCTTGACCAGAAAAAATTAGAAGAAATAGAGGGACAGATACGGACTATTCAGGATAGGCTTAAAGACAAAATGTCAGCAGTGGAAATGACTGTATTTGAGGAGGAATTAAATAGAGACTATATAAAATGGGAAGAAGATCTCAAGAAAACCAAAACCCAAAAATTTCAGAGGGACCAAACTGACTACCAGCAAAATATGGTTTACAGATGGAGGAAGAATGAAAACCTCACCCGTACTAACTCCATTGCCTCAATCTCTAGTAGCTCCTCACATATATCAGCTGAGTCAAGTGTATCAGCTAATCCAAGGCGATACAATACCCGCCAAAGGACGAACGGGCGAAATTACAACAAATATCAAGAGCCAACACAAAGTAATAGTTTAAAGGTAATTAATCTGTCCGATATCGTTCTATCACCAGCTCAAATATCGGTTCTCTCCTTGGGCTTGACTTTCTGCCCTACGTCTAACTTTGATGCTTTTATAGCAATTAAGGATGTCTTCTTGTTTGCTCGAAAACTTCTTTTAAAGAAGTTCCACGAAAGTAAGAATCATTCTAATGCATTCTTTTCAACAGAAGCGGAATTGGAAGCGCTTCGCGCACTAGAGGAGCTACTTCTCGAGCAACAAGAACAAACACCAAGTAAGTTTCCGGATTTTATTAGGAAAAAGTCAACAAATTTCCCACCAATCTCTTTAAATCCATCTGTGGAGATATTTGTTAGGATGGTGTGTAATGAATTGTACCAACTCAAAATACATAGACCTTTTGACAATTTAACAGTGGCACAACGACAAGCATTAAATGAATTAAAAAATATGAAACAAGTCGTTTTTAAACCGGCCGACAAAGGCGGCAATGTGGTGGTCTGGCCAGTACAACTTTATGAAAATGAGGCATTTAAACAGCTTAATGATACTCAGTGTTATCAGAAATTGGCTTCAGACCCCACTGCCGCCTTTCAAAGGCAACTTTTTTGTATCTTGGATGATGCACTGGAGAGAGGCCTCATTACTAAAAATATTTGGGAAGGCTTACGCATTAATCATCCAGTTATTCCAACAATTTATTTCCTACCCAAGGTGCATAAAGACCTGTCCAAACCACCCGGTCGGCCCATCGTATCAGGGTGTGGGGGATTGAATGAACCAGTATGTAGATTCCTGGATTACTATCTCAAGCCCTGTGTAGAGGAATTGCCCTCATATGTAAGGGACTCTGCAGATGTTTTACAGAGGTTACAAGGGGCCACATTGGAACTAGATATGTTTCTCATTACTGGAGATGTGGAATCCCTTTACACTTGTATTAATCACGAACAGGGAATCTCTGCAGCAAAGTTCTTTTTGTCAAATAAAGGTATTGATGGTGAATTACTACATCTGCTAATGGAATTGTTGGAATACGCATTGACCCACAATTATTTTACGTTTAAGGATAGGCATTACGTACAGCAGCGAGGCGTGGCTATGGGGGCGGCTTTTGCACCCTCATATGCCAACCTCTTTATGGGTCATTGGGAACGCGAACATATGCTGTCATACCTTAATGATGTTCAAGGTCCATCTGTGGTGAGTTGGATGCGCTTCATAGATGACCTGTTGTTTATATGGCAGGGTGAAAGAAAGGAACTGGATAAATTTCTCGTATATCTGAACGACAACAACTGGAATGTGAAACTTACTTTTAAGATCACCACGAATAAGATAGACTTTCTGGATTTACAACTGACGGTGGATGAGACAGGGTGCATCCATAGTACAATCTTCCGAAAAGAAACTAGCACCAACTCGGTGTTACATGCAAAATCAGCACATCCGAGACATACTATCAGAGCGATTCCCAAAGGACAGTTTATTCGTGCTAAAAGAATCTGCGATACTAACGAAGAATTTGAGATACAGGCCCGAGACATGACAAGTAGATTTTTGGATCGAGGATATAAATTTGAGGACATTAACCAAGGTTACCAACAAGCCAAAGAATTGGATCGAAATTTGTTACTACAGAATAAAGTTACAAAAAAAGAAGATTCTCGACTGCGGATTATCACAAATTTTCATAGTAGATGGAAAGATATGAATAATATATTTAATCAATTCTGGCCAATTTTGAAACAGGATCCTGGTCTTGCAAAACTTGTTGAAGATAGGCCGCTTATAGTGGCAAGAAGAAGTCGAACTATTGGTGAGACCATTACACATAGTCACTATGTAGCACCCAAATCCAACTTTATTTTTGAATCAAGAGGACCCAAGTGGGGATCCCGTGCATGTGGGACTTGTAGTGCCTGCAAATACATGGTCAAGGCAGAAACATTTAGTAACTCATCTAAAACACGGGACTACAAAATTGTCCACTCGATTAATTGCAGAACCATATCAGTCATATATTATCTGACTTGCCCATGTGGGCTTATTTACGTGGGACTTACGTCAAGGCAACTTCGAGTGCGAATATTGGAACATGTAAGAGACATCAGATCCGCAAGACTCTTGAATATAGAGAACCCGCAGAAAGAGGATCTTGTAAAATTAAAGACAATACCAGCCCATTACCAGAAATTTCATCCATCTGGACCGATAGAACTTCAAGTAAGAGGTATTGATGTGGTACATTTGGGCATTCGTGGGGGAAATATCATGAATAAGTTAGCCCAGAAAGAATGCCGCTGGATCACCAATTTGAGAACAGTGAAGCCACATGGTCTTAATGACCAATGGGGCTTCTCTAGTTTTCTATAAATTCTCCCTTTCCCGTATAGATCTCTATGCTGTCGTCTGCCTGTTTTTTAATTATTATTTTTTAATATATATATCTTTTGTGTTGTTTTTATTCATTCATATACAGAAATATACTATATATTTTTAATTTAAGTGTTGTCCTCGTTTAAAAGTTCTTTTATATAGGGTGGTTACTGCAAGTTGGTCGCTATACTGGACTGGGGTTGTCTCTGATTTTTTTTTTTTTTTTTTTTTGTTTTGATTATAATTATTTTTATCATTATCTTTAGGACTTTGATGTGTCTTTAATATACGGATATTTATCATGATGGGCTATGAAAGTGAAGAAGAACAGACAACTATTTGAGGAGAAAAATCCTGGACCTCAGTATTCACAGTGAACACTTATGCACATTATTTCAAGATGGGATTCTGTACTGTGTTAACATTTTTTAGTTTTGTATTTTTTCTTAATTAATAATATATCTGTTTATACAATAGTGAATGTCAATATTATGATAAAATATATATATTAATATATACACCTTATTTTTTATTTTTACATCAGATCACTTTTTTCTTTTTTTGTATTTTATATAATTTTATATCTTTTTCACATTTTTCACTTTCATTCAATTATTGGTCTAGGATTTCCCTATTGTTATATATTATATCCTCATATCTTGGTATCTTTCAAATCTAATATAAATCTACTATTTGCTCGTTTTTATTTAGTGGTACCTGTGTGATGCCGGTGCGCTTCTCATGTATCTGTGTGCCTGCCCCGCTGTGGCTCCCATTCGGGGCATCACGGATAGCGCTTATGCGTTTGTTTGTGGTGCCGCCGTGGGCATGCGCAGTAGGTTGCGGTCGCTGCGGCGGCATGCGAGGTGTTACTCGGCATCGCACTGGTCATTATTTAATATTATACTTCTTTATTTAGTTTTGATTGCCCTTCAATTTGCCCAGTTTCAATATGGCGGCCATGGTACTTGCGCGCATCCTCTGTGGCCGGGTGGGCGTCCCTAGTCGCGTGATCCGCTTGCGGCGTTGCAGGCGGCGCTTTGGCGCCTTCCTGTGACGTGGCCGCTGATCGTGTGCTGGGGGCGCCTACATTCCGGTGACGTGAGATGCGCCACCAATAGCATCATGTCTAGATTACTTGCCCTTTCATTTGCCCATCATAGATATGGCGGTTGCGGCGCTTGTGCGCATCCTCTGTGTCCGGGGCGGGCGGACCTTGTCGCGTGATCCGCTTGTGACGTCATCGGAGGCGCTTGGGCGCCTTCCTGTGACGTTGCCGCGGGTCATGTGCCGGGGACGCCTTTGCTGCGGCGACGTGGGATGCGCCGCCTAAAGCGTCGTTATTGGCTAAACTACTGGGGGCAACATATAAGAAGCAGGCAGTATACCTACCCTATATCACTCCCTGAGGAAGCGACGTGCTGCGAAACGCGCGTTGGAGTGCGGGGTTGAGACACAGGAACGCTAGCATGAGCACCGGTAAGGTCCACCATATGCACAATGCACCTTAGGATCCCATTGTATCTCACAGAGATTATTTTATAATTGTATAGGTATTATACCTTGGGGTTTTGTATTGCTTAGCACTCTGCACCTTATATTTGGATAGCAGAAGTTACCTTTTATTAACCTTATTAACATCATATCGTGTATTTTGATTTGTATTGCTATCAGTATTTTGTATGGTGCACCATATACCTCAATCACTTTTATGGTGGCTCCCTGCCTGTTGCCCATGTGTGCACAAGCATTTCTAGCAAGTAAAGGACATAATACTATTGTACATCAGATATATTTTTGCTAATGATATCAGTATCTAATATATTTTGCGTGTCTCCTCCAGTTTTTCTGTGTTTTGTTTTGTTGGTGTCTTTATATTATTTAATAAAATATTTTGGTTTTACCATTTTTGTGTTACTTGTTATATTTTCAAGTAGGTTGTATTGGTTATATGCTTCTGTTTCTACTTGGAACGATATAAAGGAATTGGGTTAGACTTCTCTCTTTGGTTTTTTTGGTAAACCACATGCTCTTTTGTCTATTTCCATTATCACAGTAGCGTGCCATCACATACCTGGGGGGCTCTGATTGCTCTGAATTTAATGATACGCCTTTCTTTTAAAGGGCAACTCCAATCATAGATGATATTAGCAGTAATGATGCGACAGACAAGTCTGGATAAACTTAGAGCATTTTCTTTCTTTTGGATGTCATTCTCGTATGGTATTTATTACTTGGGGCACTAAGGCTGATACAGGGGGTGGCGCACATCAACTTGCTTCTTACTGGGGTACTGGGGCTATTCCTGGAGAACTGAGGCTGGTACTTGTCAGTACTGGGGCTAGTCCTGGGGCACTGTGGCTGGTACTTGTGGGTACTGGGGCTAGTCCTGGAGAACTGTGGCCGGTACTTGTCAACACTGTGGCTAGTCCTGGAAAACTGTGGCTGGTACTTGTCAGCACTGTGGCTAGTCCTGGAGAACTTTGCCGGTACTTGTGGGCACTGTGATTAGTCCTGGAGAAATGTGGCTGGTACTTGTCACGACCCACAAGGGTCGGTCCAGCGGACGGCACAACAAACACCAACAACGGGGATGGAACAAAGGAGAGGAAGGCTCTAACAATAGGGAAGGAGGGATGGGGCACCTCCTAACACAGCCTGTGCCTATCCCTAAGCTCCCTTAACGCCCTATGTGAGTCCTTCCCCCTGCCACCATCACGTGCCTTGTCCCTAGCTGTCACCTCACTATACCCTGGCTAGTGCATTGGCCAGCAAGGATGCTAGCCTCACCATTCCAGATGGTGTAAACACAGGGGGTAGTGACAAGCACGAGACAGACAAAGACAGGGAACAAGAAAACTTAGCTTTCAAGCTTCTGCTGCAAGCTCCACACACCAGAGGATACCAGACCTGGACCTCAAGCAGCTGATACACGCTGGCACCAGAGAACTCCTCACTCATCGGCTAGTCTCCAGAGAAAAACTCTATCACTAACGGTCAACTGATGCGTCAGGTGACTAAAGGATGGTGGGAGTGGTCGCCACCCACATCAACTGACAAGCAGCACTGCAGCTGCCAGCAAGGAAACTGACATTAACCTCTGCTGGCCCGAAAGGAAAAAAGCTACATTTAAATTATAGCAGAACCAGAGCTGCCACGAATCCAAAAATGAATCGTGACAGTTCTTGTGGGCACTGGGGCTAGTCCTGGAGAACTGTGGCTGGTGCTTGTGAGCACTGGGGCTAGTCCTGGAGAACTGTGGCTGTTATTTGTGAGCAATAGGGCTAGTCCTGGAGAGCTGTGGCTGTTACTTGTGAGCACTGGGGCTAGTCCTGGAGATATGTGGCTGGTACTTGTGGGCACTGGGGCTTGTTCTGGAGAACTGTGGCTGGTACTTGTGGGCACTGGGGCTAGTTCTAGAGAACTAGCTGGTACTTGTGGGCACTGGGTCTGGTAATTGTGGGCACTGGGGCTAGTCCTGGAGATCTGTAGCTGGAACTTGTGGGCACTGGGGCTAGATCTGAAGAACTGTGGCTGGTACTTGTGGGCACTGGGGCTAGTCCTGGAGAACTGTGACTGGTACTTGTGGGCACTGGGGCTAGTCCTGGAGAACTGGCTGGTACTTGTGAGCACTGTGGCTAGTCCTGGAGATCTGTGGCTGGTACTTGTGGGCACTGGGGCTAGTCCTGGAGAACTGGCTGGTAATTGTGGGCACTGGGGCAAGTCCTGGAGATCTGTGGCTGGTACTTGTGGGCACTGGGGCTTGTTCTGGAGAACTGTGGCTGGTACTTGTGGGCACTGGGGTTAGTTCTGGAGAACTGTGGCTGGTACTTGTGGGCACTGGGGCTAGTCGTGGAGAACTGGCTGATCGTTGTGGGCACTGGGGCTAGTCCTGGAGAACTGTGGCTGGTACTTGTGGGCACTGAGGCTGGTCCTGGAAAACTGTGTCTGGTACGTTTGGACACTGTGGCTAGTAATAGTGGGCACACTGGCTTGTTCTTGTAGGGGACACAACTGGTATTTAGGACAGTGCTGTGCCTTAAACTGGGTGCATACTGGCGGGCAATGGGAGCACAGTTTCAGGCGGTATATTTGATTATAATGGGGCACTGTGGCTGTACTGGTGGACTCTGTGGCTAGTACTTGGGGGGACACTTAGGATGGTACTGAGTGCACTGTCGCTTGTATAGGGACATTTTATTTGTTTCACTCACACCTTGGCTGGCAGTGTGGCAGTTACTTGTGGACACTGTGGTTGGTACTTCGACATATCAATACCCTAGTATTTCAGGTATTGCTGTGGCTGGCACATGGTTAGTAGTGGGGGGCATTGAGACTTTAAATAGAGGGCACTTTGATACTACGGGCACTGCAGCTCTTGAATGTAGGCACCGGCTGATACTTGTGGGGACTGCAGCTGTTACT
This sequence comes from Ranitomeya imitator, assembly GCF_032444005.1. Lineage (NCBI taxonomy): Eukaryota > Metazoa > Chordata > Amphibia > Anura > Dendrobatidae > Ranitomeya > Ranitomeya imitator. Next base: position 209,455,496 of record NC_091288.1, read on the forward strand.
TGTAGCCACTGGCTGGTACTTGGTGGGCACCGAGCTGGTACTTGTAGTCACTGGCTGATACTTGTGGGCACTGAGCTGGTACTTAGGATGTTGCTGTGGCGGCTACCTTGTGCACTGCAGCTTACATTTTGAGCTCTGAAGTTGGTACAGGGGGCATTGTAGTTGACAACAGGGCACATTAGCTGGTACTGGGATATTGTGACTGTACTGGTAGACGCTGTGGTTAGTACTGAGAACACTGGGTACTTAGGATGGTGCTATGGCTGATGCTGAGGGCACTGTGGATGGTACAGGGGGCCTTTTTTGCCTTCCCTGGGACACCTATAAGGAACGGGGGTTCTGCGATTGATATTTAAGGGGGCACAGAGGGGTTAAGGGTTAAGGTGGTGCTATGTCTTGCACTGGGTTGGTAATGGGGCACTGTGAGTCAAACAGAACATTGTGGTTCATACTGGGGAGCACTTTCGCGCTATGGGAACAGTAGCTCATGCTAAGGGAACTGTGGCTGCTACTAGGGTCTCTGCAGCTGTTAGTGGGGTATTTAATGATGATTTACGGGATGGAGTGACATGGGGGGTATTTCCAGCTTGGCACAGATATTGACTACTTGTGTGCTAATGTAGGAAATCCCTGATTTAGATAGAAAGACCCCCCAAAAAGATGTCTACATAAATGTCATTCCAGACCTCACTCCTCCATCCAGCAGCCACTCATCAGTTGGTAAATGTGACCTACATAAAGCGTTCTCCAGGGATATCGCAACCCACTGACAGCAGAGTTATCACCAGCCCCAGGAAAAGGGATCCCAAAATGTTTGCTAAATGAATGAACCGGAATCTATGACTGTATGGAGGGAAGAGACGCAATGAACTTTACTGCAATAAGGTTATAATGTAATGTAAATCTAGAAAAGACCCCGTAGGAAGAGAGATCCTACATCTAAACATCTCCTAATCTGCCCTGTGTAATAGCAAAACGGAAAAATAAAAATATATGACGCATATGGCCTCCACAGACGAGACACTATAGTACCGCCCTCTATATATAACAACTACTATAATACTGCCCCTATGTACCAGAAAATAACTACTATAATACTGCCCCTATGTACAAAAATATAACTACTGTTCCTCTGCTCCTATGTAAAGGATATGACTACTATAATACTGCTCCTATGTACAAGTATATAACTACTATAATACTGCTCCTATGTACAAATCTATAACTACTATGATATTGCCCCTATGTAAAAGAATATAACTACTATAATACTGCCCCTATGAACAAGACTATAACTACTATAATACTGCTCCTATGTACAAGAATATAACTACTATAATACTGCCCCTATGTACAAGAATATAACTACTATAATACTGCTCCTATGTACAAGAATATAACTACTATAATACTGCTCCTATGTACAAACCTATAACTACTATGATATTGCCCCTATGTAAAAGAATATAACTACTATAATACTGCCCCTATGAACAAGACTATAACAACTATAATACTGCTCCTATGTACAAGAATATAGCTACTATAATACTGCCTCCTATGTACAAGAATATAACTACTATAATACTGCCCCTATGTACAAGAATATAACTACTATAATACTGCCTCCTATGTACAAGAATATAACTACTATAATACTGCCCCTATGTACAAGAATATAACTACTATAATACTGCCCCTATGTACAAGAATATAACTACTATAATACTGCCTCCTATGTACAAGAATATACAGTGCCTACAAGTAGTATTCAACCCCCTGCAGATTTAGCAGGTTTAATAAGATGCAAATAAGGTAGAGCCTTCAAACTTCAAACAAGAGCAGGATTTATTAACAGATGCATAAATCTTACAAACCAAAAAGTTTTGTTGCTCAGTTAAATTTTTATAAATTTTAAACATAAAAGTGTGGGTCAATTATTATTCAACCCCTAGGTTTAATATTTTGTGGAATAACCTTTGTTTGCAATTACAGCTAATAATCGTCTTTTATAAGACCTGATCAGGCCGGCACAGGTCTCTGGAGTTATCTTGGCCCACTCCTCCATGCAGATCTTCTCCAAGTTATCTAGGTTCTTTGGGTTTCTCATGTGGACTATAGTCTTGAGCTCCTTCCACAAGTTTTCAATTGGGTTAAGGTCAGGAGACTCACTAGGCCACTGCAACACCTTGATTTTTTGCCTCTTGAACCAGGCCTTGGTTTTCTTGGCTGTGTGCTTTGGGTCGTTGTCTTGTTGGAAGATGAAATGACGACCCATCTTAAGATCCTTGATGGAGGAGCGGAGGTTCTTGGCCAAAATCTCCAGGTAGGCCGTGCTATCCATCTTCCCATGGATGCGGACCAGATGGCCAGGCCCCTTGGCTGAGAAACAGCCCCACAGCATGATGCTGCCACCACCATGCTTGACTGTAGGGATGGTATTCTTGGGGTCGTATGCAGTGCCTTCCACTCTCCAAACGTCACGTGTGTGGTTGGCACCAAAGATCTCGATCTTGGTCTCATCAGACCAGAGAACCTTGAACCAGTCAGTCTCAGAGTCCTCCAAGTGATCACGAGCAAACTGTAGACGAGCCTTGACATGACGCTTTGAAAGTAAAGGTACCTTACGGGCTCGTCTGGAACGGAGACCATTGCGGTGGAGTACGTTACTTATGGTATTGACTGAAACCAATGTCCCCACTGCCATGAGATCTTCCCGGATCTCCTTCCTTGTTGTCCTTGGGTTAGCCTTGACTCTTCGGACAAGCCTGGCCTCGGCACGGGAGGAAACTTTCAAAGGCTGTCCAGGCCGTGGAAGGCTAACAGTAGTTCCATAAGCCTTCCACTTCCGGATGATGCTCCCAACAGTGGAGACAGGTAGGCCCAACTCCTTGGAAAGGGTTTTGTACCCCTTGCCAGCCTTGTGACCCTCCACGATCTTGTCTCTGATGGCCTTGGAATGCTCCTTTGTCTTTCCCATGTTGACCATGTATGAGTGCTGTTCACAAGTTTGGGGAGGGTCTTAAATAGTCAGAAAAGGCTGGAAAAAGAGATAATTAATCCAAACATGTGAAGCTCATTGTTCTTTGTGCCTGAACTACTTCTTAATACTTTAGGGGAACCAAACAGAATTCTGGTGGGTTGAGGGGTTGAATAATAAATGACCCTCTGAAAAGACTTTTCACAATTTAAAAAAAAAATAAACAAAGAAATAACATTCTTTTTTGCTGCAGTGCATTTCACACTTCCAGGCTGATCTACAGTCCAAATGTCACAATGCCAAGTTAATTCCAAATGTGTAAACCTGCTAAATCTGCAGGGGGTTGAATACTACTTGTAGGCACTGTAACTACTATAATACTGCTCCTATATACAGGAATATAACTACTATAATACTGTCCCTATGTACAAGAATATAACTACTATAATACTGCTCCTATGTACAAGAATATAACTACTATAATACTGCTCCTATGTACAAGAATATAGCTATTATAATACTGCTCCTATGTACAAGAATATAACTATTATAATACTGCCCCTATGTACAAGAATATAGCTACTATAATACTGCCTCCTATGTACAAGAATATAACTACTATAATACTGCTCCTATGTACAAGAATATAACTACTATAATACTGCTCCTATGTACAAGAATATAACTACTATAATACTGCTCCTATGTACAAGAATATAACTACTATAATACTGCCTCCTATGTACAAGAATATAACTATTATAATACTGCCCGTATGTACAAGATTTTAACTACTATGATACTGCTCCTATGTACAAGAATATAACTACTATAATACTGCCTCCTATGTACAAGAATATAACTACTATAATACTGCTCCTATGTACAAGAATATAACTACTATAATACTGCTCCTATGTACAAGAATATAGCTACTATAAAACTGCCTCCTATGTACAAGAATATAACTACTATAATACTGCTCCTATATACAGGAATATAACTACTATAATACTGTCCCTATGTACAAGAATATAACTACTATAATACTGCTCCTATGTACAAGAATATAACTACTCTAATACTGCTCCTATGTACAAGAATATAACTATTATAATACTGCTCCTATGTACAAGAATATAACTATTATAATACTGCCCCTATGTACAAGATTATAGCTACTATAATACTGCCTCCTATGTACAAGAATATAACTACTATAATACTGCTCCTATGTACAAGAATATAACTACTATAATACTGCTCCTATGTACAAGAATATAACTACTATAATACTGCCTCCTATGTACAAGAATATAACTACTATAATACTGCTCCTATGTACAAGAATATAACTACTATAATACTGCTCCTATGTACAAGAATATAACTACTATAATACTGCTCCTATATACAAGAATATAACTACTATAATACTTCCCCCTATATACAAGAATATAACTACTATAATACTGCTCCTATGTACAAGAATATAACTACTATAATACTGCTCCTATGTACAAGAATATAACTATTATAATACTGCTCCTATGTACAAGATTTTAACTACTATAATACTGCCTTTTTGTACAAGCATATAACTACTATAATACTGCTCCTATGTACAAGAATATAACTATTATAATACTGCCCCTATGTACAAGCTTATAACTACTATAATACTGCTCCTATGTACAAGCATATAACTACTATAATACTGCTCCTATGTTCAAGAATATAGCTACTATAATACTGCCCCTATATACAAGAATATAACTACTATAATACTTCCCCTATGTACAAGAATATAACTACTATAATACTGCTCCTATGTACAAGAATATAACTACTATAATACTTCCCCTATGTACAAGAATATAACTACTATAATACTGCCCCCTATGTACAAGAATATAACTACTATAATACTGCCCCCTATGTACAAGAATATAACTACTATAATACTGCTCCTATGTACAAGAATATAACTACTATCATACTGCCCCTATGTACAAGAATATAACTACTATAATACTGCCCCTATGTACAAGAATATAAATACTATAATACTGCCCCCTATGTACAAGAATATAACTACTATAATACTGCCCCCTATGTACAAGAATATAACTACTATAATACTGCCCCTATGTACAAGAATATAACTACTATAATACTGCTCCTATGTACAGTAATATAACTACTATAATACTGCTCCTATGTACAAGAATATACTATAATACTGCCCGTATGTACAAGAATATAACTACTATAATACTGCTCCTATGTACAGGAAGATAAATACTGTAGTACTAGGGACACATGTGGTGACATTAAGTGCAGATTACTAATATAAACAGTTTTATTTTACTGGAAAACCACTATTGATTACTTGTCAGTGGAGCCATCAGTGAAGATTTAGTCTGGTTATTGGGGGTCACGGTAGAAGATATTATATGACTATAATGCTCCGGTGATTTATCGCAGGATATTGAGGTGGACAATATTCAGATATGTCAGTAAATGGTTTTTATCCTTCTGGATACAGATGAAGCTGAATGAGTCTCTGGGGTTAGAGGAGGGCCGCAGCAGTAATGTTTTGCTTCTGATCGATGTCATCTCACCAGTACGAGAAAGATTCCGATGGTGGTTATAGTCCTGGAAGGGGGCCGCTCGCTCCATAGAAATGTATAGCTAAGTGATACGAGTCATAAAGTGAGATTTAAGACTGATGGGCATTAAGTAATATGCATGAAGCCTCTCAGACTGGCACTGTGCGATCGATAACGCCAGCTACCTGCACTTCCATCACTATTAATTTGCAATATCCTTAGAGTGAGGGAAGGACAAGAAGAGCGTTTTTCAGTTTAGATTAACCCTTACCTGCCCCGCAAAAAATCCTTACAATAAGTCCATGAAGCCTATGATGAAAGGTTCTGCAACTTTCTATTATACTCTATGGACGATTTATTGTTGGATTTGTGCCTTTTTTTTGTCTAGTTTTTGGTGTTTTCAGTCTGTTTTTCATTTGCGCTTTATTCTTCTTTTAATTAACACCTTTTTTATGTCTGTTTTATATATTCGCCGGTTTTATTGTTGAAAGAGATTTGGCGATCCCAGATGTGTTCAGCTGATACATCAATTGCGAGTTTTTAAAAAGTTGTATAATTTTTGTGCACATGTCGTTCACTTTCCCCCAGAGTGATTTTACGTACATATGATGTATATTTATTTATCTATTTATTTAGTTAATTTATTTATTTAGTATCTATTTATTGATTTATATTTATTTATATTTATTTATTTTCATTATTATTATATTATTAGTAGTAATATTATTATACATTTTCTAGCACCATTTATTCCATGGCGCTTTACATGTGATTTTCATTCATTTATTTTATAGTTATCTATTTATTTATTTTTATCTATTTATTTGTTTTTATTTATTTGTTTAATTTTTTTTTTTTAAACAAATGCAACATTATATTGGAAACTTGTAACTTTGTTTGCTATAAAAAAAAAAAGTTGCCAATAAAAGTTAAAAATAATTAAACAAATAAAGGTCCTGATTCATTATTTGCTGTTTTGTTTTTTTAAACTCACTTTTCTCATTTGTCTTTGTGGGATTTGGTTTTTTTTTTATATATACAGTGATGAATTTTATGCAAAATAAAAAAAACAGTCTCTTTTTTTTCTATCTTTAACCGTTTTTGCAGGTTCTCGGCCCATAAAAGTTGTGTGTTTTGCAACATGTTTTAAGGCAAAAAAAATATTGGTGTACATAGAATCACTCCAGAGGGGGTAAAAACTGGGGGGGGGGGAATTTGCGACAAATTTTTAAACTTTTAAAAAGGCTTCAAATGATGAATAAGCCAAAAGCATTTGGAAACGCCATCTCCACTCGCAGCGGAGAACTAAAAAAAAAAATAGTAGTAAAAAAAACCAAAAATGAACGATCGCTTATAAAATAAATAAAAAAAAAAAAAAGGCACAAATACAAAGATGAATCAGGTGCAAACTGTCACGGGGTCCTACTCCGGTATCACACAATCAAGAGAGCAGGAGATGGGTGAACAGTCCCAAGAACCTTTATTACAAGCAAAACGAAAGGTCCATAGAACAATCCACCCCAAAGAGGATAAAATAGTCCTGAAATTCAGATACAGTCCAGTAATGCAATAAATGCCTCTGGAGATGGGAGTCAATAAAGATTGATATGACAGTATGGCTTCATATACGTCACCGTATAGGGCTCCTCCAGCCGCATTTTCCAGGGTAATCAGGGTTCTCCAAGTCTCTGGGGTGCTGGCCCTAAGCATCATCATTCCACAAAGGATCTATCTTACTGGTCTCAAGTCCTTCTCAGGTTCCCATCTAGGGCTAGGCAGAAAGGTTGGATGGGGTTTCATGTCCCCCAGACCTGGGAACGGTGCCTCAGAGATCAAGGCACTACAGAGAGTGATTTGTGGCATTTGGAGAGCAGAGGGGTCATGGATAGAGAGGCAGGAAAAGTCAGCAGGGGCTCATCAAGAGGCATGGGCATATTTAGGCTATGTGCACACGTACAGGTTTTTTCGCACTAAAACGCTATAAAAACTCATTAAAAACGCATACATTATGCATCCTATCATTTAGAATGCATTCTGCATGTTTTGTGCACATGGATGCGTTTTTTTCCCGCGAAAAAAAACTCATCACGGTAAAAAAAATGATCATGTTCATTATTTTTGCGGATTTTCTGCGTTTTTCCCGCAATTCTATGCATTTGGGAAAAAACGCGTCAAAAACGCGGTAAAATCGCGGTAAAAACACATGCGGATTTCTGGCAGAAATGTCCGTTTTTTTGTCAGGAAAATTTCTGCAAGAAATCCTGACGTGTGCGCATACCCTCAGGCTGCAGATGGTAACTGAGCTAATTCAATTATTGGACCTTTTGTAAGGTAATTCAGACTCTAGACAAGACAGGAAATCTACAGAATGGTACAGAGCAACAAGACAACGCTCCTAAAATCAGTAAAAATATGAATCTAGACAGAAAGATGCCCAACACACCATATCACACAAAGGTAAAAAAGGTGCAAAACAACAAAAACTCGGCAAAAAAAAAACAAGCACAAATGCAATGAGTGATGAATCGAGTCCACAGCTTAATGAAAAATTGTAACGACAGCACAGTTCAATGACAGATTCAGCTCTGCTACATCAGCACATGGCGAATGTTCCCCCCCGTCTGTCCGCACAACCGCTTCTGGGCTATTAGATACCGTTAAGATCCAATTTTGCAGAAAGCTGAATGACTTTTTGATTCTTGCATTTGGTGACATTCTCGGCGGTCAGGCCGGTGCTGCGCTGCGGCGAGCTTGATAAATATCCCCTCTTAACGCAAAATGTCAGCACCTCCTGGGAGCAAAACAAACCGATGAGACTTCAGAAAATAAAAAATTCCAGTCTTCAGCTGGAGGAAAAAATTGTAGAAATGTTCAGAAAGAGAGCAAAGAAGAAAAGTGACTGCAAAAACCAATGGGTCAATTATAACACTCCCCAAAGAGACCCCACCACCGCGATTTATGCACTTCCTCAGCTGCTTTCTCATAAACTCTATATTTTATAATATTTGTGCTATTTTCGGATTTCTGACACTGAATGGGTTAAACATGTCAACTAATTTTCTAACTTCCCCTTTAAGGGGTGGAACTTACCTAAAATGGGCCCTCCTGGGAGGTCTTCTGAGCCCTCATGGGTGGGGTTATAATTATCACAAACTTAGAAAATCAGTAATTTGTTAGTTTATTTTTAGGGAAATGCGTAAGTATTAGCACCCTCTGATAAGATCTGTCTACTTTTAGGTATTTATTTTGGAAAGTCTTGCTTTTTTTCTTTTGTAGACACCGCCCCTGCTTACAGGCCACACCCGCCTAATTATAGTGCCTGCGTTAAAGCAGTATAACGGTGGTTTTAGTACATAAGGGGCCCTCTTTTCAATTCTCTAACAAACATTTTACATTCTTTTGGTTTTCAAAATCTCTGCTTGCTGTCAATTAACAGCGTATCTTAATAAATTGTCAAATATCTCCTGCTCTTGTGATCCATCACATCACTAAGTAACAGACAGCGGTGGCTTTGGAATGACCGAAAGCAGAGATCTCACATGATAAAAAATCATTGTACAAAATTGTAGAACTTTTCACAATTAGTAACAGAGAGCCCCCATAAACAGTACTTTCAACCGAATACCCCCATAAATAATACTGTCATTAGAGTACCTGCCTAAATAATACTGACAACAGAGTACCCCCATATACAATAATGGTCACCAGAGTACCCACAAAAAAACAGTTCTGTCAGTAGAGTGCCCAAATAAATAATACTGGAAGAAGAGAATTCCCATAAATAATATTTTCAACAGAATGTCCCCAAAGAATACTTTTGGAAAAGTGCTCCAATAAATAATGCTGTCAGCAGTGTGCCCAAATAAATAATCATAGAAGCCTAGAATTTTAGAGTTAGAAGGTACAGGAAAGATATATATCTTGGTACCTTGTTAGCCAGTGGATAGAAAAATATTTAGAATTGAGAGTCCTCAGTGGTTGATACCTTTTTAATGGCTAACTGAAAAGATCTTAGTTAGAAGGGACCTCCAGGGTCCTCGTGTCCAACCCCCTGCTCAATGCAGGATTTACTAAACTCTCTCAGACATATGTCTGTCCAGCCTCTGTTTGAAGACTTCCATTGAAGGAGAACTCACCGCCTCTCGTGGCCGCCTGTTCCACTCATTGATCACTCTCACTGTCAAAAAGGTTTTTCTAATATCTAATCTGTATCTTCTCCCTTTCAGTTTCATTCCATTGCTTCTCGTGTTCCCATGTGCAAATGAGAATAATGATCCCTTTACACTGTGACAGCCCTTCAGATATTTGTAGACCGCTATTAAGTCTCCTCTTAGCCTTCTTTTTTGCAAGTTAAACATTCCCAGATCCTTTAACCGTTCCTTGTAAGACATAGTTTGCAGTCCGCTCACCATCCTGGTAGCTCTTCTCTGAACTTGATCCAGTTTTTCAATGTCTTTTTTCAAAATGTGCCCAGAAGTGGACACAGTAATCCAGATGAGGTCTGACCTAGGAGGAGTAGAGGGGGAGAATTACTTAAGGTGATCTAGACTCTGTGCTTCTCTTAATACATCCTAGAACTGTGTTTGCCTCTTTTGCTGCTGCATCACACTGCTGACTCATGTGTGGTATGTGATCTGTTAGTATACCCAAGTCTTTTTCACATGTGCTGTTGCTCAGTTCTATTCCTCCCATTCTGTAGGTGTAATTTTCATTTTTCTTGCCCAGATGTAAAATCTTGCATTTCTTCCTGTTAAATACGATTCTAGTAATTGCTGCCCATTGTTCAAGCTTATCTAGATCCTTCTGAATCCATTATTTGCCTTCTCTAGTGTTAGCTATCCCTCCTAACTTTGGATCATATGCAAATGTGATTAGTTCACCTTTAGTTCCCTTATCTAGATCATTTCTAAAAGTGTCAAACAACACTGGGGCCAGGACAGAACCTTGTGGTACCCCACTTGAAACACTTTTCCAACTGGATGTGTAACCATTTATCATCACTCTTTGAGTACGATCACTGAGTCAATTATGAATCCACCTAGCCGCAACTTTGTCATCCCATACTGCCTGCAGAGTGCCCCCATAAATAATACTGTCAGCATAGTGCCCCTATAAATAATACTGTCTGCAGAGTGCTCCCATAAATAATACTGTCGCAGAGTGCCCCCATAAATAATGCTGTCAGCATAGTGTCCCTATAAATAATACTGTCCGCACAGTGCTCCCATAAATAATGCTGTCAGCATAGTGCCCCTATACAGTAAATAATACTGTCAGCATAGTGCCCCATAAATAATACTGTCAGCATAGTGCTCCTATAAATAATACTGTCTGCAGAGTGCCCCCATAAATAATGCTGTCTGCAGAGTGCCCCCATAAATACTGTCTGCAGAGTGCCCCCATAAATAATGCTGTCAGCATAGTGCCCCTATAAATAATGCTGTCAGCATAGTGCCCCTATAAATAATGCTGTCAGCATAGTGCCCCTATAAATAATACTGTCTGCAGAGTGCCCCCATAAATAATACTGTATGCAGAATACCCCCACATGCGCACATGTGACATGAAGCTGGAGCGCACACCCAGAGTCAGTGCGCACACCCGGGGAGCGGATGGACAGTGCGCACACACGGGATGTGATACGCGGTTGCTGTGACGTTGGGCCGGTCACGGCATTCACATACAGTCCTGCGGGAGTAATGTCAAAAGTGCACTGATTGCTCCGTGACGGAAAAGATAAAGTCACCGCCCCCATGACTGAAATCACAGGTCTGTGAGGGGATCCTCTAATGATAAAAAGGGTTCTGTAAACTAATACTGGGAGATTTTCTTTGACACAGCATGTTAGTGACGCACATTGCATCACTGACACCACACTGGGGCGTTTAATAGCCAAAAACAAGGCGACAGGTTCCCTTTAAACAATGAAGGCCTGGAAGGACCTGGGTGTAGTGACCCCAAGGGGCATTTGCCCCTTCAATATCAAATTTATTTCAGCCCTGAAGATTATAACAAACAAAACTGTGACCGGTGAATTCAGATTCTCCCAGAACCCAACCATTAAAGCAACGAAGGGCTGACCAGGTGGTGGAGACCCCAAGGGACATTTTCCCCTTTCCTAGGCCCCTTCTTAAAATCAAATTCTGAGCATTATATCGGAATTCATGTATAAAATTCATTGTAGAGCACAAATCAATGGCGTTTAGAAATGTTTTAGATGGCGGAGGACCCATGGGCATTGGGCAACAAAGCCCCCTATAGTCTGGCCCTGAGGATTAGGGCATTTGCCCCCTAGAATCTGACTCACATTTTTGTAGTCAATTCTGATTTTCTCACATCCTTAACACAACATCAATGGCCTAAAGGTGAACATTGTTTTGATGTCGTGGGCAGCAGAGGAATAAAGCGAAACCCGACCCCTGTGTCATGGAGGAAAGTAATAATCCCATCTCCAGATATCATTATTTCATTTTCACTTTCCCTTCTTTTCCGACAAGTCCGGGCCGGTGAGAAGCATCGGCCATTTTCGGCGACCTGAATCTTGTTTTATTTATAGGTTTAATAAGCTGCGAGTCGGCCTTCATCTGACCTCCTGCCAGCATCTCCTTGTATCCACCGGCGCAGACAGAGAGAAGCGGCGAAACCGCCGAATGCCAGACAGTAATGGGGAAAAAGTCACGGGAAAAAAAAGAAGTCGTAAGCGTGAAAAACAAACGGCGTCAGGGGAGGGGCGGCCAACATAAGAATAATGAAAACACCGCGGGAACTAGCGAGGATGGCGGCACATGCAAAAGTCTAATCTGATCAGACTCTGCGCGGTCCCGGGCCTCGAACCGTGCGAAAGTAGGAGACCGGGGCGCGAGACATGAAGACGGCGGCGACTGCGCTGAGATTCCTGAGATCAGGGGACTTTGTTCCCATTTTATCTCCTTCAATTTCTGGGCACTCGGGTCCCTTACACCAAAGTAACATAGTAACATATTAACATAGTTAGTAAGGCCGAAAAAAGACATTTGTCCATCCATAATAAATCCCCAGATCTACGTCCTTCTACAGAACCTAATAATTGTATGATACAATATTGTTCTGCTCCAGGAAGACATCCAGGCCTCTCTTGAACCCCTCGACTGAGTTCGCCATCACCACCTCCTCAGGCAAGCAATTCCAGATTCTCACTGCCCTAACAGTAAAGAATCCTCTTCTATGTTGGTGGAAAAACCTTCTCTCCTCCAGACGCAAAGAATGCCCCCTTGTGCCCGTCACCTTCCTTGGTATAAACAGATCCTCAGCGAGATATTTGTATTGTCCCCTTATATACTTATACATGGTTATTGGATCGCCCCTTAGTCGTCTTTTTTCTAGACTAAATAATCCTAATTTCGCTAATCTATCTGGGTATTGTAGTTCTCCCATCCCCTTTATTAATTTTGTTGCCCTCCTTTGTACTCTCTCTAGTTCCATTATATCCTTCCTGAGCACCGGTGCCCAAAACTGGACACAGTACTCCATGTGCGGTCTAACTAGGGATTTGTACAGAGGCAGTATAATGCTCTCATCATGTGTATCCAGACCTCTTTTAATGCACCCCAAGTATTCTAGGATAATGGAGAAGAGAGAGAGATGGATGGATGGTTAGATAGACCAGTACAGGAGCATGGCTATCTATGTGGGACGTTTTGGTTCCTCCATTATTCGCCTTCTCCCATATTTGCTTTTTCCCTTTTTCTAGATTAATATCTCATACATAGACAGTAGACACCATATGGAAACAGGAACATATGATGGACTTTCACTTTCTTTCTCGCCCGACCATCCTTCCTCTCAGCCATAACAACACATATCTGTAGTCGAGGACTTCTAGACCACGGCGACTTCCCTTGGCCTTCTGGGAAAATCAGGTCAGGTGCCATCAATGGCAGCGCCGCGCTGGTTGCTAGGCAACTGTCCTTCCAGGTTATAGTTCTATTGTTACTCGCACCGCGCTATCTGGAGACTTCGGTGTTAACACGGCGGCCTGCGGCCTGTGACCGGTGTATTTACTGGTCACATTATGGGGTCATAGGACCACCCAGGAGGGACTGTCATAGGGACCCCCTCTGATAACACTGTGCACTCATTACCATGGCATCACAATAGAGAGTCCTTCAGATACACAGAGACCACAGACAACCGGAATAATTAACCATCTCACTGCCAGCAACGCTGCTTGCCTTTACACCTTTAAGCCACAAATGAACTATTACTGAACGCGTGGGATGTGGAGACTCCTCACAGGCGCCTCCTGGACAACATTAATTAATGAACAAAGTGACATTTAAAATCCTAATGTAGAGTCCAAGATGTCACATCCTAAAGCCATGCGGGAAGTCAGCCGAGAGCCTCATTACCAATAGCCTGAATAATACAGAAGATTAATTATATAGAAGCTTTGTCTGCTCACTCCACAACCAACATGTACAGGAATATAACTACTATAATACAGCTCCTATGTACAGGAATATATCTACTACAATACTGCTCCTATGTACAAGAGAATAACTACTATAATACTGCTCCTATGTACAAGAATATAACTACTATAATACTGCCCCTATGTACAAGAATATAACTATTATAATACTGCCCCTATGTACGAGAATATAACTACTATAATACTGCCCCTATGTACAAGAATATAACTACTAAAATACTGCCCCTATGTACAAGAATATAACTACTATAATACTGCCCCTATAGTTATAATCCTATGTACAAGAATATAACTACTATAATACTGCTCCCTATGTACAAGAATATAACTACTATAATACTGCTCCTATGTACAAGAATATAACTACTATAATACTGCTCCTATGTACAAGAATATAACTACTATAATACTGCTACCTATGTACAAGAATATAACTACTATAATACTGCTCCTATGTACAAGAATATAACTACTATAATACTGCCCCTATGTACAAGAATATAACTACTATAATACTGCCCCTATATACAAGAATATAACTACTATAATACTGCTCCTATGTACAAGAATATAACTGCTATAATACTGCCACCTACATACAAGAATATAACTACAATAATACTGCTCCTATGTACAAGAATATAACTACTATAATACTGCCACCTACATACAAGAATATAACTACAATAATACTGCCCCTATGTACAAGAATATAACTACTATAATACTTCCCCTTTGTACAAGAATATAACTACTATAATACTGCTCCTATGTACAAGAATATAACTGCTATAATACTGCCCCCTATGTACAAGAATATAACTACTATAATACTGCTCCCTATGTACAAGAATATAACTACTATAATACTGCCTTCTATGTACAAGAATATAACTACAATACTGTTCCCTATGTACAGGAATATAACTACTATAATACTGCCCCTATGTACAAGAATATAACTACTATAATACTGCCCCTATGTACAAGAATATAACTACTATAATACTGCCCCTATGTACAGGAATATAACTACTATAATACTGCCCCTATGTACAAGAATATAACTACTATAATACTGCTCCTATGTACAAGAATATAACTACTATAATACTGCCCCTATGTACAAGAATATAACTACTATAATACTGCCCCTATGTACAAGAATATAACTACTATAATACTGCCCCTATGTACAAGAATATAACTACTATAATACTGCCCCTATGTACAAGAATATAACTACTATAATACTGCCCCTATGTACAAGAATATAACTACTATAATACTGCTCCTATGTACAAGAATATAACTACTATAATACTGCCCCTATGTACAAGAATATAACTACTATAATACTGCCTCTATGTACAAGAATATAACTACTATAATACTGCCCCTATGTACAAGAATATAACTACTATAATACTGCCCCTATGTACAAGAATATAACTACTATAATACTGCCCCTATGTACAAGAATATAACTACTATAATACTGCCCCTATGTACAAGAATATAACTACTATAATACTGCCCCCTATGTACAAGAATATAACTACTATAATACTGCCCCTATGTATAAGAATATAATGCACCGGTATATACAGGTTGCATGTTCTGTCACCTGCAGTGCTGTATATGTAGGGTGGATTTGATTTAAATCTAACTGATTTAAATCACGATTTAAATCAAGATTTAAATCACTAGTCAGTAAGGCTTGATTTTAAATCAGTGATTTAAATCAAAGTTTCTACCTAACTGAATTTGACGAGGTCCCAGCCTCTTCTTCATGGCAAAAATGTTACAACATGAACAGAGTTGAGAAAAAGACCTTAAAGGGACACTGTCACCTGAATTTGGAGGGAACAATCTTCAGCCATGGAGGCGGGGTTTTTGGGTGTTTGATTCACCCTTTCCTTACCCGCTGGCTGCATGCTGGCTGCAATATTGGATTGAAGTTCATTCTCTGTCCTCCATAGTACACGCCTGCGCAAAGCAAGATTGCCTTTTACATTTTTGCCGTGAAGAAGAGGCTGGGACCTCTGCAGAGTCAAATTCAGTTTTGAGAACTGCGTACAGTAAGTAAAGCGAGCGTCTGTGATAATATAGGAGAGAAACTGCCCACTAATCCTACAGAAACCTCTGGAAGAGCATGGCATTGTGATTGTTACACATATACAGCCTTTATTCTACTGAGTTAAACAACTCAGCTTTATCTCATGATGGAAGAACCTTTGGATGGTAAAATATTTTCCTCAAACAGCAGTTTATTGAAAAAAATCCGATTTAAATAAAAAAAAAAAAACCGATTTAAATAAAAAAAAATCTGATTTTTAAAAAAAAAACATTGATTTTTATCCACCCTGTGTATATGTGATATTGTTGGGATGTATATCAGATTGTAGCAGATTACTCTCCAGAATATTTTAATGCCATTTCTACGCTTTCTGTGGTTTTGGTTCCTCCGTAGTCAGCGCTGGAGTTTGGATCTTGTGTCTCCTTCTATCGCTCGCAGTAATCAGGGCTTATTTCTGGATGATTGCTTTCTCTTATCTGTACAGCAAGTTTAATTCCTTCAATCAATTTTCACATAGTTAGAGTTCCCCATAATCTTCCCTCCGTGAAGTCTTCCCTTTGTAGCTGGAGAAGTCGGTTTTTGCATTTTATATGAAATGCGCTCATCAAATGTTAACGTTTACAATTAAAGTACAGGTTATCATATTTAAAAGTAATATAACTAGGTTCAAAATATTGTGCTGATCTCTTTCTCACTGTATCTTTTTTTGCAATCTGTGCTCCAGTTTTCTGAAACACAGGTCCAAATCCTCTGCAAAAATGTAAAAATAAGCAATAGAATTCTGACTCTCTGCAGCCACCACTAGATGGAGCTCCGGAGCTAACTGCATACTATGTGGCCATATTATTATTGAGCAATAATAGCAGCAGCTGCCAAGGCAAACAGGATCATGGGGTGCATTAAAAGAGGTCTGGATACACATGATGAGAGCATTATACTGCCTCTGTACAAATCCCTAGTTAGACCGCACATGGAGTACTGTGTCCAGTTTTGGGCACCGGTGCTCAGGAAGGATATAATGGAACTAGAGAGAGTACAAAGGAGGGCAACAAAATTAATAAAGGGGATGGGAGAACTACAATACCCAGATAGATTAGTGAAATTAGGATTATTTAGTCTAGAAAAAAGACGACTGAGGGGCGATCTAATAACCATGTATAAGTATATAAGGGGACAATACAAATATCTCGCTGAGGATCTGTTTATACCAAGGAAGGTGACGGGCACAAGGGGGCATTCTTTGCGTCTGGAGGAGAGAAGGTTTTTCCACCAACATAGAAGAGGATTCTTTACTGTTAGGGCAGTGAGAATCTGGAATTGCTTGCCTGAGGAGGTGGTGATGGCGAACTCAGTCGAGGGGTTCAAGAGAGGCCTGGATGTCTTCCTGGAGCAGAACAATATTGTATCATACAATTATTAGGTTCTGTAGAAGGACGTAGATCTGGGTATTTATTATGATGGAATATAGGCTGAACTGGATGGACAAATGTCTTTTTTCGGCCTTACTAACTATGTTACTATGTAATACTCCCTCTAGTGGTGGCTGCAGGTAGTTACAATTGTGCCCTTTATTTCTTTGTCTATGCAGGGCATTGGAGTTCTGAATCCGAAATATGGGGCTACAACTGCTACAAATATACATACGGAATTGACTAAATACATAATTTTGCTACTAAAAACATTAATTTGCAATTTCAAAAATATTATTAGTGATGCTTTCCCAGGCTACAATGCTGTGATGAACTCCATGAGCTTCAAGTTGCAACTCTGATGGCAAGAAACAAGTTTAAAAAATAAAAACTCTAAATAAAAAAATTCACCCACAAAAATGTAAATGTCACACATAACGTACACGTATTTGGTTTTGCTATTCTCAGAAGGAGAACATAATTTTCTTAAAGGGGTTTTCCTCTACTGGACAACTGCTACTTAAACAATAAAGTGTCTAAATAAAATAAAAACATATACTCACCTGCCGGACCAAAGCCAATCCAATCCAATGACATTGGCCCTGGTATGATGGGCTGTAGCGTTAAAAGATACTCAGGCTCACAGAGAACAGAGATTCAACAGCAGCAGTTAGGAGGTTCACTGAGAAGCTGTCAGTCAAGTGCTTGGTGGGTGCAGACTGAGCAGCAGCAGCAGCAGCAAGGAAGAGCGTTAATGAGGAGCTATCAATCAGCCCTGGTTAGCGCAGATTCAGTAGCAAATAGAAGACACTAAGGAGCTGTCAATCAGGCTTGATGGGTGGAGATTCAGCAGCAGCAGATATGATACACTAAGGAGCTGTCAATCAGGCTTGATGGGTGGAGATTCAGCAGCAGCAGATATGATACACTAAGGAGCTGTCAATCAGGCTTGATGGGTGGAGATTCAGTAGCAGATATGACATGCTAAGGAGCTGTCAATCAGGCTTGATGGGTGGAGATTTAGCAGCAGCAGATAGGAGACCCTAAGGAACTATCAATCAGGCTCGATGGGTGGAGATTCAACAAGTAGGAGTGAGACTGAGGACCTGTGAATCTGGAGATTCAGCAGCAGGGAGGAGAGAAAGTAAGAAGCTGACATCCAGGCTATGTGCGCAGAAATTCAGCAGCAGCAAGGAGGAGGGTCACTGAAGAGCTGACAATTATTTTAGGGGACAGTGGATTTAACAGCAAGGAGGGAACACACTGCAGAGCTGACAATCAGGCAAATCAATCAGAGAAGCATCAGGGAGGAAGGACACTGAGGAAAGTCAATCAGGCTTGTTATGTTGAGATTCAGTAGCAGGGAGGAAGGACACTGAGGAAAGTCAATCAGTCTTGGTGTGTAGAGATTCAGCAGTAGGGAGGAAGGACACTGAGGAAAGTCAGTCAGGCTTGGTGTGTAGAGATTTAGCAGCAGGGAGGAGGACACTGAGGAAAGTCAATCAGGCTTGTTATGTTGAGATTCAGTAGCAGGGAGGAAGGACACTGAGGAAAGTCAATCAGGCTTGGTGTGTAGAGATTCAGCAGTAGGGAGGAAGGACACTGAGGAAAGTCAGTCAGGCTTGGTGTGTAGAGATTTAGCAGCAGGGAGGAAGGACACTGAGGAAAGTCAATCAGGCTTGTTATGTTGAGATTCAGTAGCAGGGAGGAAGGACACTGAGGAAAGTCAATCAGGCTTGGTGTGTAGAGATTCAGCAGTAGGGAGGAAGGACACTGAGGAAAGTCAATCAGGCTTGGTGTGTAGAGAATCGGCAGCAGGGAGGAAGGACACTGAGGAAAGTCAATCAGGCTTGGTGTGTAGAGATTTAGCAGCAGAGAGGAAGGACACTGAGGAAAGTCAATCAGGCTTGGTGTGTAGAAAATCAGCAGCATGGAGGAAGGACACTGAGGAAAGTCGATCTGACTTGGTGTGTTGAGAATCAGCAGCAGGGAGGAAAGACACTGAGAAAAGTCAATCAGGCTTGTTATGTAGAGATTCAGCAGCAGGGAGGAAGGACACTAAGGAAAGTCAATCAGGCTTGGTGTGTAGAGAATCAGCAGCAGGGAGGAAGGACACTAAAAAAAGTCAATCAGGCTTGGTGTGTAGAGAATCAGCAGGGAGGAAGGACACTGAGGAAAGTCAATCAGGCTTGTTATGTAGAGAATCAGCTGCAGGGAGGAGGGACACTGAGGAAAGTTGATCTGACTTGGTGTGTAGAGATTCAGCAGCAGGGAGGAGGGACACTGAGGAAAGTCAATCAGGCTTGGTGTGTAGAGATTCAGTAGCAGGGAGGAGGGACACTGAGGAAAGTCAATCAGGCTTGGTGTGTAGAGATTCAGTAGCAGGGAGAAGGGTGACTGATGATCTGTCGATTAGGAGTGGTGTGTGTAGATTTAACAGCAGGGAGGAAGGACACTGAGGAGCTGACAGTCAGGCTTGGTGTGTAGATTTAACTGCAGGGAGGAAGGACACTGAGGAGCTGACATTCAGGCTTGGTGTGTAGAGATTCAGCAGCAGGGAGGACGGACACTGAGGAAAGCCATTCAGGCTATGCAGAGGGAGATTAAACTCTCAAAAAAGGTTATTCAACCATTCTGACATGAATTTTCAAAGTAAGTACACCAGCCTTGGCAGGTCTAGTATCTGTTAAATAACATATGCATTTGTTATTGTGAAATCTGGTGGCAGACTTTGAAGGTCTGATGCACAATCTATCCATTTGCCCCTCCTTGGCCATGTACAAGTATACTGCCGGAGTCTTCATGTCCAGTCGAGGGGCCCTGGGGCCAATCTCAGGTTGCAGGGCCCTTTATGCATAAAAAACAGGAGTATTTTCCATAAATTTAGGTAGACCCCTGGTGAGGGGCTGCAGAGTCACAGGAGGAAGATGATGGGAAATTTGGCTCCACGATGTAATAACTTGGCCCCAGCATCTCGTATTAATGCACTGATAAAGGCAGCGATTTCCTCCAAGGCTAATTATGTGTCTCCATGACAGGGCGCCGGCCGCTCCTCTCGCCGCTGACATTCTTTTCAAGCTTCCCTCATTTTTATCTTCTCTTCTCTCCGTTCTCTGCTCTCGCTCTCTCTCTTTACTGACGCTTCTTCCTGCTCTAATTTTCCTCTTTTCTTTGTTCCTTATCTTCACTTTGCACGTTTCTCCTGTTTTAGTCATCTCGTTCTGCGGAAAAAAAGGAAAATCCTCATCCACCTTTTATTATAATATGTATGATCCATGGAGAGAAAAGCTGGGTGATAACCAATACGTGTGCATCATAGCTCCAAAAAGGGAAGACACCCAGCTTTCCTAACCCCTGAAAAGGAAATCTACCTCTTCACACATTAGTGTGGGAGCAGCGATACATTACTACAGCTATATACTGCCAGTCAGGAGTCTAGGAAAGCTGGATGACTAACACCTAAAGAAACTGGAGAGATGCCTATATTGGTTCTCACCCAGCTTACCAGGGTTACTTATCCTGTACTGATCCTGAGTTACATCCTGTATTATACCCCAGAGCTGCACTCACTATTCTGCTGCTGCAGTCACTGCGTACACACATTACATTACTGATCCTGGAGTTACCTCCTGTATTATACCCCAGAGCTGCACTCACTATTCTGCCGGTGGAGTCACTGTGTACATACATTACATTACTGATCCTGAGTTACATCCTGTATTATACCCCAGAGCTGCACTCACTATTCTGCTGGTGCAGTCACTGTGTACATACATTGCATTACTGATCCTGAGTTACATCCTGTATTATACCCCAGAGCTGCGCTCACTATTCTGCTGGTGCAGTCACTGTGCACATACATTACATTACTGATCCTGAGTTACATCCTGTATTATACCCCAGAGCTGCGCTCACTATTCTGCTGGTGCAGTCACTGTGTACATACATTACATTACTGATCCTGAGTTACATCCTGTATTATACCCCAGAGCTGCACTCACTATTCTGCTGGTGCAGTCACTGTGTACATACATTACATTACTGATCCTGAGTTACATCCTGTATTATACCCCAGAGCTGCACTCACTATTCTGCTGCTGCAGTCACTGCGTACACACATTACATTACTGATCCTGGAGTTACCTCCTGTATTATACCCCAGAGCTGCACTCACTATTCTGCCGGTGGAGTCACTGTGTACATACATTACATTACTGATCCTGAGTTACATCCTGTATTATACCCCAGAGCTGCACTCACTATTCTGCTGGTGCAGTCACTGTGTACACACATTACATTACTGATCCTGAGTTACCTCCTGTATTATACCCCAGAGCTGCGCTCACTATTCTGCTGGTGCAGTCACTGTGTACATACATTACATTACTGATCCTGAGTTACATCCTGTATTATACTCCAGAGCTGCACTCACTATTCTGCTGGTGCAGTCACTGTGTACATACATTACATTACTGATCCTGAGTTACCTCCTGTATTATACTCCAGAGCTGCACTCACTATTCTGCTGGTGCAGTCACTTCTTTCTCCGTGTTAGGTGAATGCTCTGTATTTGATTATATTTTCTGTACCTATAAATAAGTTGTTATCTTTTCTGGAGACTTCTGTGGAGATAAGCGGCTCACCCTGGTAAGTATAAGGGCCGTTCTGACATATTCCTGGTGACATTAATTCGATATTTCCCTGCTATTAAGTCTCGGCCGCGTGTTGAGTCCTCAGGTTTGATCCGGCATTAATCTTCGTTGGCCTCAATATAACTTGTCATGTACCTGGAGTGATGAATGAGTTATGGTCGTGCGGAGCCTCCGCGTACGGGCAGAATAGATAATTAGAGAGAAGCGGTGTGAGAACGGAGCCATCTGCTGTAGAGACGGACTGAAAATATTGGCTTAAAGGGGTTGTCCACTCTCATTCCACTGATCATCCAGACCTGATCCGAAGGACGTGCGGTGCCCGTTTCTTGCATAGTCTCCCACTGACATTCAGCACAAGGTGCTTCTACATTGGCTGGATTTACTAAGCCATTCTGGTGGGATAGTCCTGAAACAGGAGGCCCATGATGAGCAACAGGTGATCATTAATCAGTTCCTGCCTCTTCTGATCCTTTCCACGGTTTTCCCTATCTGGACAGTCATTGTCTCGTTTTTACCTGTATGTATATGATATCTCTGGCAAGGGCCGTTGTTTATGTGGAGAACTCTATGGCAGTAAAGGATAATCATATCATGTATTGTCCCTGGAGTAATGTAGTCAATGTTCTCAGCTGAGGTTTTATACATTAGTACACCTTCCTGCGCTCACTGTACCGCCTCATAAAGTCAACCACTATCATACAAGCAATTCTGTTCATATTTCTCAATCGTCACCCTACACATATAATATTACCATACTGTCCATATAGTAGGGCTATGAAGTGCGTGCATAATGCCACCATACTTTATACTACAGTGCCAAAATGAAACCAGCATATTATATCCAAATTCACCTCCATATAGTGTTCAAATAATGCCACCATACAATGTCTGAATAATATTCCCATATAGAGGGCAAATAATACCACCACATGGTCTTCAAATAACAGTGTTATATCTTGTTTAAAACATGCCATCATATACTGCTTGGATAGCTCTGCTTATACCTATACGTGCATGTATATGTAAATATATATTGTAATATAATATAATACTGCCATACTGTATTCAAATAACCATTCCACATAGTGTTATAGAGTGGTCAAATAATACCACCAAACAGTGTTCGAATAGCAGTTTATTACAGTGTTCAGATAGTGTCATATACATGGCCCAAGTAATACTGCTATACAGTGGGCAATTAATACCGCTATACTGTTTCCATAAAAGAATTTAATAGAAAAAAGAGTGCCCATATAATACTGCTGTACAGTCCACAAATAATACTGCTGTGTAGTATTCAATTAACAGTGTAAAAATAATACCACTGTACATTGCACGAATAATGCTGCCATACACTAGATAAATAATACTGCGATTTATTAGTCATATATCAGTTTCTTAAATTGAACATATTGTGTTCAAATGACCATTCCATATAGTTTTTATATAGTGTCATCATATAGTGCCTAAATAATACTGCTATACAGTTGGCAAATACCACCACTTAGTGTTTAAATAACAGTTCAATACAGTGTTCAGATAGTGTCACATACAGGGCTGCAAATAATACTGCAATAATACTGCCATATAGAATTCAATTAACAATTCCATACAGTGGTAAACTATACATTGCCCAAATAATGCTGCCATACGGTAGGTAAATAATACTGCAATTTATTACTCAGATATTCGATATTATTGGCCCAAAAAATGACATCATAGAGTGCCAGAATAATACAGTAATGAAGTTAGCAAATAAAACAGCCATAAAGTGTCCAAATAACCATTTCATGCAGTGTTCAAAGAATGCTGCCTGAATACTGCTATACAGTGGGGAAATAATATCTCTTTTGCCATTTTGAGTAGGAATGTAATGCTTATATAATACTAGATGGTGGCCCGATTCTAACGCATCGGGTATTCTAGAATATGTATAGTAGTATATAGCACAGCCACATAGTATTTAGCACAGCCACATAGTATATAACACAGCCAGCCACGTAGTATATAGCACAGCCACGTAGTGTATAGCAGCCACATAGTATATAGCAGCCACAAATAATATATTGCACAGCCCACGTAACACAGACAGCCACGTAGTATATAGCACAGCTATGTAGTATATAGCAGCCACGTAGTATATAACACAGCCCACGTGATACATAGCACAGCCCACGTAATATATAGCACAGCCCACGCAGTATATAACACAGGCCACGTAGTATATAACACTGCACATGCAGTATATAACACAGGCCACGCACTATATAACACAGCCCACGCCGTATATAACACTGCCCACGTAGTATATAACAAAGCCTACGCAGTATATAACACAGCCCACGTAGTATATCACACAGGCCACGCAGTATATAACACAGCCCATGCAGTATATAACAGCCACATAGTATAGAGCAGCCAGGCAGTATATAACACAGTCCACGTAATATATAGCACAGCCCACGTAGTATATAACACAGGCCACGCAGTATATAACAGCCCACGCAGTATATGACACTGCCCACGCAGTATATCACACAGCCCACGTAGTATATAACAGGCCACGCAGTATATAACACAGCCCATGCAGTATATAACACTGCCCACGTAGTATAGAGCAGCCAGGCAGTATATAACACAGCCCATGTAATATATAGCACAGCCCACGTAGTATGTAACACAGCCCATGTAGTATGTAACACAGGCCACGCAGTATATAGCACAGCCCACGCAGTATATAACACAGCCCACGCAGTATATAACACAGCCCACGCAGTATATAGCAGTGTGGGCACCATATCCCTGTTTAAAAATAAAAAATAGTTATATACGGTACTCACCCTCCAGCGTCCACCGAAGCTGTGCCGATGCGCGTGATGCTGCCGCTAGCTTCCGTTCCCAGTGATGCATTGCCAAATTACCAAGATGACTTAGTGGTCTCGTGAGACCGCTAAGTCATCTGGGTAATTTCACAATGCATCACTGGGAACAGAAGCTAGCGGCAGCATCACGCGCATCGGTTGACGACGGAAGGTGAGAATAGCACAATTTTTTATTATTTTTAACATTATATCTTTTTACTGTTGATGCTGCATAGGCAGCATCAATAGTAAAACATTGGTCCGGGATTGGGCGACACACTGGCACTGACTGGAGGGGAGTAGTGAGGGGGCCAATTCGCGGCCGGACTAAGCCCGTCGCGGGATTTCCGTTACAGACAGAAAAACAGAGACGATTATATAGATAGATCATGAAACAGTGCCAAAAATAAGACTGCTATAAGGTGTGCAAACAAATCCACCACATTGTATTCAAACAACAGTTCAATACAGTCCCTGAATATTACCGTTATACAGTGAGAAAATGATGAAGCTGTATCTTATCTAAATAACTGTTCTATATTGTGTACAAATAAGGCTACCATATAGTGCCCAAATACCACTATGCATTGTACAAAAGTAACTGTGCCAGTTATAATAGTGCTCTGTACTGCTTAACAATACATACAGCCGGTGAAATTTTGTGAGTAAATATATTTCTAAAAGTGCTATTGACATGAAATTCTCACCAGATGTCGGTAATGACCCATCCAATTCACATAGGTAAAGAAATCACCATAGATGTCCAGAAATTATGTGTAATAATGAGAAATGACACAAGGGAAAAGTAATGAACACGCTTACGGAAATTTATGTAATACTTGGTACAGAAGCCTTTGTTGGTGATGAAGCTTCAGGACGTCTCTTGTATGGAGAAACTAGTAGCAGGCATTGCTCAGGTGTGATTTTGGCCCATTCTTCCACACAAACGCTGTTCACATCCTGAAGCTTCTGTGGGCTCCTTCTATGATCTCTGGGCTTTAGTTCTGTCCACACATTTTATCTGGGACTCAGGTCCGGTGATCAGTTCATCCATTCTAACAGTTTTATCTTCTTTCTCTGAAACCAGTTGAGAGTTTCCTTGTCTGTGTGTTTGGGATCAATGTCTTGCTGAAATGTCCACCCTCATTTCATCTTCATCATCCTGGTAGATGCAGCAGATTTTTATCAAGAATGTCTCGGTACATTTGTCCATTCATCCTTCCTTCAACCATATGAAGTTTTCCAGTGCCGTATGCTGAAAAACAGCTCCACAACATGATGTTCCCACCTCCAAACTTCCCTGTTGGTATGGTGTTTTTGGGGTGATATGCAGTGCCTTTTGGCCTCCAAACATGGTGGGTATTATGGCATCCAAAGAGTTCAATTTTTTTGTCTCCTCTGACCAGACTATATTCTCTCAGTATTTCACACGCTTGTCTAAATGTTGTTGAGCAAACTGTAAACGCACTTGATCATGCTTTTTGTTCAGCAATGGAGTCTTGCATGGTGAGCATGCATACAGGACATGGAGGTTGTGTGGTGAGCGTGCATACAGGCCATGGAGGTTGTGTGGTGAGCGTGCATACAGGCCATG
Organism: Ranitomeya imitator; assembly: GCF_032444005.1. NCBI lineage: Eukaryota > Metazoa > Chordata > Amphibia > Anura > Dendrobatidae > Ranitomeya > Ranitomeya imitator. Next base: position 209,482,154 of record NC_091288.1, read on the forward strand.
GAGGTTGCATGCATTACTTATTATTTTCTTTGAAACAATTATACCTGCTGATTCCACGTTTTCCTGTGGCTCTCCACAGGTGGTCCTTGGCTCTTGAACAACTCTTCTGATAATTCTTTTCACTCCTCTGTCAGAAATCTTGCGGGGAGCGCCTGATGGTGGCCTGTTTATGGTGAAATGATGTTCTTTCTACTTCCAGATTATGACTCCAACAGTGCTCACTGGACCCTTCAGTAGTATAGAAATTCTTCTGTAACCAATGCCATCAATTTATTTTACAACAATAAGGTCGCAAAGGTCTTGAGACAGCTCACTGGTTTTATCCATCGTAAGAATCCTTTTTATAGACCACCAATTGAAGCCGCTGACATTATTTTTCACTAAGTGGCAGGATTGCTTTCTAATTACAAATAATTTCAGCTGGTCTCAGGACATTCCAAGGATTTTTGCACCTCTCTTTCTTCATGTGTTCAACAGTTTTTCCCCTGTGTCATTTCTCAGTATTACACATAATTAATGGACATCTATGGTGAAAATGTACTTATAAGATTGGTGACGTGTTCAATACTTACGGTATTTAACCCGCTGTACATTCAACCCTCAAACAATAGTTCTATATGGTGCACAGTTAATAGTGCCATACTATGTACACATACTATTTCCATGTGCTATAGAAAAAAATAAATAACCTTGTGCCAAAGGCATTGATGTTACAGCCGATGCAATAGGGACTGTGACTGTGTGGCTAATAGACGGCACAAGTCTGGGGTTATCGGCTCCTTTTCCTATTACTATTTATATAATACCGCTCCGCGGACCTTACCCGTGTTCTATTTCTTACATCTATTGCTTTTTGTAATATTGCAGGATAGCATCTGCGCTGACTCCAGGAGGTAACAGCAGCATAAAGGACAAGAATTACTCACCTAGAAAATATTATGATCCCATCTGTCCATTGGGTTGTTATCATGCACAAACACTCAGCGGCGGCGGTATAATAGTGAAAAGTTTATGGCGGAATATGATAATGCGATACTTTAAATGGCTAAATAGAAGTGTAAGAGCAGATTAGGAGCTGTGGCTGAGAAAGCTGGACTTTCCCGATGACGCCGTGCCTCTTCATGTACAGAAGGCTCTCACAGTTAGGCAGCATATCACAGTGACAACATTACCGGAACATACCGCCAGTGTCTGGTGCCACCTCTATTTTTGATCAAATGAAGGTACTGGCTATATCACAACAGTAGGGGGTAGGAGGTCTGGCTGCTGGATTTCAAAATTATCAATTTATGATTTCCCACTTACATGGAGGCATAATGCGCATGCAAGGTAGTGGTCACACATGCGCACTACCGCAACATTCATGGGTGGGGCACTTGACCAGAGTTCTCAAGATCTGTGGGTGTCCCAACAATTGTACCCCTATTGATTGTGACTGAGAACTAGTCTATGGGATCGGTAGTCATCAATGCGCACTGCTGATCTCTAAGACCCATAGAAGTGAATGGAGTCATGATCACAATCATGGTCATGTTCAATTCGTACAGGGGGCACCGAACCCCACATTCTCAGGATCATTAGGGCTCCGAGTGATCGGACCCCTTCCAATCCTAATAACAGGCATACAGTGTCCACTGTGTGCATGTGCTGGTATTGCACCCATTGCACTCACGGTTTATTAGTGTCTTCTGTGGCTCTATTGGACCCAGAGATGTGAAAGAAGTCATGGGCATGCTTGTGCACTAATGCTCCCTTCACACTGGGAGCACAGGACCCTTCAGGATCATCATGGGTGCCAGCAATTTGATCTTCCCACTTATCCGGAGAATGGGCTTCCAATGTCCTCTGTGTTAGATTCACAAGGTGAGGGGGATCCTCAAAGCCCAAGTTCCTGGGTGGGCACACGGGCCACAGGTGTTGGTACAAGGGCCACAGGCATCGGTACAGCAGGCAGCTGAGGCACGCGGAAATTAGATACATGAGACCACGGACTGGAGTCCGGGAAAAAGGAGAGAGCCTAGAGACCACAGGCAGGTAGCAGAGGTTCTGCAAACCTCAGACAGGTAGCAGAGTTACAGGAAAGGAGACAGGCAGGAGTACGGGACAGGAACCGTAGACAGACAGGAGTCCCGAAACAGGTAGCAAAGGTCCTGGAGACCGCAGACAGATATCAGAGGTACTGGAGACTGCAGACAGATAGCAGTGGTCCTGGAAGACCAGGAACAGGTAGCATAGGTCCTGGAAGACCGGGAACAGGTAGCAGTGGTCTTGGAAGACACAGGCAGACAGGAGCGGTCCTGGAATCTGCAGGCGGAAAGGTAGCAGAGGTCGTAGAAGACCAGGAACAGGTAGCAGAGATCTTGAAAGCTGCAGACAGAGAGGAAACATCCTGGAATCCATAGGCGGACATGTAGCAGAGGTCCTAGAAGTTTGGGAACAGGTAGCAGAAGCACTGGAAGCTGTAGGCAGACAGGAGACGTGGAAGCCAAAGGTGGACACATAGCGGAGAGCCCAATAGAGTTCAGCGGACCAGGGTGAGAGAAGCAAAGTCCGGATCCGAGATTTGTGTAAATAGAGCAATAGTGCACTCGTACGACCATGACTCCATTCAGTTCTATTTGTCCAAAGGAGTAGCAATGCTCCTGCCTAACCAGTGCCACCACCCTATTCTGTATGCAATGGTTTTGACATCTCTATGTTTATGTCTCTCCTGCCTATGTCAAACTAACGTTATATTTGCATAATTTTGCTACATTAGGTCGGGCGTATCCACAGGCACCCCAAAATAGTGCATTTTTAATCTGATGGGCCAATATCCCTTTTTCCTGTATGTAGGCATTCCACAAACAACTTCTATGGAATGTCCTTAAAGTTTTCTTTTTAATTTAATATGGTCTAGTTACACACCGGTCCTAGATCCGTTCTTTGCTTCCCTCACCCCGGTCTGCTAAATTGCCTTGTGTCCCACATTGGACAGTGCAAGTAGCCCGGCGAGCTACCATGCATTGTATTTCCCAGGCCTATATAAGGACACCCAAGAGACACACCTGGGTCTTGGTATTAAGACTTCAGTGCACCTAAGACTCTGAGTTTGTTGGTGCACATTGACCTGCTCTGCTGGCTGTCTGTGGTCTCCTGGATGTCTCCTGCCTGCCTGCGGTTTCCAGTAACCCCACTATGTCCGTGTTCTCCAGGAGTTCACCTGTTTGTTTGTGGCTGTGGCTTTTAGTAACCCTGCTACCTGTTAGTGGTCTTGAAGAATTCACCTGTTTGTCTGTGACTTCCAGTAATCCTGCTTAATGTCTGCCTGCAGCTTTCGGGACGTCTCCTGTTTGCTTGCGGCTTCCAGGAGTTTATTATGATTTTAAGCTTCCACCTGGACCTTGGGCTTAGAGGATCCACATCACCCAGTGAGCGTGAGCCTACAATATGTAACAGGGCTGTTGGATAGGTCATCAACATGAGGTTGGTGACACACCCATGATCAACTGATTGAAGATTCTGTGGCGCACAAGAAATTGCACAGTGCCGTACATTGTATAGTGGCCATGGATGGTACTGCAACTTTCTCTCCTACTCACTTTTGGCAGCTTCAATCAGATGATCGAGGTGGAACAGGGAGATAGCCCCTCACTGATCCGATACAAAATAATTAGAAAAACCTCAAATGTTTTCTTGAGATGGATTAAATGTGGATTAAGATCAAAACTCCCATCATCCCCCCCCCCCCCCAAAGCCTTTATCTCTTATCGATCAAATAGAAATGTCCCCGATCCCATTTGGGCTGCCCGGCCCGGCTCCTCCGCCCTTCCTTCACTTTCCATCAATGCAAGGTTCATGAATTTCAAATTGCTTTGCAATCTCAAAAATAAAATGATCTTCCTCTCTCTGCCTAACCTCAGCAGAAGGAAAGGTCATAGGTTAAAAGGCGCATTAGTAAAATATGGAAGCCCGAATATTAGATTTATATTCATGGCCGTGATCGGGCCGGGACTTTCCTGCAAATGTAGTGATATTTAGTCATTTAGGATGTGAACGCAAATTAGTTGGCGGAGGTGCAAGGCGCAGGTACTACGGGTATTATAAATGGCGCATCTGTAATTTCTCCTGCCGAAGCTAAAATGTTTTTCGAGAGATTAGAATAATCACTATTCAAGATCTATGGCCCATAGTGAACAGTAGGGGGGAGCAGTGATCTACGTCCTTCCTCATTAAAATGCACTTTATAATATTTTACGTTTTTTTGGATTTTTTTTTATACTTTGTGACTACATAATATTTTGGGGATTTTTTTTTTCGCCTTGCTATTCCGTAACTAATAATTTGATTATTTTTGCATCAAACAAGATTACAAGATTGATGAAATCAATAAATGGAGATTCCCACTATTTAATACGAGAAGAGGCAGAAGCGATCAACAGATTGCTATGTCCCTAAACTATTCCTTGGAGAGCGAAGAGTGCATTGTACAGGTCAGTAGAAAGTGTGCGAGCCCATACACTGTACACTTAGCTTTCTGGGCATCAACCAATCAAAGCTGAAAGAGAAACAGATAAGCTCCTCGGGGGCGGAGCTTAGTGATCGCTTGTGCTTCACCAGTGTCGCAGTTGATTGGGGTTGAAGCTCACAGATCCCTCTGGTTGCCACATGTCAAAAATTTGAAAGAGACCCTTTAAAACTGGATGAAAGGGGCCTATGCAATGGAAGATACTTATTAGGGTATATAGATTACATAAGACCACACCCTTTAAATAGATTCTTTTATATTTAAAGGGTTTGCCCCAGTGACAAGTTCCCCTCTGACCTTGCTTTAGGGGAAAGTAACTAACAATATAAAATAAGCTGACAGATACAAAGAGAAGAAAGAAGAGCGCAGCTCCGGAGGTCTGTGAAATCAACTTCAAAAGCAAGAGAATGGCATGAAATATTCAGCAGCCGCCTCCACCAGGCTTCAGGATCTAAACCAGCGTTATATATTGTGATTTTATTATTATTATTGCTGAGGAAGGAGACTTTATAGTTCCTCCCCCCCAGAACTGTCACCTCTGTCCTGCATTCTGGCCATGAAACAGACATTGCACAGGGGACTGTAGGTGTCGCTGCAGTCACAATGGTTACTGAAAACAGTCAGCAAGTCTGCAGCTAGGCTTCTACATGTACAGTGAAAAGAGTATAGATGAGGCTACCAAGCTCTCCGCAGATGAAAGTATGGAAGGATGTCGGATTCCAGCTCTGAAGCCTACAGAAATGTAACCAGCCCCTCAGCTCTCCACAGGTGCAAACATACAAGAACATAGATCCTATAGTGCAGCTCTTCGCTGGTTCTAGGTTTTGCCTAACCAGACAAGGGGCTCTAAAGTCAAGACAAGCCAGGAGGAAAAATCGAGAAGTGTGATCTGAGGTCTGAATTTATTTAAGAGTCTGATCTGGATTTGAATTATATGAGGGTCAGGTCAGGGGTCTTAATTAAAGGGACTGTCCACTATTTAATGACCCCATCCTAATTAATGGCCCTACTGTGGTGTAAAAATAAAAATGATATACTTTCCAGGCAAGCGCAGCTTCGTCGTAATCAGCACTGAGTCCTCCGCTAGTCCCCTACATACTCAGCACTGAGTCCTCCGCTAGTCCCCTACATACTCAGCACTGAGTCCTCCGCTAGTCCCCTACATACTCAGCACTGAGTCCTCCGCTAGTCCCCTACGTATACAGCACTGAGTCCTCCGCTAGTCCCCTACATACTCTGCACTGAGTCCTCCGCTAGTCTCCTACATACTCAGAACTGAGTCGTCCGCTACATACTCAGCACTGAGTCCTCCGCTAGTTCCCTACATACTCAGCATTGAGTCCTCCGCTAGTTCCCTACATACTCAGCAATGAGTCCTCCGCTAGTACCCTACATACTCAGCACTGAGTCCTCCGCTAGTCCCCTACATACTCAGCACTGAGTCCTCCGCTAGTCCCCTACATACTCAGCACTGAGTCCTCCGCTAGTCCCCTACGTATACAGCACTGAGTCCTCCGCTAGTCCCCTACATACTCTGCACTGAGTCCTCCGCTAGTCCCCTACATACTCAGCACTGAGTCCTCCGCTAGTCTCCTACATACTCAGAACTGAGTCGTCCGCTACATACTCAGCACTGAGTCCTCCGCTAGTTCCCTACATACTCAGCATTGAGTCCTCCGCTAGTTCCCTACATACTCAGCAATGAGTCCTCCGCTAGTACCCTACATACTCAGCACTGAGTCCTCCGCTAGTCCCCTACATACTCAGCACTGAGTCCTCCGCTAGTCCCCTACATACTCAGCACTGAGTCCTCCGCTAGTCCCCTACGTATACAGCACTGAGTCCTCCGCTAGTCCCCTACATACTCTGCACTGAGTCCTCCGCTAGTCCCCTACATACTCAGCACTGAGTCCTCCGCTAGTCTCCTACATACTCAGAACTGAGTCGTCCGCTACATACTCAGCACTGAGTCCTCCGCTAGTTCCCTACATACTCAGCATTGAGTCCTCCGCTAGTTCCCTACATACTCAGCAATGAGTCCTCCGCTAGTACCCTACATACTCAGCACTGAGTCCTCCGCTAGTCCCCTACATACTCAGCACTGAGTCCTCCGCTTGTCTCCTACATACTCTGCACTGAGTCCTCCGCTAGTCCCCTACATACTCTGCACTGAGTCCTCCGCTAGTCCCCTACATACTCTGCACTGAGTCCTCCGCTAGTCCCCTACATACTCAGCACTGAGTCCTCCGCTAGTCCCCTACATACTCAGCACTGAGTCCTCCGCTAGTCTCCTATATACTCAGCACTGAGTCCTCCGCTAGTCCGCTACATACTCAGCACTGAGTCCTCCGCTAGTTCCCTACATACTCAGCACTGAGTCCTCCGCTAGTCCGCTACATACTCAGCACTGAGTCCTCCGCTAGTCCCCTACATACTCTGCACTGAGTTCTCTGCTAGTCTCCTATATACTCTGCACTGAGTCCTCCGCTAGTCTCCTACATACTCAGCACTGAGTCCTCCGCTAGTCCGCTACATACTCAGCACTGAGTCCTCCGCTAGTCTCCTACATACTCAGCACTGAGTCCTCCGCTAGTCTCCTACATACTCAGCACTGAGTCCTCCGCTAGTTCCCTACATACTCAGCACTGAGTCCTCCGCTAGTCCCCTACATACTCAGCACTGAGTCCTGCGCTAGTTCCCTACATACTCAGCACTGAGTCCTCTGCTAGTCCCCTACATACTCAGCACTGAGTCCTCCGCTAGTCCGCTACATACTCAGCACTGAGTCCTCCGCTAGTCTCCTATATACTCAGCACTGAGTCCTCCGCTAGTCCGCTACATACTCAGCACTGAGTCCTCCGCTAGTTCCCTACATACTCAGCACTGAGTCCTCCGCTAGTCCCCTACATACTCTGCACTGAGTCCTCTGCTAGTCTCCTATATACTCTGCACTGAGTCCTCCGCTAGTCTCCTACATACTCAGCACTGAGTCCTCCGCTAGTTCCCTACATACTCTGCACTGAGTCCTCCACTAGTCCCCTACATACTCAGCACTGAGTCCTCCGCTAGTCTCCTATATACTCAGCACTGAGTCCTCCGCTAGTCTCCTATATACTCAGCACTGAGTCCTCCGCTAGTCCGCTACATACTCAGCACTGAGTCCTCCGCTAGTCCCCTACATACTCTGCACTGAGTCCTCTGCTAGTCTCCTATATACTCTGCACTGAGTCCTCCGCTAGTTCCCTACATACTCAGCACTGAGTCCTCCGCTAGTCCCCTACATACTCTGCACTGAGTCCTCTGCTAGTCTCCTATATACTCTGCACTGAGTCCTCCGCTAGTTCCCTACATACTCAGCACTGAGTCCTCCGCTAGTCCCCTACATACTCAGCACTGAGTCCTGCGCTAGTTCCCTACATACTCAGCACTGAGTCCTCTGCTAGTCCCCTACATACTCAGCACTGAGTCCTCCGCTAGTCCGCTACATACTCTGCACTGAGTCCTCCGCTAGTCTCCTATATACTCAGCACTGAGTCCTCCGCTAGTCCGCTACATACTCAGCACTGAGTCCTCCGCTAGTTCCCTACATACTCAGCACTGAGTCCTCCGCTAGTCCCCTACATACTCTGCACTGAGTCCTCTGCTAGTCTCCTATATACTCTGCACTGAGTCCTCCGCTAGTCTCCTACATACTCAGCACTGACTCCTCCGCTAGTTCCCTACATACTCTGCACTGAGTCCTCCACTAGTCCCCTACATACTCAGCACTGAGTCCTCCGCTAGTCTCCTATATACTCAGCACTGAGTCCTCCGCTAGTCTCCTATATACTCAGCACTGAGTCCTCCGCTAGTCCGCTACATACTCAGCACTGAGTCCTCCGCTAGTCCCCTACATACTCTGCACTGAGTCCTCTGCTAGTCTCCTATATACTCTGCACTGAGTCCTCCGCTAGTCTCCTACATACTCAGCACTGAGTCCTCCGCTAGTTCCCTACATACTCTGCACTGAGTCCTCCGCTAGTCTCCTACATACTCAGCACTGAGTCCTCCGCTAGTTCCCTACATACTCAGCACTGAGTCCTCCGCTAGTCCCCTACATACTCAGCACTGAGTCCTGCGCTAGTCTCCTACATACTCAGCACTGAGTCCTGCGCTAGTTCCCTACATACTCAGCACTGAGTCCTCCGCTAGTCCCCTACATACTCAGCACTGAGTCCTCCGCTAGTCTCCTACATACTCAGCACTGAGTCCTCCGCTAGTCTCCTACATACTCAGCACTGAGTCCTGCGCTAGTTCCCTACATACTCAGCACTGAGTCCTCCGCTAGTCCCCTACATACTCAGCACTGAGTCCTCCGCTAGTCTCCTACATACTCAGCACTGAGTCCTGCGCTAGTTCCCTACATACTCAGCACTGAGTCCTCCGCTAGTCCCCTACATACTCAGCACTGAGTCCTCCGCTAGTCTCCTACATACTCAGCACTGAGTCCTCCGCTAGTTCCCTACATACTCAGCACTGAGTCCTCCGCTAGTCCCCTACATACTCAGCACTGAGTCGTCCGCTACATACTCTGCACTGAGTCCTCCGCTAGTCTGCTATATACTCAGCACTGAGTCCTCCGCTAGTCTCCTATATACTCTGCACTGCGTCCTCCACTAGTCCCCTAAGGGTACGTTCACATTTGCGGTCTGCGCCGCAGCGTCGCCGCCGCAACAAAACGCATGCGTCGTGCGGCCCTATCTTTAACATTGGCGCCGCATGGGGCCGCATGTGCATGCGTTGTGTTGCGTTGTGTTACGTTTTACGCCGCATGCGGCGTTAGGGCGCACCTGTCTGGGCGCGGCAACGCAACATGTTGGATTTTTTGTGCGGCGCCGACCTTTTAAAAAAACGCATGCGTCGTGCGGCCCTATCTTTAACATTGGCGCCGCATGGGGCCGCATGTGCATGCGTTTTGCTGCGTTTTTGTTTGCGTTGTGCGTTGCGGCGACGACGCTGCGGCGCACAACGCAAATGTGAACTTAGACTAACATCAGTATCTGTTGGGGGGTGTCAAGTGACCGCTGCAGCCAATCAGCAGCTGCAGCCATTACATCGGTCTGAACAGAAGAAACCGTGTCATGTGACATAGCTGCCTGGTGTTGATGCCAGGTAAGTGCCAGAGGACACAGTCCTGAGTATGGAAGGCCCTGAGCTGAGTTAACTCATGGACAGCCCCTTTAATTTAGGATTCTGAATAAAGTTTGGGATTTGATCTGAGATCTGAATTAATCTAGTGCATGTGATGACTTAATTGCCGCCATCTTTTATTTTGCACAAGTGTGCCCTCACCCTTACTGGCATTGTATATGGGGCCCATTCACAGGTTTGCCAGTGGCGCAGCGCTTTACAGGCCCGATGGTAAATGGCAGAAGACTAAGGGGTTAATCAGTTTCCTTTTAACTAAAGCAGACAGGACAAATTGCCGGCGACGTGGCCGAGAATTCCCCCTGCGTCGCTCTCCTGTTTATTCCGCCTTGCTGCCTCTCACAATAAATGATCCTTTAAATTTTATGTATTTATGTAAAATTATTTTCGCGCGGCGGCCCCCTCACAGACGACGTCCTATCTGCATAGTTACACTGTAAATCCCACATTTGCATTTTGATCTTTCTATAAAGCAAAGCGGGAGGCCGCGCGGCGCAGTGATTGGCGCAGACTTCCCCTTTACGGAATGGTTTACACGGCCCTCCCGAAGAGGCGAAATTCAGATTAACCCCCATGATCGGCAACAAAAAATATTCATTGGTGACGAGATACAGAGACTGTTGTGTCTCGCTTCCCTTAGTGACAGGTATAGAATTTAAAGGGGAACTCCTCCTCTGACTGTCAATGATGATTTAAAGGGGAACTCCTCATCTGACTATTGATTATTTAAAGGGGATCTCATCCTCTGACTATCGATGGCTAAAATATGGAGTATATTTCTCCTATTTTCAGTTTCTCTCTGAAGGACCCAACACGTCCATACATTGCACGCATAGCCCAATGATCTGAAGAGGCATCATGTAATGCTGGATGTCCCCTGTGGTGGCGCTATTTCACAGCCCTATGTATAAGTCATCAAGGTGAATTACACGGGGGTAAGTTTGGCTCCTTAAAAACAACATCCACATTAGAACTCCACACAAGATCCTATCCTTTCATTGCTAAACGCTCCTCGTATCTCCAGGAGTCACTCAGTTCTGCCCGGCGCATTTCACTATGTGATATACTGCTCTTTATAGGTCTGTACCGCCATCAGGCTCCGAAGATTACTGGAGAGACATGGAAACTCAATGCCGGCCTGGTTCCTGAAATACACTAATGTTCCTGTACAGACGTCCAGAGGCCGATCACAACTCGAAGACCATCTATAAAAAGCCTCCGGCTAGGACCATCCGCTTAGAAAGGCTTGTTACGGTTCCTGTAAATATAGATGAAATCATGTCATCATTCTTTTATGTTTTCTAATGTGCACATTACTATATTTAGACTGCGATATGAACCGCAATATACTGTTCTTAAAAGGGCTGGCGCCAGGTTACATGGGCCTGTTAGTCCCCTTGCTGTGGTCCAGTGTACTCCTATTTGCTCCCCTATGACATTTCTCTTATTTTGACCATTGTCTATATTTGGTTCTCTTGTCAACAAGTGTTGCCCCATGACATCACCAGCTTGGCCCCGTGACATCACCAGCTTGGCCCGATGACAACACCAGCTTGGCCCCATGACATCACCAGCTTGGCCCCATAATATCACCAGCTTGGCCCCGTGACATCACCAGCTTGGCCCGATGACATCACCAGCTTGGCCCCTTGATAACACCAGCTTGGCCCGATGACATCACCATCTTGGCCCCATGATAACACCAGCTTGGCCCCATGACATCACCAGCTTGGCCCCATGACATCACCAGCTTGGCCCCATGACATCACCAGCTTGGCCCGATTACATCACCAGCTTGGCCCCATGACATCACCAGCTTGGCCCCATGACATCACCAGCTTGGCCCCATGACATCACCAGCTTGGCCCCATGACATAACCAGCTTGGCCCCATGACATAACCAGCTTGGCCCCATGACATAACCAGCTTGGCCCCATGACATCACCAGCTTGGCCCGATGATATCACCAACTTGGCCCGATGACATCACCAGCTTGGCCCCGTGACATCACCAGCTTGGCCCGATTACATCACCAGCTTGGCCCCATGACATCACCAGCTTGGCCCGATGATATCACTGACTTGGCCTGATAACATCACCAACTTGGCCAGATGATAAAACCAGTTTGGCCCAATGATATCACCAATTTGGCCTCATGACATCACCAGCTAGGTCTGATGACATCACCAGCTTGGCCCAATGACATCACAAGCTTGACCCGATGACCTCACAAGCTTGGCCCGATGACATCACCAGCTTGGTCTGATCACATCACCAGCTTGGTCTGATCACATCACCAGCTTGGCCCCTGATGAACACCAGATGCTACTCCAGGACAGACCTCGAACATACGGCAGCTGACCCCCAAGGAACTGGTAGCTGGACCAGCCCTGTAGGGAAGAACAGTAGATGCAGGCAGGATCACAGGTACCACAGATGCAGATGGGTCACTAGATACACAGATAGTCACTAGCAGGTGCGGACTGATCCGGCTGATGTACAGATTGGCACAACCAAGAAGCTGTAGAAGAGATTAGCGCAAATAGGGTCTTATCTGAAATATACAATGAACTTTTCGCTCAGATTAAACGTACCTGTTTAATCTGTAGAAACAGCATATAATGTAGAAAATCAGCTCCAGCGGATCCACAGGTCAGCAAGCGACCATCAGACATCAGAAGGTAAAAATGAGTTAGTGGACAATTTTCACCTGCAGACAGGATTGAGACGTATATCCCAGTATAGTAAAGTATGGTGGTGGCTTATTTCAACGAAGTTTCGAAGTGCAGAGTTAACTAATTTATTTAAAAAATTTTCTTCTTGAGTTCAATTTCAACAGCTTTAGACCCTGTAGGAGTAATCTGTAGGATTACCATGATCAACCATCGTTTACCAGTGTCTCCCATATATCGCTCCTCATCTTTTGAAATGGGAAAGTTGTTGACCAATTAGTCAAGGAGCATGGAGATGATCCAGGCCAATAATGGTGACTGAACATATTTTTCCAATGAGCTTTACCCTTATCAAATAATTAGCTGGATCTCCTATAATTCTTAGCACGCATGGTCATCAGAAGAACATCGGTTTTGAGTGGGACGAATTCTCAAGTCTTGGCCACCAACTTCCAGATTGTAGCCATATCCAAATGGTTGAGCACTAGCACTTTGGAACAGATCCATGTGTGGTGAAATCCCAATCTCCTCCTAGTTCAGGAGAACATTTTCCTTTACTCTTATTGATGATGATGGTGGATATTTTTGGAGGATTCCTTGAGAACAAAAGACATCAATTTTGAGGGGGAAAAATTCCTAACTCTCGGCCACAAACTACCAATCAGATTATGGTCAGGTTTGAAAGCTTGAAGACTTTAACTTTACAACGTGGCCCTGGTATCTTGACATTGAGATCTTCTCCTTCCAGTTCAGGAGGACCTTCTTCTTAGTTTTTGTTGAAGCTGATGGTGGCCATTTTTTGGAGGATTGTTTGAGGGCGACCAAGATCTGACCTCTCAGGTCATTTGCAGGACACATTAGCTTATGAAATTCCTCCTCGGGTCTGCAGACAAGACAATGCTAGGACTGTTTTGAAGAGGTTTTATTGTGTTATATTCATCCGTCGTCTGTTCCCATCACTGTGATGTATGTTTTAGTCATTCACATCTGCAACACAATGAAATCTATACAACAAACAAGCTGAAACTCTACAATCGCACAGAAAGGAATTCCTGCCATATAATGGGATCCGCGCCTGCCGAAAACTGAATTACACTCAAAGCATAATCAGCAAATGTAATGGATGTAACCTTTAGATTCGGATTCTCCCTATCTCCAAGGTTCCTCAGCCAGGAGAAGCTCAGGAGATGTCATTAGACACACTCAGCTCTTCACAAATCTTGCTGACTTAAGCACTTTATAGAATAAAATCTTTTTTTTCTCCTACTGCTGAACCTGATATTCCCAACACCTGCTATACAGTCAGCCTGTCACCCCTGTGATTGGAAGAAAAGAATTTGCCGGAATATTATTTTGGCTGAGATCCTGACACCACAGAATTGCCAACACCTGCTGTGTAACGCAAAATCGGGATTTTCTCTATTTCTTGTATGACAAGGACTAACATTTCCTAACTGTATCGAATACACCCAGTACAAGGAGAATGGAAGATTATGAAGAACATAGCTGTGCAATACACCTGCTATAATACTGCCCCTACGTACAAGAATATAACTATAATACTGCCCCTATGTACAAAAATATAACTACTATAATACTGCTCCTATGTACAAGAATATAACTACTATAATACTGCTCCTATGTACAAGAATATAACTACTATAATACTGCCCCTATGTACAAGAATATAGCTACTATAATACTTCCCCTATGTACAAGAATATAACTACTATAATACTGCTCCTAACTAATCAAAGGACATGAAGTATATTGACTCAAAAAAATATAGTTCCATATAAAATTGTATGTTTATTGGTGCAATCGTAAGCAACACTAAAATATACAGAAAACAAAATATCCAGATAAATATACAGATTAGAAACAGAAATATTTGAGTATAGAGAATGGGTGCAGTAAAAACAATGTTGCACCATGGATATAGGAAAACCTTGGGGGGGGGGGATAGATATATTGGGGGGTCATAAGACCTAGTAACACGAGAAGGACGCTGCCACAGGGCTACAGTAAAGTGCTTAGTGCTCAATCAATACCCTCACAGCTATATGGAGTGTGAACGTTAAATCAAGTGAAAGGGAACCATCCTATAGTTCAACACATCCACAGTAAACAAGAAGTAAACTAGTCCCATATCCCCATCTTACCCTTTTCCTTTTCCATAGTTCACAACACGCGCCCCTACGCGCGTTTCGCCCACAGGGGCGCGTGGGCCCCCCGACGAAGCTGTGGGCGAAACGCGCGTAGGGGCGCGTGTTGTGAACTATGGAAAAGGAAAAGGGTAAGATGGGGATATGGGACTAGTTTACTTCTTGTTTACTGTGGATGTGTTGAACTATAGGATGGTTTCCTTTCACTTGATTTAACGTTCACACTCCATATAGCTGTGAGGGTATTGATTGAGCACTAAGCACTTTACTGTAGCCCTGTGGCAGCGTCCTTCTCGTGTTACTAGGTCTTATGACCCCCCAATATATCTATCCCCCCCCCCCCTAGGTTTTCCTATATCCATGGTGCAACATTGTTTTTACTGCACCCATTCTCTATACTCAAATATTTCTGTTTCTAATCTGTATATTTATCTGGATATTTTGTTTTCTGTATATTTTAGTGTTGCTTACGATTGCACCAATAAACATACAATTTTATATGGAACTATATTTTTTTGAGTCAATATACTTCATGTCCTTTGGTTAGTTAGATTTGAGGAAGTATCTCAGGGTATTCACCCTATCAGTCCTGTGTTGTCCAGACGGGACTGTATTCTACTGTAATGGTATCTGTATCTGAGGTTTTGTTTCTGTTTATAATACTGCTCCTATGTATAAGAATATAACTACTATAATACTGCTCCTGTGTACAAGAATATAACTACTATAATACTGCCCCCTATGTACAAGAATATAACTACTGTAATACTGCCCCATATGTACAAGAATATAACTACTACAATACTGCCCCCTATGTACAAGAATATAACTACTATAATACTGCCCCCTATGTACAAGAATATAACTACTGTAATACTGCCCCATATGTACAAGAATATAACTACTATAATACTGCCCCTATGTACAAGAATATAACTACTATAATACTGCCCCTATGTACAAGAATATAACTACTATAATACTGCCCCTATGTACAAGAATATAACTACTATAATACTGCTCCTATGTACAAGAATATAACTACTATAATACTGCTCCTATGTACAAGAATATAACTACTATAATACTGCTCCTATGTACAAGAATATAACTACTATAATACTGCCCCTATGTACAAGAATATAACTACTATAATACTGCCCCCTATGTACAAGAATATAACTACTACAATACTGCCCCCTATGTACAAGAATATAACTACTATAATACTGCCCCTATGTACAAGAATATAACTACTATAATACTGCCCCTATGTACAAGAATATAACTACTATAATACTGCCCCTATGTACAAGAATATAACTACTATAATACTGCTCCTATGTACAAGAATATAACTACTATAATACTGCTCCTATGTACAAGAATATAACTACTATAATACTGCCCCTATGTACAAGAATATAACTACTATAATACTGCTCCTATGTACAAGAATATAACTACTATAATACTGCTCCTATGTACAAGAATATAACTACTATAATACCGCCCCTATGTACAAGGCTATAACTACTATAATACCGCCCCTATGTACAAGAATATAACTACTATAATACTGCCCCTATGTACAAGAATATAACTACTATAATACTGCCCCTATGTACAAGAATATAACTACTATAATACTGCTCCTATGTACAAGAATATAACTACTATAATACCGCCCCTATGTACAAGGCTATAACTACTATAATACCGCCCCTATGTACAAGAATATAACTACTATAATACTGCCCCTATGTACAAGAATATAACTACTATAATACTGCCCCTATGTACAAGAATATAACTACTATAATACTGCCCCTATGTACAAGAATATAACTACTATAATACTGCCTCTATGTACAAGAATATAACTACTATAATACCGCCCCTATGTACAAGGCTATAACTACTATAATACTGCCCCTATGTGCAGGAATATAACTACTATAATACTGCCCCTATGTGCAGGAATATATGTACGTCTTGTTTCGTCTGTAGTTACTGAGCCTCAGTAGTTGGTTGTCGCCTGCACTTTATTGCTCACTTGTTGATATGTGACATTGTGGGTAAACATCATAGATGAGAGCTGTTGTCAGTGACTCCTGTGTTGTTTGCAGTCGCTCACATGAATACAGAGAGGACGGGCGAATGGTTATATGAATTGATAACGCCCATCGCTCTTCTTCATTTTTGCTCCCTTATAGTTGACTATAACATGGAATGTTACTCTCCGCTTTCCGTCCTGAGAGCATTAGTTCTGGGATGTAGCAGAGCTGAGTTGGTATTTGACACAACTCGTGCTGACATGACATTTAATATCCTTCATTTTTGATAGGACTAGAGCAAACTTTCTTGGTTCTCCAATAGGAGGAAGTAGCTAACTTCTCCTCCTTGAGATATTGACCTGAAAAGAATTTTTATTTGATTCTCCAGAAAAATGCATTCCAAAAATGATCCTAAAAGTAGACTGTGCCGCCATTACCTGCACAGAAATTTATGTAAAAGCGTGTCTGGTAATTATGTTGGATGTCGCGCGGCCGCTGGAGCGACTTTCATTCCAAATAAGCCTATTTTTAGCTTTGGGAACATACGTAGAGCCGTAATAAGCTCAGCTCTACGGTCACAGCAGCTTATGTTGGCAGGTTAACCAGAGTTGGTGGCGTGGAGCGGACTCAAGGATGTCAAGTCACCCCAGGTCGCTGGAGAGATAATATTCACGTCCTCGGTCTTTTTGTAGATTTATCTGTAAGAAAAAGTAGCAAAAATTAGGGAAAAATGATGTTGGCTACTTATGTAGCAGCATATACTGCATAACATAGTGGCGTCACATAGCTTTTCCATAAACTTGAAGGTAATATTACATTCATACATCTGAAGTTTTTTTTATAGGGTTTATTAACGAGGAGTAACAGGAGCTTACAGACTACTCACTAATTTCAATGCGCAATTCTTCATTTCACCTGCGGGGGCACTGCAGAAAAAGTGAACACCTTAGAGCAGGTTCCTCTGATGGATCCTGACTTATCACTTAAGGTCACAGCAGCAATCGATCCATTATTTTAAGACGCTTCTAATAAAACAGGACAATTCCTTTAAGCAGTGCTAGATTTATAGCCATTGTCTAAATTTGTCAATGAAAAGTTTTAAAATTTTGGAATAAATGTTCATCCCTGATAACACCCCCAGTTTTTGCCTGTGTTTTACAGGCTTATATAGAGAGATGGATTCTCTAAGCCATATGTCAGGAGGAGTAACACAGATCGAAGGCGGTGGCACAATTGAAAGAAGTTGCTGGGCAGCCCGTGGATCAGTGAGGACCAGAAAATGTGAATATAGTCAGGAGTGTGGTTATACATAGGAATTGCAAACGTGCAGTCAGTTCAGGACTTGCAGCAGGCAAATGGATAATGGCAGAGCTCTGTGATATCAGCAGACAGATGGTCAACTGCAGGCAGCAGCGATGAACAGAAAAACTGAATAATTGCTGGAAATATTCTTGAATTTCTGATTTTCTTAAGGTTTTGTCGGGACCTGACAGATTTACCGACAATCCTGGGAGTCAAGAAGGAGACTCTTTTTTTCCTGTGAGCCTCACGGTCATTCTGGGAGAGATGGCTAGTATAGAGCTGAATTTTTTTGGTCTTTTTTTTTGTACCCCTACCTCATTTTTAAGTGAAAGTTCACTTTTCTGACTAGCAAGAAAAGATAAGGTGCTGCCATGACACTAAAACTGAGGAGATTATCAAGTTTAATGAGAATTTCGAGGAAAAATGTATGAAAAAAATTGGCCCTTAAAATTTTTTAAGTTACAGGACCGAAGCCCGGGGCTGCACAAGACAATTGGGCCTGTCTTTGTTGCCCCTAGCAACCAATCCCAGCTCAGCTTTAATGTCTCTAGAGCAATTTAAGAAATGGAAGCCAAAGACTAGTTTCTAGGGGCAACAAAGATGGTTGTTGGACAGTTTTGATAAATGAGGCCTCCTTGGTTGTCCTCCCTGTGTTACACTCGGTGTTGTCATGGAGAATGTATACTGAGGTAAATCATCGTCTACATCAATGTCTACATCCTGACTTGGAAGGATATAGGTAAATATATGCGCATATTGATGTAGATGGTGATAGATCAGGACATTAGGAGGAATGGCTTGTTTAGTAACGTAGCCCTGCTGTGTGGGTGTCTGTGACATTGAGAGAGGGGGTCTTCTTTTCTGACCCTTTATTTACCTTTCTCTTTGCTTATAACACTGGTTTCCATTTGATGTCCAAGGACCCCATGCATTTATATGGTGGGATCACTCTCTGGAAATACTATGAATCACTTGCAGATTGTTACTGGGACAGGAAAACAAACCGATTACATGATTACCAGAAAACTGCCAAAAATGGACAAAAATGGTGCTATGTCCTATGACTGACCAACAACAGTGCCATGTCCTAAGACTAAATAACAATGGTTCCAAGTCATAAAAGTGAAAAAATGGTGCTATGTGGTACTGCTGACCAATAATAGTGCCATATCCTATAATTAACCATCAGAGATACCTGACCAATTATAGCGCCAGTTCCAATAACTGACCAACCATGGTTCCAGGTCCTACAGCTGACCAAAAATAGTGTCATGTCCTATAAGTGACCATCAGAGATGCCTGACCAATGATAGCGCCAGTTCCAACAACCGACCAACCATGGTTCCAGGTCCTACAGCTGACCAAAAATAGTGTCATGTCCTATGATTGACCATCAGAGATACCTGACCAATGATACCGCCAGTTCCAACAACTGACTAACGATGGTTCCAGGTCCTAAGGTTGGTAGGTTGGTCAACTACCAAAAATAGTGCCATGTCCTAAGATTTATCAACAATGATGTCACATTCGACAGCTGATCAAAAATTATGCCATATTCTATGATTGACAAACCATAGTACCAGTTCCAACTACTGACCAAAAATGGTGCTAGGTCTTACAACTGAGCAAAATTACATGTACTTTGTCTGATTAACAATGGTGCTAAGTCCTACAACTGAGCAACTGAGCAAAAATTGACCGACCATGTCCTATGACTGACCAATAAAGGTACCTGACAAATAATAGCGCCAGTTTTAACAAATGACCAACTATGGTGCCAAGTCCTACAGTTTACTACAAATGATGCTTTGTCTTACATCTGACTACATATGATATTAGGTCGTAAAACTGACCAACAACAGCGCCATGTCTTAAAACTGATCAATAATGCTAGCAAGTCCTAAAAGTGCCCCAAAATGGTACTAGCCAACAACAGTTCCAACTGGTCAAAAATGGTTCCAGGTCCTACAGCTGACCAAACATAGTGCAATGTCCTATGTCTTATCAATAATGGTGTCACATTCTACAACTGATCAAAAATGATGCCATATTCTGTGATTGACCAACAATAGTATCAGTTCCAGCTACTGACCATAAATGGTGCTAGGTCTTACAACTGAGCAAAAATAGAACCATGTACTATGACTATCCAGTAACCGTGGCATTTGCTATGACTCATCAACAAGTCCTAAAAGTGACCAAAATTGGTGCTCGGACCTATAACTGATCAAAAATACTACCATATTCTTTGACCAATAGTACTGTAGTGCCATGTACTATGTATGATCAACAAAGGTGTCAAGTCTTACAGCTGACCAAAAATGGTTCTCTGTACTTTGACTGACCATGTCCTATGACTGATCAACAAAGGTACCTAATCAATAATAGCGCCAGTTCCAAAAGTGAACAACCATGGTGCCAAGTTCTACAATTTAGTACAAATAGTGCCAAGTCCTACATCTGACAATAAATGATATTTTGTCATGCATCTGACAAAAAACAGTGACGTGTCCTTCAAATGATCAAGAATGGTGCCGCGTCTTATGACTGACCAAAAATTGTGCCATTTCTTGTAACTGTTGTACTATGCCGCCAGTTTTTCCTTCAGACACATATTGGTGCCATATTCTACAGCTTACCCAAGATAATTTGTAAAAATAGAGGGCTACCCAGGACCTACCCCCAAAAGTGTCATTTACTACAAAATGGCGCTATAGTCTATGTACCAGGTCGCTAAATGTTTGCCATGTGCAATGTTATCACGCAGATTTGTGCTGGATTATCATGTGTTCTTACGTCCCTGCAAGAGATTTCACTGTAAAAACAGATATTTTAGACCATCAGACACCTCAGTAGTTCAGAACATGCCAGAATATCAGAATTTCAATAAGGTACTACCATGCTATGGGTGCACTGCGGCAGGACATGGGTTAAACACAACTTAACGACCACGTGGGGCCTGATAACCAGTGCCAGCATTGATGGTACGATTGATCCATGCAGGACGGCTCGCTTTAGATAATATAATGTAATTATCTGGCTTTTTATAGCATCACAAATCATCAGAGTCTGACAGAGAAATGTTATTACGAAAAAAAACAAACATGTCTAATGAAATATGGCCGCGCCTAACCAAATCCTGCATCAGAACCACTTACAGATCGTCCCTGATGTTTTTCCAAAAAAATATTTTTTACCTGCAATTCAATTCTCCCAATTTAGGATTCAAGTGGGGCAAATCTACATAGTTCACCTTTTAGAAAGGCAGTTATATAGGAACTGTTCATTACCATTCAAGTCCTGGAGACCGCAGGCGGACATGAGACGTCCTGGAAGCTGCAGTCAGAAATGTAGCAGTGGTCCTGGATGACCTGAAACAGGTAGCAGAGGTCTTGGAATCCGCAAGCAGGAGACGTTCTGGAATCCGCAGGCGGAAACGTAGCAGAGGTTCTAGAAGACCAGGAACAAATAGCAGAAGTCTTGGAAGCCGCAGGCAGACAGGAAACGTCCTGGAATCCAAAGGAGGACATGTGGCAAACTTCCTAGATGTCCCAGAAGACGTAACAGAGTAGGTGTCACTCACATACTATAGCATCCCAAACAATATTCATATAAGAGCCGAGGATGTATCATTGTATAACTTGACTGATTTACCATTCAGGTGCCTGGAAAAGCTGGGTGAAAGTGATTGCAGTCATAACAGTTGTTACAGAAATTGAAAAAAAACAAACAAGAATATGATATGGATACAATAGTATATTAGCGGCGCTAGTGGGATGGATAAAGGTAGCTGCGGGTACTGCTCCTCACCACACAGAGGAGAGAGAGGGAAGTAAGAAGCGAAAAAAAACTGTATTATACAGTATATGTACCTGCGCTTATCCTAACAGGGTGCTGTAGTAAGCATAAACGGTGGGTGATTACCTGATAAGTAGAGTAATGGGAAGTCCGGTTAGGGCATGTGTGGCACGACTGGGGTTACTCGTATGCAGGGACTAGAGTGGGAGATAGTACACAGAAAGGTAATATATCAAAATCTACTATATAAAGCTGAATGTGTGTGTGTGTGTATGTGTGTATGTCCGGGATTGGCATCTGCACCGTCGCAGCTACAGCCACAAAATTTTGCACAGTCACACGTCTGGACCCCGGGAGCGTCATAGGCTATGTTGTGAGGCGAAATTTTAACCCCGCGCGTTCCAATTCACCAAACAATTTTGCCCCTATCTACATAATGGGGAAAAAAGTGAAAGGAAAAGTGTTGGAAGCGTCGCAGCTACAGCAACAAAATTTTGCACAGTCACACGTCTGGACCCTGCGAGCGTCATAGGCTACGTTGTGAGGTGAAATTTTAACCCCGCGCTTTCCAATTCACCAAACCATTTTCCCCCTATCTACATAATGGGGAAAAGTGAAAGGAAAAGTGTAGGAGGCAAATTGACAGCTGCCAGATGTGAACAAGGGGGACTTAAAGAGTGAGAGCGATGGCGCCAAAGAGTATATACCGTACAGTTGCTAAGGTGGGACCCTGACATGGGATACTCACCACACACGGGGATATGAACACACACACAAAATGCGCCACACACTACCACGTGCTTGAACACATATACCACCCTCAGCACACATTTCACCACACATACACCAACCTCGCCACATAAAAGTCGAAACACAAAAGTCGCCGCTCAAAACTCACCACGCGCAAAACTCACCACATGCAAAAAATAGGCTCACGCAAAACTCGCCATAAGTGCAAAACTCACATCATGGAAAACTCGCCACACGCATAACTTGCACATGCGGAAAAATTGCCACATGCACAAAATTTGCAACACATGCAAAAGTTGCCTCACACAAAACTTGCACATACCAGACATAAAACTCACCACGCGCAAAACTTGCTGCACACAACTTGCTACACTAACCTGTCACATGCAACTCGACACACAAAAAGTTGCTACACGCATGTTGCCACACAAAACTCATCTCACAAAAGTCGCTACATGCATATCGCCACACACAACTCAACACACACAACTTGACAAACGAAACTCGCACTAAAACACACACAAGTCTGGTATTAGCCTTCAAAAATAAAAATCTGATTAATAAGCAGACAAACTACAAGAGCAACAAATGTACCATATAGGAAATGCGGCAGCTGTCAGTCACATGACCTGTCTATTATGTGTATGTGTGAGCTAATATATACTGCCAGGGGGAGGGTTTCCTGTTGACTGGGGATTTATCAGGCTGCCAATTTATCTTACAAATACTGAGGTAAAAATACTGAGCAAATAACGTGTTAACGAGGTCTAATACAGGAGATCACACAGGTATATACTATATACAGGGGAGATGACACACAGATATATACTATATACAGGAGAGATGACACACAGGTATATACTATATAAAGGAGGAGATGACATACAGGTACATACTATATACAGGAGGAGATGACATACAGGTATATACAGGAGGAGAAGACACACAGGTATATACTATATACAGGAGCAGATTACCTACAGGTATATACTATATACAGGAGGAGATGACATACAGGTATATGCTATATATAGAAGATGACATACAGGTATATACTATATACAGGAGGAGATGACACACAGATATATACTATATACAGGGGAGATGACACACAGGTATATACTATATACAGGAGGAGATGACATACAGGTATATACTATATATAGAAGGAGATGACATACAGGTATATACTATATATAGGAGGAGATGACATACAGGTATATACTATATATAGGAGGAGATGACATACAGGTATATACTATATATAGGAGGAGATGACATTTTGTATATGCTATATACAGGGGAGATGACACACAGCAGGTATATACTATATACATGGGAGATGACATACAGGTATATACTATATACAGGAGATGACATACAGGTGTATACTATATAAAGGGAGATGACAAACATGTATATACTGAGGTGAAAATTAGAGGTGTGACGTGAAAATGAAAAGGTGTGAGTGCAAAATGAGAGGAGTGAGGGAAAATAGTGTAGTGATCGGAAAATGACAGATGTGAGGTCGAAATGACAAGTGTTAGGCGGGAATGAGAGGAGTGAGGGAGAAAATGAGAGGTGTGAGGGAGAAAATGAGAGGTGTGAGGGAGAAAATGAGAGGTGTGAGGGAGAAAATGAGAGATGTGAGGGGGAAAATTAAAGATGTGATTGGGAAAATGAGAGGCGTGATGGGAAAATAAGAGAAGTGACGTGCTATAACTAACCACAGATATTTACTATGCCCAGGCAACGCCGGGCTCTTCAGCTAGTATGTAAATAAAAATGGTGGGCCACTAAGAATAAAATTATGTAAATAAAAATGGTGGGCCACTAAGAATAAAATAGTAGTAATATTAAAAACACAATCGAAAAGAATCTGAGCTCTGCAATACTGTTAAATGCCTATATATATGAAGCTATATAGCATAAGGGGGGGCTGGTGAACTACCACCCCGAGCAGTGCACTACCTGACATAAATAGTATGTGTACATACGTAACTCCAGTGAGTGCTTCAGGTGTATAACAAATGGAAGTCCAGTACCTGTCATGTGAGTTACCGCAGGGAGGAATCAGGTAGACGATTGCACTACAAATGTCCGTAACTTGTAAGTATAAAAGCAGAGTGGAAGCGTATTACTTATCTTGGTTGAGCGTTGTCTTAAGCAGTCCTCAGGCAGCTTATGCAGGCGCCGTCCCGGCCGGTGACGAGCGCTCGCGCGGCCTGTGTGAAGTCCTGTGCGATGCTGTGCAGGACCTGCAGTGACGTTCGGGTCACGTGGTGCCCTGGATGATGCTACGGTGCGCTGTGGGAGCCAAAAACCAATGCTATATAGCTTCATATATATAGGCATTTAACAGTATTGCAGAGCTCAGATTCTTTTCGATTGTGTTTTTAATATTACTACTATTTTATTCTTAGTGGCCCACCATTTTTATTTACATATTTTGATATATTACCTTTCTGTGTACTATCTCCCACTCTAGTCCCTGCATACGAGTAACCCCAGTCGTGCCACACATGCCCTAACCGGACTTCCCATTACTCTACTTATCAGGTAATCACCCACCGTTTATGCTTACTACAGCACCCTGTTAGGATAAGCGCAAGAATATGATATGTTCTATCCTTTTTAATAATGACAGTGGTGCTGAAAGTTTGTGAACTCTTCAGACATTTCCATATTTGTGCAGAAAATTGTCCTAAAACTACATCAGGCTTTCGTACAAGTCCTAAAGATTGATAAAGAAACAAATAAAACAAATGAGTAAAAACAACTAGACTTTGTCATTTTCGTATTCAGGAAAATGATCCACCATCACATGTCTGTGAGTGGCAAAATAAGGTGAAATTTTAGTGAAATTAGGGTCTAGCGTTTTCAATCAATGAGATAACAATACGGTGTGAGTGGGCAAACTCTTTTATGTAAAGAACAGGGATCTGTCAAAGTCTGATCTTCAAGCCATGAAATACTTCCATAAACATGTGTTGTGAACAAAAGAAATTTCTGAGGGCCTCGGAAGATTTGTTGATGCTCATCAGGTTACAAAACCGTATGTAAAGAGTTTACACTTCCCCAATGTCAGACAGATTGAGTACAAATGGAGGAAATTCTAGACCATTATTACTCTCCCTAGGAGTGATCGCTAAACAAAGAGTACTCCAATATCAATGCGTATAATAGTCAGCGAGGTCACAAAGGAACCCAAGGTCACCACTAAGCAACTAAAGGCCAATCTCACATTAGCTAATATTAATGTTCTTGAGTTCACATCAAGAGTAAACAACAATGGTGTGCATGGCAGGATTGCAAGGAGAAAGACACTGCTCTCCAAAAATAAAACTGCTGCCCATCGGTAGTTTGCTAAAGATCACATTGACGATCCAGAAGGCTACTAGAACAATGTTTTGTGGATGGATGTGGTTGAAATAAGAAGCATTATATTTTGAGAAATAAACACTGTATTGTTGTATTAAAACTCTTACAATCTGTGACACACGATGGTGGAAGTATCTCGGTTTGGGCCAGTTCTGATGTAGCTGGGCCATCATTGGTGGAGCAATGAATTCTGAATTGTATCAACAAATTCTAAAGGAAAATATCAGAACATCTGTCCTTGAGCTGAATCTCAGGAGAACGTGGGTCATGGAGCAAGAGAACTACCCAAAGGGCACGAGTTGTTCTACAAATGAATTGGCAAAGAAGAAAAGTAAAGTTTTGGAATGGTCAAGTCATGTACTGATCTTAATCCTATAGAAATATTGTTGAAGGAGCTTTCGCGAGCAGTTGATGGGAGAAACCCACTGACATAACAGAGGTGAAGCTGTTTTATAGGGAGAAATGGGCTAAAATTCCTCCATCCGATGGGCCTGACTTGTTTCGGTCACTTTTATGCAGAAGTATGGAACATTCTAAAGGACACAACCTTTCAAGCATCACTGTATCTGATATTATAAACAACCTGATAATGATATGATTCCAATAATCCATAATATCTGATAATCCGGCATCTGACACAAGTCCCGTTGATTTTACTGTGTCAGTGATTCTGAGGCTTTTCATTTCACATTGAAGCCAAACATTGCAAGATATTGGATTTCTCCAAGTTCTGGTTTCTCTCCAGATGTGCCATGATGTCACACTGCCAATCAAAGTCTGTCACACTCTGACACTTGACAACTTTCTTCCCATGGGGTCCGGATTGCAATTTTGCCATAAAACAAAACTCTGGAAAAAGAACAGAACTTTCAATAATTGCTTTGAAGGAGATTGTCTGAGGACATGGAGACCAAGTCCCTGTCACTGGCCCCTATAAATATTATGACATATTACATATGTCATATTACATGCACTCATTTTCTATTCTTAGCTGGTGGAGGATAAGAATGGCAATCTATATAGAAGAAGACAGATACAAATTTTAATATACCAATACAGCAAGAGCAAGAGGTATAATAGTCTACGAGATCATAAAGGAACCAAAGGTCACATCTAAGCAACTAAAGGCCTTTATCACATTAGCGAATGTTCATGATTTCACCATCAGAAGGATATTGCTCCACAATGGTGTACATGGCAGGACTGCAAGTAGAAAGCCACTGCTCTCCAGTGCTAAAGATCACCATAATATATAGTAGTAGCCAAAATAATACCATTTAACGATGTCAAATATTACTTCAATACACATCCCAAATAATAACACCACACAATGCCAAATTATAAAATTATATTCTATACATTGACCAAATAACACCACTGTTTAATGCCAAATAATTCTTTAATACTTTGCCAAAATATTTCAATATTTTATCAAAATAATACCGTCATATAATGCTAATTGAATATATAATGCATAAGCCACAGCATACAGTCCCATAATGCCAAATAATACTTCAATGCAAAGGCCAAAAATAAAACCATACAATGACTTGCAAAACTATACAACACCCAAAAATGCTTTAATACATTGCCCAAATAATACCACCACATAATACCAAGTAATACTTCAATACACTCGCCAAATTATGCTGCAAAATAATGCCAAATGACGTTAATTCATTACATGAGCAAATAGAACCACACAGCGACAAATAATACTTCAGTGGATTAGATAAATAATGCCGCCATACAATTCAAATAATACTTGTCCAAATAATACCTCCAGACCATGCTGATACTTTAGGACCTCAGCTAATAATACCGTCACACAATGCCAAATAATACCGCTGCACAATACCATAGCCAGATCCCCCTACAGAGACCCCAGACCACACAACCCTGTAAATAGTCCCCAGACAACGCCGACCTGTATAAAGACCCCAGGTCAAGGGTCTGTATACCGTAGTGGCATGACTAGAAGCCCCTGTATACAGACCAGTCCTTCCTCCTTTGTATACAGACCTTAGACCAGAACACCCAACTCCTGAAAATAACATAGACCCCTGACCAGTCCCCCTAATAAATACACCCCAGACCACCACCCGCATTTCAGACCCCAGACCATAAACACCATGTATTACAGCATTCTTGTTTTATCTCCAAATTCACAAGTTTCTGGACTGTTGGGCGCCAGATTAACGGACGCGGCCCCCTATATTACAGAAACCACTCCGCAGTGTACGCCATCCCCCCATATGTCACAAGCCTGACCCCGTGTGTGACGCTTCTCCTGGCCGATCTGAGATAGGGTGTGTGTGAGATATAACACTGGGGATGAATGAGGAACACGTGAGCCCCCCGGGGCGATGTTCCACTTTCCGCTAAGTAAGACCCCCTCATCCTGCTCAGATTTCAACAATATGTAAAACGTCTTAATAAAATCCGTTTCTGCTGCGCCGTCTCCATAACACAATGGTTTGCGCCGCTCACGCCGTGACACTCACGCTTTACACTCTCCATGCGTGATCCCACGGGGGGGGGGAGCAGCGCTCCCATTCTTCCCGCTGTCAGAGATCTGGTAATCTAGTAAGCTCATCACCACGGCTGTCAGCAGCCAGGACCCCAGGCGATATTTAAAGGGATGTTCCAGGGGTTTTGTTTGCAGATAAAGTGGATTATAAAGAAAAGCGCAGCAACTTTCTAATATACTTTATATTTTTCGTTTTCACTACTTGTAAGATCTATGCTGCTTGCTGTCAGTGAATGGGGACACTCTCTATTATTGAATCCTGCACTTGTAGGATTAGGACAGCTTTTTTCTTTTTCCCCCAAAAAACAGCGCCACACCTGTCCACAGGTTTTGAGTGGTATTGAAGGTCAGTCTTAGTCACTTCTATGGAGCTGAGATGTAACATCAGATACACCCTATGGACAGGCATGGAAGCGCGAATGTAAGAGACTTTGTAATGTATTGGAGAAATATGCTGAGGGATCAGATTACAGCTGCCTATTCAAGGTTATGGAAATGGGACCAGGAGGAAGGAGGAGCAGAAAGAAGCAGAGATTATGCCTCTACTCTGCTCAATATATAATGTCCTCCATGTTGTTGCTCCTTTCTAGTAAGTATTTTATCTTACCCCAGAGCTGATATCGCAGCTACACTGCTCAATCCTGCTATATTAGGTCCTTTATGCTGTTGCTGCTTTCTAGTGTTTTATATCACCCCAAAGCTGGTATCTCAACTACACTGGTCAATCCTGTTATGTAATGTGCTTCATAGTGTTACTTTCTAGTAAGTGTTTTGGCTCCACTTAGTGCTAGATTCACAGCTACACTGTTCATTACTAAAGCTAGATCCAGATTCATTACTCAGTACTGCTTTATATTGTCTGCGATGATTCTGCTGGTATCATAGTTACATTGCTGAATCCTACTCTATAACGTCTTCCATGCTGCTGCTACTTTCTAGTAAGTGTTTTATCTCACCCAAGATCTGATATCATAGCTACACTGTTCAATTCTGCTATATAATGTCCTCTATATTGCTGCTTTCTAGTAAGTGTTTTATATTTCCCAACAGCTGGTATCTCGATTACATCCTGCTATGTGACATCCTTCATACTGTGGCTTTCTAGTAAGTGGTTTATCTCAATTTAGTGCTAGATTCACATCTACAATGCTCATTACTAAAGCTAGATCCAGAGATACACAACTCAGTGCTGCTGTATATTGTCTCCCTTGCCACTGCTGCTTTCTATTAAGTGTTCTATCTCACTCCAGAGCTGGTATCACATTTGCACTGCTCAATCCTGCTATATGATGTTCTCCATGCTGTTGCTGCTTTCTAGTAATTGTTTTAGCTTTACTTAGTGCTAGATTCACATAAACTGCTCAGTACTGCTGTATAATGTCCCCCATGTTGTTGCTGCTTTCTAGTAAGTTCCCCATAGCGCTAGAACCACAGATACATTACTGAGCAGTGCTTTTTAATATTCTAAATCCTGTTGCTGTTTTCTAATAAGTGTTTTATCTCACCCAGAGCTGGTATCACAGCTACAATGTTCAATCCTGGTATATAATGTCCTCCATACTGTTGCTTTCTGGTCAGTATTTTAGCTCAACTTAGTGCTAGATTCACAGCTACACTGCTCAATGTTGCTATATGATGTCATCCATGCCTTTTTTCTACTAAGTGTTCTAGCTCAATTTAGTGCTAGATTCACAGCTATACAACTCATTACTGCTTCATAATGTCCTCTATGTTGTTACTGCTTTCTAGTAAGTTTATCTCCCTCTAGAGCTAGATCCACAGATACACTACTCAGTATTGCTGTATAATATCCTGCATCCTGTTGCTGCTTTCAAGTGTTTTATCTCAACCTATATTTGGATCGATCCAAAAGCTACACTGTTCAGTACTGCTGTATAATGTCCTCCATGCTGCTGCTGCTTTCTAATAAGTGTTTTATCTCACCTTAGTGCTGAAATTCACAGCTACACTGCTGAGTACTGCTGAGTAATATCCACCATGCTGTTGCTGCTTCTCAACATATGCTACATAGAGAGCAGGAATTCCTCATATCTGTGTGTGCTGGTTATGGGAGGCATCATAGAAACTTTTCTTCACTCACCAACTCAGAGACAACTGAAAATTAGAAGAGACTTCAGAGGGGACAACTGGTGAAAAATGCTGGATACAAATTATATAATGGTCATAAAATAGTGTACGGTAAGTCATCATTTACACACTCACAACAGCTTATTCTGAAAATTCACCTAAAATGACAGGTACGCTTCAAACACCATGTCATGTCCAGGTACAGCATTATCTACTAATTCATTTAACATTATATCTTTATAGCAATCGGAGCTCAATTGTTCTGGTACACAGCTCCAAATCCTCCTGCATAGGCATTAATTATAAAATTCATACTTCCCATAGCCACCACTAGAGGGAGCACACTGCATACTTTCTTATTAATCCCTATGCATAAACAGTAGGCAGTGAGCTCCCTCTAGTGGTGGCTGCAGGAAGTATGAATTTTATAATTTACCTGGAGATTTGGAGCCTTGTGTCAGAAAATCTGATATTTACTAGTTTACAGTTGGTTACTGGAATAAGACGTTTTTTTTTTTCCAGTTAGTCAATGTTAAGGTCAGATCTGCAGGAAAAGGCACCAGAAATGTTGTGAACTGGAAAAATAAAAATTATGTGATCAATACTTAGCACTTCTGTTATGAGACGTCGCATCCAAACAATGCGTAGAACAGGCTCCCTAATGAATGACATAGAGTGTACATGATCTATAGGGAAGCCATGAGGACTGATTTCTGGGACTGTCTAATCAGGAGAGTGGTGTGTGAGGACAAGACAGCAGAAAATACATCGAACTCTAAAATCCATAAATCCATAGAGTGCCGGATGTTCATTAATATGACCTAGAGGAATAGGGAGGATGGGGAGTAAGGGTGTGGGGTGAGCAACATAGCTGGGGGGTGGGGGCAGCCGGAATAGCTGCACCATTTTGTCAGTTGGCCATAAAGCATCAGCAGGTGACATACAATCATACAGACACAATATAGTCACACATACATACAGTATACACACATGCAAGCACGCACACAACTCACACATCATACATATAACATTCACACAATGCACACACATACACACAGTTACATAGTGCACACACATACACATGTACACACATACATAGTGCACACACATACACATATACTGTATGCACACAGATACATAGTGCACACAAATACACATATACACACAGATACATAGTGCACACACATACACATATACACACAGATACATAGTGCACACACATACACACAGATACATAGTGCACACACATACACATATACACAGATACATAGTGCACACACATACACATATACACACAGATACATAGTGCACACACATACACATATACACACAGATACATAGTGCACACACATACACATATACACACAGATACATAGTGCACACACATACACATATACACACAGATACATAGTGCACACACATACACATATACACACATTCATACATAGTGCACACACATACACATATACACACATTCATACATAGTGCACACACATACACATATACACAGATACATAGTGCACACACATACACATATACACACATAGTGCGCACACATACACATATACACAAAGGTACATAGTGCACACACATACACATATACTGTATACACACACATATACACAGATACATAGTGCACACATACACATATACTCACAGGTACATAGTGCACACACATACACATATACTGTATACACACACATATACACAGATACATAGTGCACACACATACACATATACACACATGTACATAGTGCACACACATACACATATACACACAGGTACATAGTGCACACACATACACATATACTGTATACACACATATACACAGATACATAGTGCACACACATACACATATACACACATTCATACATAGTGCACACACATACACATACATATACACACATACATAGTGCACACACAAACATATACAAGCATACAGGTGCCTCTCACAAAATTAGAATATCATCAAAAAAGTGAATTTATTTCAGTTCTTCAATACAAAAAGTGAATCTCATATATTCTATAGAGTCATTACACACAGAGTGATCTATTCCAAGTGTTTATTTCTGTTAATGTTGATGATTATGGCTTACAGCCAATGACAACCCAAAAGTCATTATCTCAGTAAATTAGAATATACAAAACAATAACACTGGCGCTCAACACTGATGCCTACTGAGTATGTGGGAGACACTGGTAAAATACCCCCTAGCTGCTGGTATCCTCAGAATATGTGCCAATTCTGTAAGAACGAAACAAATATACAAGCTGGAACCGCGCTTAGGTGGTGCAGGTAACTCACCCCTACCTGCAGGGGTGCAGTAAACCTGAGTACAGCAATGAATGCAGACACTGAAATGACCCACTGCGGATAGTGTGCTAAGTGCGCCACAGAACAACAAAACTGCCCATCTGACGGTAGCGATATAACTGCACACTGTATAAGCAACAATCCTCGCTCCTCCAATATAAATGATACCAGCCGGCGCGGCGGCCGTACACGCTATAATAGTGATAATAGGAATGTGGCCCTTACCATATGCTGAATAAACTGGAACGCCCGGCTGGTCCTAGTAAATATAGGGAGGGTGTGCGATACTCCTACCTATGGCCGAGGCGGAATCAGAAGCAGGGCGAGTGTAAAGGTGGTGTCCGGAGGGTAGGCACACTGGTGTGTGCTCAGGCGAGACTGGGACAAAGAGACGCAGGTAAGTGCAGAGCCAGGGAACGTCCCGGCCGGAGGCGTCCCTGGTTGCACTTAGAAACCAAGATGGCCGCCGCTGACTGGCAGCGTGTGACGTCACAGGCCAAGGGAGCCTCGCTGGGACCACAAAGACTAACCGACGCGTTTCGAAGGGAAAACGCCCTTCTTCCTCAGTGTGCAGTTATATCGCTACCGTCAGGTGGGCAGTTTGTTGTTCTGTGGCGCACTTAGCACACTATCCGCAGTGGGTCATTTCAGTGTCTGCATTCATTGCTGTACTCAGGTTTACTGCACCCCAGGTAGGGGTGAGTTACCTGCACCACCTAAGCGCGGTTCCAGTTTGTAGTAAATTAGAATACTTTATAACACCAGGTTGAAAAATGATTGTAAAATCTGAAATGTTGTTCTGCTGAAATGTACGTTCAGTAAATGCCCTCAATACTTGGTCGCGGTTCCTTTTGCATCAATTACTGCATCTACGTGGCGTGGCATGGAGGCGATCAGCCTGTGGCACTGCTGAGGGGTTATGGAAGCCCAGGTTGCTTTGATAGCGGCCTTCAGCTCCTCTGCATTGTTGGGTCTGGTGTCTCTCATCTTCCTCCTGATAATACTCCATAGATTCTCTATGGGGTTAAGGTCAGGTGAGTTTGCTGCCAATCAAGCCCAGTGATACTGTTGTTTGTATACCAGATATTGGTACTTTTGGCCGTGTGTACAGGGGCCAAGTCCTGCTGGAGAATGACATTTCCATCTCCAAAAACCTTGTCGGCAGAGGGAAGCATGAAGTGCTCTAAAATGTCCTGGTAGACGGCTGTGCTGACTTTGGTCTTGATAAAACAGTGGACCTCCACCAGCAGATGACATGGCTCCCCAAACCATCACTGATTGTGGAGACTTCACACCAGACCTCCAGCATCTTGGATTGTGGTCTCTCCACTCTTCCTCCAGACTCTGGGACCTTGATTTCCAAATGAAATGCAAAATTTACTTCCATCTGAAAACAACACCTTGGACCACTGACAACAGTCCAGTTCTTTTTCTCCTTGGCCCAGGTAAGAGGCTTCTGCCATTGTCTAATGGTCATGAGTGGCCGGACACAAGGAATGTGACACTTGTAGCCCATGTCCTGGACACGTCTGTGTGTGCTGAAGCAATGACTCCAGCAGCATCCGCTCCTTGTCAATCTCCCCCACATTACTGAATGGCCTTATCCTAACAATCCTTTCCAGGCTGCAGTTATCCCGGTTGCTTGTGCACCTTTTTCTACCACACTTTTTCCTTCCACTTTCCATTAATATTCTTGGATACAGCACTCTGAGAACAGCAGCTTCCTTAGCAATAACCTTTTGTGGCTTCTCCTCTTTGTGGAGTGTGTCAGTGACGCCTTCTGGACATCTGTCAGTCAGCAGTCTTCCCCATGATTGTGGAGCTACTGAAACAGACTAAGGGACCTTTATAAATGCTTAGGATTGTAGGTGTGTTTTGTCAATTACCGTACTCTAATTTACTGAGATAATGACTTTTGGGTTTTCATTGGCTGTAAGCTATAATAATACATTAACAGAAATAAACATCGCTCTGTTTGTAATGACTATATAATATATGAGTTACACTTTTTGTATTGAAGAACTGAAATAAATTAACTTTTTGATGATATTCTAATTTTGTGAGAAGCCCCTGTATGCTTTGTTCAGATCTGGGTATAAAAATGCCACTTAGTTTTTCATAAAAACACCAATGCAAAAACCAATAAGAAAAGAGTCCGCAGGTCAAGAGTATCTATACACACATATATGCATACACAGATATATATATATATATATATATATATATATATACATACAGTACATCCATACACACATATATACATACAGTACATACACAGATATATATACAGTACAGACCAAAAGTTTGGACACACCTTCTCATTTAAAGATTTTTCTGTATTTTCATGACTATGATAATTGTACATTTACACTGAAGGCATCAAAACTATGAATTAACACATGTGGAATTATATACTTAACAAAAAAGTGTGAAACAACTGAAATTATGTCTTATGTTCTAGGTTCTTCAAAGTAGCCACCTTTTGCTTTGATGAGTGCTTTGCACACTCTTGGCATTCTCTTGATGAGCTTCAAGAGGTAGTCACCGGGAATGGTCTTCCAACAATCTTAAAGGAGTTCCCAGAGATGCTTAGCACTTGTTGGCCCTTTTGCCTTCACTCTGCGGTCCAGCTCACCCCAAACCATCTCGATTGGGTTCAAGTCTGGTGACTGTGGAGGCCAGGTCATCTGGCGTAGCGCCCCTTCACTCTCCTTCTTGGTCACATAGCCCTTACACAGCCTGGAGGTGTGTTTGGGGTCATTGTCCTGTTGAAAAACAAATGATGGTCCAACTAAACGCAAACCGGATGGAATAGCATGCCGCTGCAAGATGCTGTGGTAGCCATGCTGGTTCAGTATGCCTTCAATTTTGAATAAATCCCCAACAGTGTCACCAGCAAAGCCCCCCCACACCACCACACTTCCTCCTCCATGCTTCACGGTGGGAACCAGGCATGTAGAGTCCATCCGTTCACCTTTTCTGCGTCGTACAAAGACACGGTGGTTGGAACCAAAGATCTCAAATTTGGACTCATCAGACCAAAGCACAGATTCCCACTGGTCTAATGTCCATTCCTTGTGTTCTTTAGCCCAAACAAGTCTCTTCTGCTTGTTGCCTGTCCTTAGCAGTGGTTTCCTAGCAGCCATTTTACCATGAAGGCCTGCTGCACAAAGTCTCCTCTTAACAGTTGTTGTAGAGATGTGTCTGCTGCTAGAACTCTGTGTGGCATTGACCTGGTCTCTAATCTGAGCTTCTGTTAACCTGCGATTTCTGAGGCTGGTGACTCAGAAAAACTTATCCTCAGAAGCAGAGGTGACTCTTGGTCTTCCTTTCCTGGGGCGGTCCTCATGTGAGCCAGTTTCTTTGTAGCGCTTGATGGTTTTTGCCACTGCACTTGGGGACACTTTCAAAGTTTTCCCAATTTTTCAGACTGACTGACCTTCATTTCTTAAAGTAATGATGGCCACTCGTTTTTCTTTACTTATCTGCTTTTTTCTTGCCATAATACAAATTCTAACAGTCTATTCAGTAGGACTATCAGCTGTGTATCCACCAGAC
Source organism: Ranitomeya imitator (assembly GCF_032444005.1). Lineage (NCBI taxonomy): Eukaryota > Metazoa > Chordata > Amphibia > Anura > Dendrobatidae > Ranitomeya > Ranitomeya imitator. The sequence continues at coordinate 209,518,463 of NC_091288.1, forward strand.
TTCTGCACAACACAACTGATGGTCCCAACCCCATTTGTAAGGCAAGAAATCCCACTTATTAAACCTGACAGGGCACACCTGTGAAGTGAAAACCATTCCCGGTGACTACCTCTTGAAGCTCATCAAGAGAATGCCAAGAGTGTGCAAAGCAGTCATCAAAGCAAAAGGTGGCTACTTTGAAGAACCTAGAATATAAGACATCATTTCAGTTGTTTCACACTTTTTTGTTAAGTATATAATTCCACATGTGTTAATTCATAGTTTTGATGCCTTCAGTGTGAATGTACAATTTTCATAGTCATGAAAATACAGAGAAATCTTTAAATGAGAAGCTGTGTCCAAATTTTTAGTCTGAACTATATATATACATACAGTACATACACACATATATACATACAGTACATACACACATATATACATACAGTACATACACAGATATATACATACAGTACATACACAGATATATACATACAGTACATACACACATATATACATACAGTACATACACACATATATACATACAGTACATACACACATATATACATACAGTACATACACAGATATATACATACAGTACATACACAGATATATACATACAGTACATACACAGATATATACATACAGTACATACACAGATATATACATACAGTACATACACACATATGTACATACAGTACATACACAGATATGTACATACAGTACATATACACATATGTACATACAGTACATACACAGATATATATGTATACAGTACATACATACACATATTTTCTGTCCTGTACATATCTGTATTAGTTTCTTTTCCTGCTGCCATCCTGACACACTGTAACGCTGCTGATGCTATGTGAATACACTGCCTTCATACAGGCAGGGAATCCTCTGTACTCCCATACTGCCACCTACAGGCCGGCAGCTGAACTCTCTGGTATCTGACTCCGATCAGATCCCCCGGGTATGAGCCGCCATATCTGCAGCTCCTCGTCTGCTGCCGCCGGTAATAACCGCTCACGTTATCATACATTATGCAGACACCGGCTGCAGACGATCGCTCCCGCCTGTAATCGTCGTCCGTTCTAGTTGTCAGTGAATGCTGCCGATGTCGTCGTATCTGAATTTTGGGCCGTTGTCATCTATCACTCAAACTCGTAATGGTTTATTATGGTTTTCCAATGATTCCGTCAAAAATATTGGCTGCCAGCGAATCCTCGATATCTGGAAAAAACGTTAAAAAATGAAGTTGGCAACTGACACATTGTAACAAACATCAGCCGTGAAAGATGGAGAAGGCGCAAAGCGTTATCGTCTGTGAATGTCGGCAGGAATGGTTTCACTCACTGACACGAAGCAGAGCTCTTGTAAGTTCTGAGAAATCTCAATCCAATGTAAATGAGTAATCCGCGGGACGTTTCATTACACAATGATCAAGCTTTATTTACACAAGAACAGACGGCCCCTTTCACATCTGATTTGTAGCCGTACGGTTTTCTCTAAACACTGCGCTCGGCCAGGTCTACGAAAACATTCCTCCGGGAGAGTCCGGGTCCTCCAGAGCGTCTGCCGCCTCACGGTTACATAACATGGAGCATTGGGTGCAAACACTGACAGTGTGCACTTCTCAGCACTAGAGGGCGACACTGTAGGCACAGGAACATAGCACAAGTTCAGTAAACCCCAACTCTGAAATTACCATCAACTTACCCATTATCAGAGAAAGAGGGGACAGAAAAGGTAATGCTACTTTAATTCCACTAGGGGGAGCTCATTGCATGTAGGTTTATATAGTGCCTGTTAGATGTCTACACCAATAGGCAATGAGCTCCACCTAGTGGTGGCTGCAGGTAAGTAAAGATTTATCTTTTATCTTTACAGTAAAGCGAGGAAAATTCAGACTTTTTTTTACTATGAGGCCAAATGGTTAAAAATAATAAATACAATCAGTCTACAGTAATTCAGTGTATTTAACTTACAGTATATTCTAACAAGCGCTGTATACCCATTGTGTAACAGAGGAGGGTTCTCACCGGAGCGCAGGTGCACATAACTATACAGCATGGCAGCAGGAGACTGCCATATGCCAGGGATAGACAGAGAGACAATAGATAGATAATAGATAGATGGATAATAGATATGCAGCGCCCCAGAGTCCTGGTCGTTGCTGTAATGTTATTCTTCCACCAGGGGGAGTGATGTTACATCCGAGGGCAATGAAGGAGATCTTCTGTCCAGGTATCACAACCACAATACACACTTCACGCTCCAGTCCGCCAGGGGGAGCCATGCTTCTATCTATTAGGGCATTCCTCACAATTAGGTAAAACTGGTGGGTTAGTTAGGAAGTTAGACAGAAGCTGACTGGAGGGAGTAGGAGATAGTCAGTGAATCCCGACCGAGTTTGTCAGAGGGTGGTTGGAGTGGGTTGCAGCCAGCTCCAGACTGCGGCCTGCGGAAGGCGAGGGTACACGAAGCTGCGCCTGCATCCCATGCGGCAGCATCCCACGAAAGAGACATTGAAAGGAATTGTGTTGCTGTCAGTGAGAAACGAAGTCATAGCAAAAGGAGAGGAACATCAGGGGGAGACCAGCTAGAAGCAGGCTGCCTCCTTCTGAAGCACAGTACCGGTAGCCAGAACACCGAGGGAGTAAGGATCTCTATGCTTTACTTCAGAGACTGGCAGGACAGTTGATTCCACGTTGGCTGTCCGACCATATACCCAGGAGGCAGGGTGGCAACTTGTGGGGGCCGGGGCGTCTCTAGGATCCTTATAAAAAGCCTCAGGCCATCAGTCATACGGGTTTGTCCTATCCGTCAGAGGGACAGAGAGGAAGAGACTTAACATCTACAATAGTTGTGAGGACCTTACCGAGTTGCTCAGCAGGGAGGAACTACAACGCCCAGGCACTAGAGGAAGGCTATTGAATTCCACCTGGATAAGGGGACTCTGGATTTGCCTTCAGACCGGCCGGACTCTGCCTGCCCTGTGATCTGGTGCTCTGGACTGTGGACGCTGAAGCCTTCAGTAAAGGTAAAGAGACTGCAACCTTGTGTCCTCGTTATTCACTGCGCCTCACACCATCCACCATCTACACACTGGGAAGCCCTGGGGAAACACTTCACCTGTGGGAAGGTATACCATCTAGCTGCCGTAACATCACCCCAGCGGACCCCTAAGCAGCGTCGGTCACCCTGACCGAATACCACAGGTGGCGTCACGAACATTATCCTATAAACTTTTGCCTTTTTATTGGACGTCCCTCAAAGGGCCACGGACCGGGTCAGCCACCGTGACATCCCCACTGAGAACCGAAGAGGCCTGGCTCCGAGTACCCCATTGCCCTGATGTGAGGGCACTCCAGATAGATAATAGATTGATGATAGATAGATAATAGATAGATGGATAATAGGTAGATGATAGATAATAGATAGTAATCGATAGATAGATGATAGATAGATAGATAGATAATAGATAGATAATAGATACAGTAGATTACAGACATAAGTCTACCTTGAACTGTCCTCCCATCTGTCTTCCTGCTCCCTTTTCGACCGCTTACAATCTGGCGCCCGGTCACACCACTCCACTAAAACTGCCCTAACTAAGGTCACCAATGACCTATTAACCGCCAAGACCAAGCGACACTACTCTGTCCTCCTCCTCCTGGACCTGTCCTCTGCCTTTGACACAGTGGACCATTCCCTATTATTACAGACCCTCTCATCCCTTGGCATCACAGACTTGGCCCTGTCCTGGATCTCATCATACCTAACAGACCGAACATTCAGCGTCCCCCACTCACACACCACCTCCTCACCTCGCCCCCTATCTGTCAGAGTCCCGCAAGGTTCAGTTCTAGGACCCCTGCTCTTCTCCATTTACACCTTTGGCCTGGGACAGCTCATAGAATCTCATGGCTTTCAGTATCATCTCTATGCTGATGACACACAGATCTACATCTCTGGACCAGATATCACCTCCCTACTAACCAGAATCCCTCAATGTCTGTCCGCTATTTCATCCTTCTTCTCCGCCAGATTTCTAAAACTTAACATGGACAAAACAGAATTCATCATCTTTCCCCTATCTCACGTGACCCCCCCCCCCAACGAACCTAACCATTACAGTAAATGGCTGCCCACTCTCCCCAGTCCCACAAGCTCGCTCGCTGCCTCGGGGTAATCCTTGACGCTGATCTCTCCTTCAAACCACATATCCAAGCCCTTTCTACTTCCTGCCGCCTCCAACTCAAAAATATTTCATGGATCCGTTCAATCCTAAACCAAGAATCTGCAAAAACCCTAGTCCATGCCCTCATCATCTCCCGCCTTGACTACTGTAACCTCCTGCTCTGTGGCCTCCCCTCGAACACTCTCGCACCCCTCCAATCCATCCTAAACTCTGCTGCCCGACTAATCCACCTGTCCCCCCCGCTATTCCCCGGCCTCTCCCCTCTGTCAATCTCTGCACTGGCTCCCCATTGCCCAGAGACTCCAGTACAAAAGCCTAACCATGACATACAAAGCCATCCACAACCTGTCTCCTCCATACATCTGTGACCTCGTCTCCCGGTACTTACCTGCACGCAACCTCCGATCCTCACAAGATCTCCTTCTCTACTCCCCTCTTATCTCCTCTTCCCACAATCGCATACAAGATTTCTCTCGCGCATCCCCCCTACTCTGGAATTCTCTACCACAACACATCAGACTCTCGCCTACCATCGAAACCTTCAAAAAGAACCTGAAGACCCACCTCTTCCGACAAGCCTACAACCTGCAGTAACCACCGATCGACCAAACCGCTGCACGACCAGCTCTACCCTCACCTACTGTATCCTCACCCATTCCTTGTAGATTGTGAGCCCTCGCCAGTTGTGACTTGTATTGTTTAAGATTATTGTACTTGTTTTTATTATGTATACCCCTCCTCACATGTAAAGCGCCATGGAATAAATGGCGCTATAACAATAAATAATAATAGATGATAAATAGATAATAGATGCTATAGATTGATTTTAAAATATCTATCTATATGTATTACCTAAAAATAAAATTAGCATAAAGCAATATAATAGGCATATAAAATAAATAATAAAAATAACACATAACGACAGGAAACGATGGGGGAGCTAAAGGGAAATGTCTCAGCAGCAGGGGGCTTCTGTGTAATGTCCCTCATCGATTTCTGGCTAATTAATCACAAAGAGAAAGTGTCCCCGCTGCTCCGGATGCATCTCCTGTGATCAGGATAATTGGTATTGTCCAGTTCTTAAACATTTCGTCCATATTCTCCAAATCAAGTGGCAGATGTAATAAAGGAGAAGCAAGACTGCACCACTGAGAGCGAGGGGCCGGAGCAAACACAACTCAATGCTACAATCACAATAGAGAAAGAGGCTATTAATAATACTGTGGAAATGCGGCAACATGAGTAACCAAATATAATCTTAATAACAATTCTCATACATAGGAACAGTGTTATAGTATTATAGTAGTTATATTCTTGCACATAGGAGTCAGGATTACAGTAGTTATATTCTTGTCCATAGGAGCAGTATTATAGTAGTTATATTCTTGTACATAGAGGCAGTATTATAGTAGTTATTTTCTTGTACATAGGGGCAGTATTATAGTAGTTATATTCTTGCACATAGGAGTCAGGATTACAGTAGTTATATTCTTGTCCATAGGAGCAGTATTATAGTAGTTATATTCTTGTACATAGGGGGCAGTATTATAGTAGTTATATTCTTGTACATAGGGGCAGGATTATAGTAGTTATATTCTTGTACATAGAGGGCAGTATTATAGTAGTTATATTCCTGTACATAGGGGCAGTATTATAGTAGTTATATTCTTGTCCATAGGGGCAGTATTATAGTAATTATATTCTTATACATAGGGGCAGTATTATAGTAGTTCTATTCTTGTACATAGGGGGCAGTATTATAGTAGTTATATTCTTGTACATAGGAACAGTATTATAGTAGTTATATTCTTGTACATAGGAGCAGTATTATAGTAGTTATATTCTTGTACATAGAGGGCAGTATTATAGTAGTTATATTCCTGTACATAGGAGCAGTATTATAGTAGTTATATTCTTGTACATAGGAGCAGCATTATAGTAGTTATATTCTTGTACATAGGAGCAGTATTATAGTAGTTATATTCTTGCACATAGGGGCAGTATTATAGTAGTTATATTCTTGTACATAGGGGCAGTATCATAGTAGTTATATTCTTGTACATAGGGGCAGTATTATAGTAGTTATATTCTTGAATATAGGGGCAGCATTATTGTAGGTATATTCTTGTACATAGGGGCAGCATTATTGTAGGTATATTCTTGTACATAGGGGCAGCATTATTGTAGGTATTTTCTTGTTACAACAGATTTGTTCAGGAGGGGATGAGGCACATATAGGATAATACATTGGGGTGATTTTAGTCTTCACTTTCTAGTAATACTTTAGAGTAATCTAATCGTCAATGATCCGTCTCCTCCGGAGCAGCGCCCTTTGTGACTGTGACATAAAATACAAATTCTATTTCCCTTCAGCTGATCACAGAAAACACCTCGCTGACCCGGGGGCCATCATTACTCGTGTGCAGAGTTTGATCAGTGCCGTCCACCTGTCATCGTGTCAGTACAGTGGAAGATGAAACCTGTGTCATACATTCTGTTATTTCAATTACATTTTTACTGCGGTTTAGAAAATATCCAAACATGATAAATGGACGACCTGTCGCTGTTCTCCTGATCCAACGTGTGTGCCAGGATACACCTAAAGGTACCTTCACACTGAGCGACTTTAGAATGATAACGATAGCGATCCGTGACGTTGCAGCGTCCTGGATAGCGATATCGTTGTGTTTGACACGCAGCAGCGATCAGGATCCTGCTGTGACATTGTTTGTCGGAGCTAGAAGGCCAGAACTTTATTTCGTTGGTGGATCACCCGCTGACATCGCTGAATCGGAGTGTGTGACGCCGATTCAGCGATGTCTTCTCTTATAACCAGGGTAAACATCGGGTTACTAAGCGCAGGGCCGCGCTTAGTAACCCGATATTTACCCTGGTTACCATTGTAAATGTAAAAAAAACCAAACACTACATACTTACCTTCCGGTGTCTGTCGCGTCCCCCGCCTTCAGCTTCCCTGCACTGTGTAAGCGCCGGCCGTAAAGCAGAGCGGTGACATCACCGCTGTGCTCTGCTTTACGGCCGGCCGGCGCTGACACAGTGCAGGGAAGCTGAAGGCGGGGGACGCGACAGACACCGGAAGGTAAGTATGTAGTGTTTTTTTTTTTTTTACACTTACAATGGTAACCAGGGCAAACATCGGGTTACTAAGCGTGGCCCACTGGTGTGCGCAGGTCCGGAACCACTCATCCAGCGCTTTGCATCTATGAGTAACTGGGACGTCGACAGCAGCCATACAGGTGATATAAATCTTTTTTATTATGTCTCACGCATAAAAGGCTTGTTTGGAGGTTACCCTCACTACCTTCCCCTGACGAAGACGCTCTAGCAGCGTCAATACGCGTGGGGCCCCTATCCTCCTCCCTTTTCGGATCCTCCTGGTCCTAGCTCCATTCTCTGGACACTCCAGCTTTATCTAGGTGCACATGCCATTGTATGCTTGCCGCATCCATATTTGCCTTAAGGGCACGCCTACTTACTTTTTGACATCAATGAGGTATCGACTTCTCAGCAGCGGGCTATGCTGTACTGTGCTTGGTAATGTATTATATGGGGTGCCAGAACTGGGGCAGGTTGTAAGCGGGCTATACCAGTGATTTGTCTGGTTTAGCACCTGATTTCTTTCAGGACAAGCATTGTGTATACCAGGCCCGCTATGTGACTGGGAGATATTGGTTACATTTAGGATCTAATTTATATTTGCTCGTGGGGACTTTCTCAGTTGGCAGCACAAGAGATTAAATATATGTATTGTTGTGTTATTCTGCTAATCTGCTTACATGTCCTTTGCATGATTTGCACATTTGTTGTGTATTATTATATGGATCCTTGTTACTTTACTGGAGGGGATGTGGGTAGGTCCGTTTAGATTTTAAATGTTTTTAAATGTCTGTTTCTCCCTGCTTTGCCTTTGTGTATGGTGAGGTGTTATAAATAATAAAGATTATTACATTAAGTTGATCCCACTTTGTGCATATTCTTTTTTCCTTTTGTGTTTTGTTTAGTGCCCATATAATAGTTCCAACTACAGTGCTCATATAATAGTGCCAACTACATTGCTCATATACATTGCTACATTGCCCATATAATAGTGCCGACTACATTGCTCATATACATTGCCCATATAATAGTGCCGACTACATTGCCCATATAATAGTGCCGACCACAGTGCTCATATAATAGTGCCGACTACATTGCCCATATAATAGTGCCGACCACAGTGCTCATATAATAGTGCCAACTACTTCTCCATTACCTGCATATAGGAACGCCAGTACAGTATGTACAATGGTGTCTGTACACAAGACCCGCTAGTGCCTGACATAGAGCCCACGTGATAGTTGCCTCGGTGCCCCTATAATATAGAGCGACTTGGAACGCTCTGGTCATTCAGACATGATCTGCTTATTCCTTTTATCTATAGTTCATGCTTACCGCTTGTCTCCTCAGCCTCTGCACTGTCCCACATCCATGCTTTACACTGCAGCCCTGCCTGGTTAGATTGGCTGCTGCCTAGTGAGCAGAAGCCTACCGGAAAAAATGATGCCATTTACTTACATACTGAGGCGCCACCTGGTGTACAACTCTGAAGAGGTGAATGCTGGTGGTCACACATGCTCAGTCACTCTCCTCCCCGCCAGGTCTCTGCACAGTGATCTTTCATTTACTGCAGGACAGTCAATAGGAATAGTTTTCTGCCTGCTTGTCAGGACCAGAGCAGAGAGAGCCTCTGCAGTATAATATTAGAATAGCTGAAAAGACTCTTTCTGTAGGGGAAATAAGAAAGAACCATATTGTTAGCTTCCAGAGGGGGAAGGAGACTGATTCTGTTAGAATAATACTGAAAACTACTTCTAGTTATAGCCTTTTTTTTTACTTTTCGATCCCCTTTAACTTTGGACTTTCAGTAATGGACATCTCAACCCCCACTATAATCTTTGTGCCCCGCCATTAACACTTTGATTAGTTATTTACTGGAGCTCTGGGGGCAAGTTACTGGATGGAACCTTACAGGCAATGCTCCATGGGAAAAGAATCTGCATATTAGCAAAGCGAGCAAGTCCCATACGCCATTGATGCCACCTAGTGGACAAAAAATTGTCAAATCCATCGTATTTTGCTGAGACTTTTTAAAGTGTGGAAAATGCCCGAATCCAAGATTTAGTAGGAGCTGATGGCTATTGGCTATAGTGGTGCGGTAAAGGGTTAAGTCATGCATATCCTGTAACATTCATTTACGCCGTCCGTGAAGTTTCACAAGACTATGTCTGTAATGTACATTAAAAATCTCATTTCCAGCTTTTCCGGTCTAAGCCTCCGTTCGATGACTCCCATCATCCTATATCAGTGTAATAACCCTTCGCTAGCGGATTAGGTGCGTTCAGCGAATCCCATCCAGATGTGACTGATGAGCAGTGCAGGGGTTAATGTAAGGAGCTTAGTGGGAAGCTGCTGCCGCTGCTTTCACACTGCTGTCCTCAGTCTGTGGAGATGTGAGATCTGGTAATGAGCGCCGCAGCTGCTGGATGGGGAATTAACCTCTTCCTGGACTATCCTGCGGGCTGCCGGCCAATGAGCCACGGTGCAAGAACCATGGGATGCAGGATCCAACTATGATGTCAATTATAGCAGCCGTCTCCTCATGTGGGACAAAGTGGTCTTTGGGGTTCTGAGGCCCAGGTATTGGCCCCATGGAGGTGCCACCTCTTTGACGTGTCCTACAGAACCTGTATTGATTATATGGGAGAAAGTGGCCTTTTGAGGTTCTCAAGTCTTAGTATTGTCTCCATGGAGGTGCCACCTCTTTGATGTGTCCTACAGAACATGTATTGATTATTTGAGACAAAGTGGCCCTTTGGGGTTCTCACGTCCTGGTATTGTCCCCATGGATGTGCCACCTCTTTGACGTGTCCTACAGAAGCTATGTTGATTATATGGGACAAAGTGGTCTTTTGGGGTTCTCAGGTCCTGGTATTGTACCCATGGAGGTGCCACCTCTTTGATGTGGCCTTTTGAGGTTATCAGGTCTTGGTGTTGTCTCCATGGAGGTGCCACCGCTTTGATGTGTCCTACAGAACATGTATTGATTATTTGAGACAAAGTGGCCCTTTGGGGTTCTCAGGTCCTGGTATTGTCCTTATGGATGTGCCACCTCTTTGACGTGTCCTACAGAAGCTATGTTGATTATATGGGACAAAGTGGTCTTTTGGGGTTCTCAGGTCCTGGTATTGTACCCATGGAGGTGCCACCTCTTTGATGTGTCCTACAGAACATGTATTGATTATTTGGGACAAAGTGGCCTTTTGAGGTTCTCAGGTCCTGGTACTGTCCCCATGGAGGTGCCACCTCTTTGATGTGTCCTACAGAAGCTATGTTGATTATATTGGACAAAGTGGCCTTTTGGGTTCTCAGGTCCTGGTATTGTCCCGATGGAGGTGCCACCTCTTTGACGTATCCTACAGAAGTTATGTTGATTATATGAGTAAAAGTGGCCCTTTGGGGTTCTCAGGTCCTGGTATTGTCCCTATAGAGGTGCCACCTCTTTGACATGTCCTACAGAAGCTATGTTGATTATATGGGACAAAGTGACCTTTTGGGGTTCTCAGGTCCTAGTATTGTCCCCCATGGAGGTGCCACCTCTTTGACGTGTCCTACAGAAGTTATGTTGATTTTATGGGTAAAAGTGGCCTTTTGGGGTTCCAAGGTCCTGGTATTGTCTCCATGGAGGTGCCAACTTTTTGATGCGTCCCACAGAACCTGTATTGATTATATGCAACAAAGTGATCTTTTGAGGTTCTCAGGTCCTGGTATTGTCCCCATGGAGGTACCACCTCTTTGACGTGTCCTACAGAACATGTATTGATTATATGGGGCAATGTAGTCTTTTGGGGTTCTCAGGTCATGGTATTGTCCTCATGAAGGGCCGCCTCTTTGTTGTCTCTTACAGAACCTGCATTGATAATATGAGACAAAGTGGCCCTTTGGAGTTTTCAGGCCCCGGTATTGTCCCCATGGAGATGCCACCTCTCTGACATCTCTTCCAGAAGCCATATTGATTGTCACTCAGCTTTCCCAAAAAACATATATCAATCAGACTGATGACTGTGGGGGGCTGCAGGCCAATCAGTCATGTTGCTAAAATTATAAATTAGGAGCTGCAGTCCCTATAGAAGACCCCCAGTGTGATGTCAACTATAGCATTAGTCTCATGGGACAAAGTGGCCTTTTGGGGTTCTCAGGTCACCATATTGTCCCCATGGAGGTGCCACCTATTTGACATCTCCTACAAAAGCCGTATTGATTGTCACCCAGCTTTCCCAGAAACAGATATCAGTGAGACTGATGACTACGAGGGGGCAGGGTCGTCTAATAGATTAAGGGGGTCTTTTGCATTGTACATGAGCAGTTGTGTAATTCCCCCGCCATGTGCTGAGCCAGGCTAATTGAGCGACTTTCCGACCTTGTGCACAGGGAGATCTGTCATTATTCCAGCCTGCCTTGTTTATCCTCGGAGAATATGAGGCTGCCCCGAAGGTGGGGAGGGTGGGCTCGCTGTCACTTCTTCATCACTAAGGTCAGCGGAGCTGCAGCTGCAGCAGAACCTCACCTGTCCATCAACATCCTCCCTGCATTATACATCAGCTCCATGACTGAGGGACATCAGATTTTATTGGGACCCCACAGTAATGTGGGGCTGGCCACTCGGGGTAACACCTCTCCATATTCTATTTTAGGGCGTATGGATGTGATAGAGGGGGAAGGGTGTGACCCCCACTTACTAGATGGGTGATGGGGGTTCTGCAAAAGATCATACCCGGAAGACTGGGTGTGCCATGAATTTAATTCTATGGGCACCATGTAATAAAATATGGTCAAGCAATGAGTAGATTAACATCCAGGGTATTTTTCCATGGTAGATTTGGCAAAATATGGTCTGCGGGTTTCACCCTTTGCAATGAAAATATTAAATCTGCATCGAAATCTGCACAGAATTTACTATGTCCAAATCTGCGGCAGAAAAATACGCCGTTTATATCATTCTCTAATTTTTTTTTCAGCTTAATTTGTCATTTTAGTCCACGACGATGTTTATAAGAATAGTAATAATGTCATTTTATATTTGATAAACAATGACAACATATTAAATATAAATAATGCTAAATAATAAATATATAACAATAAATACAATTAGATAAATAATAAAGTTACATCATTATAGGAAAAAAAATACAAACATGAAAAAAATATTGCATAAAAAAATATATGAAATATTGAAAATAATTCATAAGAATAATGAAAAGGAATGCAAATGATAAGGAATGCTGGTAAATAATGAAAAAGCAGAAAACACGGGAACAATAGTAATAAAGTATCACTGACGATGCAGGATCCTATAGGCTGAGGATGGCACTCCTGGCTGGCACATGTGTCTGCATGGTGACAGTCCCCAGCTGCCCTCACCTTTAGGGGATGAGACAATGTGAGAACACATGTTCTCACCTGAGCCCCCCTGGGGGCGGTAGAGGGCAGACTGATTTAGGGTGAGGTTGGAGAGGGGTTAGTGCCCCAATACTCTACCCTCCATGCAGAGGTGTCCTGCTCTTAAAGCTGCACCTCTCCAGCAGCTGCAGCAGCATCCCCCTCCTCCTCCTCTGTGCCCACCTCCCCTAGCTCTCCTCCTCTCCTCCCTCCCTCACCCCTAGTTGTGCTTTCTCTCCTCCCTCCTGGTACATGAGTACAAGTTTCCTGCTCAGTTCTGTTAAGGCTTTGCTGGGATGAGGAGTGAATGCTTTCCCTACTGCAAAGAGCTTAAACTCCAAGTTACCCCCATCCCCCCATCCTGATCCAATATCCCCCCCAGTACCACCACCTCTAACATCACCTGAACTCACTGGATCAAGAAGAAGAACCTTTTTTTTGGATTGTTCTGGATTTACCAACCCTTGGATTGTACTCATCAGGGCACACACCCTGCCCACTTACATCCCACCTGGAGCCCCCTACCATCTTTGGATATACACCTTTTTGGCTCTCAGAGGGGGGACCTCTTACCCCTTCCTCCACCCCCCTTATTATTACTTTGGGATTTCATGTAAAAGTGGAAGTGAGCGATGCTTTTGGGAAGCCAGGATTCCGTTAAATTAAGGTAAGGACACCATTGTCACTAGATGGGTGCCCATCACCCTGTAGGGTCACTCCCTGGAGGTCTTATAGGTCCCACTCTTTTTTGGTGATCAGGCACCCAGTGTTTGGGGTACCATCAGCCATAGAACTAAGAGGAAGGGCTGGGTACCTTTAACTCCAATGGTGCCAGGTGGCACCTGTTCCATTTTGCACCAAGCTTTTGGGGTGGATTAGGACTTTTAACCCTTATACTGCTGTGTGACACCTAAGTGGATCATCATCAAGTGCTATTGGACGATTGGGTGAGTGCGAGCGTTTAACCCTTGTGTTTGAGTTACCATCACCCAATATTATGCGACCATAGTAGTAGTATATATGATTTGGAGTTTTTGGGGTACCATTATCAAAAGCTGGCAATCAGCTAGGGTGGGTAAGGTCTGTTAACACTAGGGGTGCTGAGTTGCACCTTTGTTTTTGGGTTGCCACCATCATGGAAAGCTGTGGATCTGGTAGGGTGGGTAAAGTTCTCTTGATGGCACCTGGTGTTCAAAGGTGTCTCAAGTCCCTAATAGGTGCTCCTGGGTGGGCAACTCTAGTTTGGGGGGGGGTATCTTTCTTTTTAACCCTTTACAGAAAGAACCCTGAAGTCTCAGGGTTGGACATGGATCATTAACCCTTTCGATTCATGGCATGACCAGGGGAGGTGACAATTGATACGAATGTGGAAGGAGATAGAATGTTGGTTCGTTGAAGATGATACATTGTATCTTGTTATTGGGAAGGGAGGTCATTAATTGGTTAATAGAGCGTCATCATTGCCAGTAAAGGGTCTGGGATTTGATGTAAGCCTTAAGTTAACTTATTTAGCATGCACATATGTTGTACCCCAGCAAAGGCACATCAGGAACCAATTCCCTCTCCCCAGCCCTGTTCAAGTCTTCAGCCTGTTTTTCACTTTTAACAAACACATCTCTTCCTAATTTGGGCACAGGCAATCATTATAAGCCTTCATCTAACAGGGCAACGGCCAAAAGCAGCTTGGGATATATTGTATGTATAGTATATGTCTACTGTACATTGGCCGTCTGTAAACTGTATACATTACATAGCTCGCCTGTGCATACTCAGCGCTGTTCAGACAGCATGCGCTATATGATCTATAGGGTCATTATAAATATATGACCGTATTATGTACACAGGTATACACTCTGTATCGCATCTGCCCATACATCATGTGTACATTGTATATGCTGCGCCGTATATTCATATTTCATAGCGATATTCTTTGTATACATTACACATTGTCTCTGTCTGGGCAAAGATACTGGATAATATATGGGAGGGATTGTATATACATCCCTTGGTGCTGTATACTGTGGCCAATGAGATATTCTGAGCCTAGCAACCTCTAAGTAGGGTACGGGGTCGGTATATTGGCCACATGTCTATACCCTTTAAGGACCACTTGTGATGGGCACCATATGCTCAAGGCTTATTAGAGGGAATGATTACATTTCTATAGACATTAAGCTTCCCAAAGTGGAAGGTGCTCCTGCCAGGCAGGAATTGGCATGACTATCAGGGAGTGCCCGCTGCCAGACAAAGAGCCTCAGATACTTTTCTTTTTGCCATGCAGAAATCATTTTCATTCATCAGATGCAGAAAATCCCTTTGAATTAATAGTAATTTGAGGACAGCATGATGGGCATGGCATATGTCTCCTATGGAGGGCGCCCCATTATACCACCCATATGGGTTATTACATTACAGGCTTCCTTGCACTTCTCCCAATTGTACTGTCTCATCTGTGGGATCCCTCAATAATCTCTCCCATTGTCTTCTTTCTGCCCTTGTCTTGTTACGTTCCTTGAAATGTATGGTCCTCCCTACCACCTCTTTCTTCTTTGTACCATCTGTTTATTATTGATATGTATTTTCTTGACATTTTCTACTTTCCTTATTCTTCTTGCTGGATTTTAATGCTTGGTCAATGCTGATTTTGGACACAGTTTAGGAAATTGCAGGTTCTTCTTGGTAGAACGGTGAAGCTTTCTCAATGGGGGAGGGTGGACCAAGAATTTTCAGAAACCTTGGCTTGGCTCGTGATTTAAGGTGTCAGTTACTCTTTTCTCCACTCATAATATGCATCTCCCATAATGTCCCTCAACTAAAGATGAGGAACCTTACTCTAGAAAAAAAAGATGGAATCCTTAAGTCTTCTTTCCTTTCAGTCATTTCATCTTATTGATTACAAATATTAGTTTAGGTGAACACCAACATGGACACCAGTACAGATTCCCTAAGTAGTCCACTCTTGAAGGGCAAATCCACCATTAGTCATGAACTACTTGCAGGAACTGTAATGGTCTTCACCTTCCTAGCATCAGCTTCGGTGAAGACCATTACAGGTTCTGTACATAGTCCACTCCTGAAGTGCAAATCTACTTTGATGAGGAAGCTTAAAGAACTTTTTATCATACAATAAAAATAAGGAATCCTCAATTCTTCTTTGCTTTCACCCTCTTCCTTATCAAAATCAGCTTAAGTGAAGACCAACATGGACACCATTATAGGTCCTCTAACTAATCTGCTCCCGAAGAGTAAATCTACCTTTAGTCATAGACTTCTTACAGAACCTCTAATGGTCTTCAACTTCCTATCATCAGCTTGGGTGAAGGCCTTTACAGGTCCTATATGTAGTCTACTCCTGAAGGGCAAATCTACCTTTAGTCATGGACTTCTTACAGGATCTCAAATGGTCTTCACCTTCCTAAAATCAGTTTGGGTGAAGGCCTTTACAGGTCCTGTATGTAGTCTACTCCTAAAGGGCAACTCTACCTTTAGACATGGACTTCTTACAGGAACTCAAATGGTCTTCACCTTCCTAAAATCAGCTTGGGTGAAGGCCTTTACAGGTCCTGTATGTAGTCTACTCCTGAAGGGCAACTCTACCTTTAGACATGGACTTCTTACAGGACCTCAAATGGTCTTCACCTTCCTAAAATCAGTTTGAGTGAAGGCCTTTACAGGTCCTGTATGTAATCTACTCCTGAAGGGCAAATCTACCTTTAGTCATGGACTTCTTACAGGACCTCAAATGGTCTTCACCTTCTAAAAATCAGTTTGAGTGAAGGCCTTTACAGGTCCTGTATGTAGTATACTCCTGAAGGGCAAATCTACCTTTAGTAGTCTAGTCTGAAGACTTTTTCTTATCCCTTTCACCCTCGTGATTACTATTATTGGTTTGAGTGAAGACCATTAAGGTCATCTCTTCAGGTTTCCTGGAGGGCAAATTGTTGTACAAAACAGAATTTGCCATTAAGAAAGTTGAATCTAACCTACCATGGGAGTGGGGATAACAGCCATAATTATATTGATCCATCTTTTCCATGTATGAGTAAGATGAAGACTTCTTGAGCTTTCCTGGTGTTTTTAGGAGGAGATGTTCTTTGGGTGGTCGATGAAGAAAGGTCCATATACCTTAGATTAAATGCAATGATAATAGATGATTTCAATCAGCAAGTTTTGGACGTTTGAAATTTAATTGGCCATTAGTCGGGCTAAAGATCTTTTTTTTGAAGAGTATTTGCTAAAAGATCCTTCATCCTTATGGCCAATGATGACTAAAGTATGCAGAGCTACCTCGCCAAAATGATCCTTCACCAGCCGATCGTTCGATGAACAATTGTTCAACTATCAACCTACTTCCATGAAATGTGTTTGGCCACCTTCATCAAATGAAACATGATAAACGTTAACCGTCGAGTCTTTTATTGACGATTATGAAACTCTTTATGGGTTGACCACTCTGTAGACCTCAATGTTTTTCTGTGCTCCTCTTCTTCAGGTGCCGTTTGCTATCATGACTGATGGCGAGAGAAGAGAGCCTTTCCAGCCGCTGGCCGGAGATGATATCAGGGTTCCTATACCCCCCATGCCACCGGCAGGGGACCCTGGTGAAGATGAGGACGGGGGAAGTGCGGAGAAATCAGCTGTGGGAAGTTTGGGCTCAGGAGCATCTTCGAGCAGGAGTCGGGAACATGGTCAGGGCTCTGAGGAAGGTGAACAGGTCCCTTATCCAGCATTGGCTCCCACTGTATTCTTCTGGCTTAAGCAGACCACCCGTCCACGGAGCTGGTGTCTGAGACTGGTCTGTAACCCATATCCTTTCCTGGAAATAATGTAACGCTCTGCAACATCCCTCATCCTCTCACGTAGGAGAAGGGACCTGGTAGGAAATTGGTGATGATGAAGGTTTCTCTAATTCATCTGCTTCAAAGTTGCTTTTGCTTTCTTTGGATCAAAGTTTCCAACAGGGGGAGCAGGCCGACTGCTGAAATCGAAAAAACAGATGCAGCAGAGCTGAAATTGTCACTTAACTCTTTGAAGCTGTGTCATTTCTATGTTGCGATAGGTGTCTGATATAAGCTCACCCTACATTAGTCTGACAAATTCAGCCCTGCTACATCTGGGATGGTGAAAGCTCGAGACAAGACAATTGGGCCTGGATGCGGATTGGAGAGAACAAGGCTTGTTCTGGTGACTTCCTGGGGCCATGGTTGGGACTAGGCGTGAGTTTATGTAATCTGAGGTCTGGTCCTGGACCTCGAAAGTGAATCTCCAGAGGATCCGCGCTCTGTAGTGATAACGGAGGAGGAGAAACTTGTTCAGATCAGATGGATCTTGTTCTTCTGTTGATTGTCCTTGTGGACTCTTTGATGTGTGAAAGTTCTAGGTTGATGGGACTGAATTTATGGATAAAGGGAGGAGGCCAAGGATGGAAGAGATTGTGGGGATCTCTGTTATCTAACTACCGTATCTATGTATCTTTATCTATTAGATATCTATTATCTGTCTACAGCAGTGTTCTCCAACTCCAGTCCTCAAGGCCCACCAACAGGTCATGTTTTCAGGATTTCCTTTGTATTACACAGGTGATGGAATTATTGCCTGTGTTATTGAGGAACACTGGTCTACAGTATCTATCTATTATCTATCTATCTATTATCTACAGTATCTATCATCTATCTATCATCTATGTATCTATATATCTATATATTATCTATCTATTATCTATCTTATCTACAGTATCTATCATATATCTATTATCTATCTATCTATCTATTATCTATCTGTTTATTATCTATCTACCGTATCTATTATCTATCTATTATGTATCTATCATCTATCTATTATCTATTATTATCTATCTATCTATCTATCTATTATCTATCTATCTTTTATATATCTATTAACTATCTATTATCTATCTATATTTCTATCCACTATCTTCTATCTATCTATCTATCTATCTATCTATCTATCTATCTATCTATCTTCTATCTATCTATCTATCTATCTATCTATCTATCTATCTATCTATCTTCTATCTATCTATCTATCTATCTATCTGTTAATTCTCTATCTATCTATCTATCTATCTATCTATTAATTCTCCTATCTATCTATCTATCTATCTCTCTATCTATCTATTAATTCTCTATCTTCCGTCCATATAAATCTTCACCGTCATGGACTCTATGTCCCTAGATATCCTCGTCGCGGCTCTCTCTGGAGTGGTTTTCTATGACGTGCTGCTGTGATGAGCAGATATTATATGGTGCTGTGTACGGATTGTTACGGTGTGACCCGCACTTCTCACCCTGCATCTGATATATACGCAGCAGAGCTGTGTTTGCCACGTGCACTGGATGGTTAGTATCATAGGCGCAGCCTCGATCCCCTATGATAGACCTAGCTCAGCCGCTCAGACTGTCCCACAGCGTTGCCCGGCGTGGCTGCGGAGGCTGTACGTACAGATATACTATATGGAGACGGATGCCACGCGCAGTCAGCGGGGGACATTGTGCAGCCGTGCCAGCGGTGCCGGATATTTTCGATCTGCGCTGCCGGGTAATCACTGGGAGATAATGAATGTCATGTACACAGCTCGCAGGCTGGCGATAACTCTCGTCCGCTGCCTTGTATATAAGAGGTGGCCGGGAGACACAACTTTTTCCATGGTATGATAGTGATTTAGTAGGAGCGATGCCGAGCGGTTTCCTAATTGTGTTAGCGATGGCTGGCGGGACGCTCTACACCATTAACCATGCCGTCTCCTCTGCCCCTTTAAACCGCGTGACATCATTAAGTCACCGGTGCCCATATCGCCATATTAGGCAATAGCCAGCGGCCGGTGGGGTACAGCCGAGAGGCTACGGATGCTTTGTAGCGTCTCGTGGATGCAGGAAGGAGCAGCCCCCTGCTCGGTGCGCGGAGCAGCCAGGGATTGTATATAGAGCGCTGTCTTTTATACACATGGATGGACCGTCTGCTTGTCTGCTCCACAGAAATCCAGGAAACATTTCTGCTGATTGATGGCCTGTTCTGATCCAGACTTTGCATGCAAAGACCCCATTCCCCTCCTCAGATCCTGTCTTCTCCATCCTGTCCTGGCGATGTGTGAAAGCGACGGGACAGGCGCAGTTCGGGGTGACGCTGGGGGAAATGGAGCCATATAGCAACGATAAAAATGAGACCCCTCTCTTCAGCTGCCTCACCAGCCCTCGCCTGACTGCCCCCTCTATTACACCAGACCCGTGTGCAGGTGCTCAGCCAAGACCACCCTAGAATTAGTCCCCTTTCTGCAGATAATACTGCCACAGCGTTCTCACATTATACCGCTATATAGATCACACATAATACAGCCATATAGATCACACATAATACTGACATAGTGTTCTCACATAATACCGCCATATAGATCACACATAAGACCACCATACAGATCTCACAAAATACCGCCATATAGATCTCACATAACACTGCCATATAGATCTCACATAATACCATCATATATATCACACATAATACCGTCTTATAGATCACACATAATACCGCCATATAGATCACATCACACATAATGCCGCCATATATATTACACATAATACCGTCATATAGATCACACATAATACCATCATATAGATCACACATAACATCTTATATATCACACATAATACCACCATATATGTCACATAATACCACCATATAGATCACACATAATATTGTCAAATAGATCACCATAATATCGTCACTTAGATCACACATAATACCGCCATATAGATCACACATATAACCGCCAAATAGATCACACATAATACCGTCATATAGATAACACATAATACCTTCATATAGATCACACATAATGCCGTCATATAGATCATACATAATACCGTCATATAGATCGCACACAATACCTTCCTATAGATCATACACAATACCACCATGTAGATCACACATAATACCGGCATATAAATCACACATAATATCATCATGTAGATCACACATAATATTGTCATATATGTCACACATAAAACAGTCACATAGATCACAGGTAATATTGTCATATATGTCACACATAATACCGCCATGTAGATCACACATGATACCACCATATATATTACACATAATACCACCATATAATTGTCACATAATACTGCCACATAGATCAAACATAATCACACAATATAGTTCTCATATAATACCATCATATAGTTCTCACATTATACCACCATACTGATCAAACATAATACCACCATACAGATCACATATAATACCTTCATAAAGATCACACATAATGCCATCATATAGATCACACATAATACTTGGTGGCATCATGTGTGGTCTATATGGCAGTGCTATGTAAAAAATATATATGGCGGCATCAAGTGTGATCCATATGGCAGTATTATATGATAAATGTATATGGCGGCATTATGTGCCATCTATATGGCAGTATTATGTATAACATATATATGGCAGCATCATGTGTGGTCTATATGACAGTATTGTTGGTATTATGTGAGAGCTATTTGACAGTCTTGATTGAGACCTATATGGCATTATTATGTGAGCACTTATATGGCAGCATAATGCGTGATCTTTATGGCAGTATTATGTGTGAACTATGTAGCAGTATTACGTGAGTAATATAAAGCTGCATTATGTGTGAACTATATGGCTGTATTATATGAGAGGTATCTGATGGATTAACGATAGAGCAGTATTACATGTGTCAATTAAGGATTTGGGGGATATTGTAACTTATTAGTGTGGGCTGTATATGGCAGTATTATATTTGCACTCTGTGGCGGGATTATGTGAGAACGATATGGCGGTATTATATGTGCTTTTCTTCAGCAGATTATAGTACCAGACGTGCATGTACGATTTTAAATCCGATCCATAAGCTGCAGGACTTTTACCCACGGATATTAACCTGCGTTGCGCATTTCTGTTGTAGACGATATTTTTTTCGTTCAGACTTTTTAGAAAGCCGTCTGACACTTGTTGCCCCCAGCTTGCCCCGACCATGCGCCCAGCTGATCCCAACAGCGGTCAGGGATCTAAACCTCATCGGCAGTAGCCGGATTAATCCTCATCATCCTGACCGGGAGTTCGGATCTGATTTCAAAGCAAAAAAGATTCAGCTGCCCGGGCCGGGTGTGAGGAGACCACAGCCAGGAACGGGAAACATCCTTAGAGGAAAGCCCGTATCTGGCTGGTGTTTGGTAGCTTTAAACTGGTGCTGGATGATGATATCGCTAATCCAGGACTGGAGTAATCACAAATCGTTGTCTTCAAGATCCCATAAACTGTCTTATGAAAAGCCTCCGGCTGTTTTAGGGTGGTCTGTGCCTCTTGCTGCTTTAGGGTGGTCTGAACCTATTGTTGTTTTAGAGTAACCTGTGCCTCTCGGCTGTTTATACGGTGGTCTAAAGGTTTTACTAATTTTAAGGTAGAATGATCTCCTCAAACTTTTAGGATGTCCTATTTCTCATGCTGTTTTAGAGGGGCCTGTACCTTTTTGCTGTTTCAAGGGAGACCTGAATGTCTAGCAGTTTTAGTCTGGCCTGTACCTTAGGCTGTTTTAGGATGGCCTGAACTTCCAGCAGTTTTAGTCTGGCCTGTGCCTTAGGCTGTCTTAGGATGGCCTGAACTTCCGGCAGTTTTAGATAGGCCTGTGCCTTAGGCTGTCTTAGGATGGCCTGAACTTTCAGCAGTTTTAGATAGGCCTGTGCCTTAGGCTGTCTTAGGATGGCCTGAACTTCCAGCAGTTTTAGATAGGCCTGTACCTTAGGCTGTTTTAGGATGGCCTGAACTTCCAGCAGTTTTGGATAGGCCTGTGCCTTAGGCTGTCTTAGGCTTCTTTCACACTTCCGTCGGTATGGGGCCGTCACAAAGTGTCGGCGCGACGTACCGATGGACGTTGTTAAAATTCGGCACAACGTGGGCAGCGGATGCAGTTTTTCAACACATCCGCTGCCCATTCTAAAGTCCCGGGGAGGAGCAAGAGATCTCCACCCGCGCATGCGCACTCCAAAGTGCAGGATGCGACGTACGAAAAAACATTCCCTTGAACGTTTTTTCGTGACGACGGTCCGCCAAAACACGACGCATCCAGTGCACGACGGGCGCGACGTATGGCCATACGTCATGATCCGTCAGCAATACAAGTCTATTGGAAACACACATTTGCAGGATGCGTTTTTTTTCCCAAAACGACGCATTGTGACTGATCTAAAAAAGATGGAAGTGTGAAAGAAGCCTTAGGATGGCCTGAACTTCCAGCAGTTTTAGATAGGCCTGTACCTTAGGCTGTCTTAGGATGGCCTGAACTTCCAGCAGTTTTAGTCTGGCCTTTGCCTTTGTCTGTTTTAGGGTGGCCTGAACTTCCAGCAGTTTTAGACTGGCCTGTACTTTAGGCTGCTTTAATCTGGCCTATACCTTAGGCTGTCTTAGAATGGCCTGAACTTCCAGCAGTTTTAGATAGGCCTGTACCTTAGGCTGTCTTAGGATGGCCTGAACTTCCAGCAGTTTTAGTCTGGCCTTTGCCTTTGTCTGTTTTAGGATGGCCTGAACTTCCAGCAGTTTTAGATAGGCCTGTACCTTAGGCTGTCTTAGGTTGGCCTGAACTTTCAGCAGTTTTAGTCTGGCCTTTGCCTTTGTCTGTTTTAGGATGGCCTGGACTTCCAGCAGTTTTAGACTGGCCTGTACTTTAGGCTGCTTTAGTCTGGCCTATACCTTAGGCTGTCTTAGAATGGCCTGAACTTCCAGCAGTTTTAGTTTGGCCTGTGCCTTAGGCTGTTGTAGGATGGCCTGAACTTCCAGCAGTTTTAGTCTGGCCTGTGCCTTACGCTGCTTTAGTCTGGCCTATATCTTAGGCTGTCTTAGAATGGCTTGAACTTCCAGCAGTTTTAGTCTGGCCTGTACCTTAGGCTGTTGTACGATGGCCTGAACTTCCAGCAGTTTTAGTCTGGCCTATACCTTAGGCTGTCTTAGAATGGCCTGAACTTCCAGCAGTTTTAGATAGGCCTGTACCTTAGGCTGTCTTAGGATGGCCTGAACTTCCAGCAGTTTTAGTCTGGCCTTTGCCTTTGTCTGTTTTAGGATGGCCTGAACTTCCAGCAGTTTTAGATAGGCCTGTACCTTAGGCTGTCTTAGGTTGGCCTGAACTTTCAGCAGTTTTAGTCTGGCCTTTGCCTTTGTCTGTTTTAGGATGGCCTGGACTTCCAGCAGTTTTAGACTGGCCTGTACTTTAGGCTGCTTTAGTCTGGCCTATACCTTAGGCTGTCTTAGAATGGCCTGAACTTCCAGCAGTTTTAGTTTGGCCTGTGCCTTAGGCTGTTGTAGGATGGCCTGAACTTCCAGCAGTTTTAGTCTGGCCTGTGCCTTACGCTGCTTTAGTCTGGCCTATATCTTAGGCTGTCTTAGAATGGCTTGAACTTCCAGCAGTTTTAGTCTGGCCTGTACCTTAGGCTGTTGTACGATGGCCTGAACTTCCAGCAGTTTTAGTCTGGCCTGTACCTTAGGCTGTTTTAGTCTGGCTTATAACTTAGGCTGTTTTAGTCTGGCTTATTAGGCTGTCTTAGGATAGCCTCAACTTCCAGCAGTTTTAGTCTGGCCAGTGCCTTAGGCTGCTTTAGTCTGGCCTATACCTTAGACTGTCTTAGAATGGCCTGAACTTCCAGCAGTTTTAGACAGGCCTATGCCTTAAGGTACCGTCTCACAGTGGCACTTTGGTCGCTACGACGGCACGATCCGTGACGCTCCAGCATCACTCCATTATCGCTCCAGCGTTTTAGTCTGGCATGTACCTTAGGCTGTTTTAGTCTGGCCTGATACTTATCTGTTTTAGTTCATCCTCCACCTCCTCTGCCTCCTTTATGGTGCAAGTAACAGTCCACAAATCCATGAGCCTGTGTGATGTTGGCTTCCTGGTGTGCTTGTTACAGACAGTGGCCTAAATGCTCTATAATATGAGATCCATTGAGGTGTGGGAATCCCGGCGGCACCAGCGGTGCCCTGCTCTGTGTGGCCCCTCCAATGTTTGCACATTTTGCAGACTTTTCTCTTTGTCTTCCAGAATACATTACTCAGACGACAGAGACAACTTGTTTTGCCGCTGTCAGGTCTGGTTTACTTTTCGCTCCCGCGTTTCGCGCTGCGGCACGGAGATGACAAAAACCCATTGAGCATCTGAATTGGCACAAGATTGAGGTTTTGTAAGATGTTTTCTCGCCATATAAGAGGCTTTCGTGGCTTTTCATGTAAAGTTTTGCAGCAGAATTTCCAGCCTGTTAACAATTTGGCCCCTAGGGGCGCTGTTCCATAGAGCACGGTCTTTACCCACTGATCCAATTATCATGCATAGAGCTCCAAATGTGTATGCTGCCAAAAAAGAAAAAACAGCCGTACAAGCAACAGTATCACCCCAATGTGTCTCCCACTGCAGCATCTCATTATATAGGGCGACTGGGTGAGGGCAGAATACATCATCATCTGACAGCTGCACACAAGACAATAGTCTGCAACAGCCACTGTCTCCACAGGAATGGCCTGTCACCATAGTACTTCATTCCTTTCCACTATGTAGGTAATTAAGGTGCTGATAGTACTGTCGCCCTGTCTTTCCCTATATTGGATGCAGACACAGATGGTACTGCTTCCCTGTCTCCTGTATAGATAATGTAGGTACAGATAGTACTGCCTCCCTGTCTCCTATGTAGATAATGTAGGTACAGATAGTACTGCCTCCCTGTCTCCTGTATAAAAAATGTAGATACAGATAGTACTGCTTCCCTGTCTCCTATGTAGATAATGTAGGTACAGATAAGTGGCAGAACGCTGTTGAACCTATGCCGAAGCCTTGGACTTCGTATCCTCAATGGCCGCACCAAGGGAGACTCACTGGGAAGACATACCCTAAACTCCCATGTGGGCAGCAGTGTGATAGACTATGCCATCACAGATATGGACCCTACAAATATTGGCGCCCTTATAGTCACCCCACAAACACATCTGTCAGACCATAACCAACTGCTCCTATACATCAAATCCACAAAGAAATCACCCTCACAAACCCCGCAAAAGACCGGCCTCTTTAGCCTGCCACCATCCTTCAAATGGTCCAAGATGTCGGCCCCAAAATACAAAGATGCCATCAACAGACCAGAGATCAAGGAGAAGCTCCAATGTTTCCATAATAACGTGTATGAACTCAACCCAGAAGGAGTACACTTAGCGGTAAGAGACCTTAACGACATTCTATATGCCATGGCAGAAATGTCTGACCTGAAAAGAATCATCAACAAGAGACCGAGTAAACAAAATCCCAACAACTGGTTTGACAAAGAATGCAAGACCATACGGAAGGCCCTAAGAATGGCCTCAAATAAAAAACACAGAGACCCCAATAACCCCACTCTGAGAGAAGCCTACCACACCGTACAACGAAATTACAAAGCCATCCTCAGAAAGAAAAAGCAAAACGACATCTCTACCAAACTCCTCCAACTCCAAGATGCCCTTGAAGACAACAAATTTTGGGAACTGTGGAATCACCTTGGATCCAACCAGAAAAGCAACAGCCTCCACATCCAGAGCGGCAACATCTGGCTCCAGTACTTCAAGGACCTCTACAATGACATCCCAAGTGAAGACCTGAACCTGGCACAAAAAGAGCTTGTGAAAAAACTGAAAGATATGGAGGAAAAGTTCAAAGATTTCCAAAATCCTCTGGATACACCAATCACACTGACAGAAATAACAGAAAGGATCACACAGATAAAAGGTAAAAAAGCCAGTGGTCCAGATGGGATCCTCCCAGAAATGCTGAAATACAGCCCTCCAGACATCCAGGCTGCGATAACAAAACTATTTAATATTGTACTGCAGGCCGGCTGCTTCCCCAAAAACTGGAACCAAGGCCTCATAACCCCTATACACAAAAATAGGGACAAGTACGACCCAGCAAACTACCGAGGGATATGTGTCAGCAGCAACCTGGGTAAACTCTTCAACTGCATCCTGAACAAGAGGATCCTCACCGAGCACAACGTCCTCAGCAAGAGCCAAGCAGGGTTCATGCCAAACCACCGCACCACTGACCACATCTACACTCTGCACAGCCTCATCAAGAGCCACGTCCACAATACAAAGAACGGGAAGATATACGCTTGTTTTGTGGACTTCAAGAAGGCCTTCGACTCAGTGTGGCACCCAGGACTATTCCTAAAATTGCTGGGGAGCGGAATAGGAGGCAAAACATCTGATGTCATCCGAAGCTCCTACACAGAGAACAGTTGCAGTGTGAAGGTCAACGGAAGGAGGACAGCCTATTTCCAACAAAGTCGAGGAGTGAGACAGGGCTGCAGCCTCAGTCCAACGCTCTTTAACATCTACATCAACGAGCTGGCAGTGGCCCTAGAGTCCTCCTCAGCACCAGGACTCACCCTCCATGACACCCAGGTGAAATTTCTGCTGTATGCAGATGACCTCGTGCTGTTATCACCAACTGAGAAAGGCCTCCAAGATCATCTGAAAATCCTAGAGACCTTCAGCAGCACATGGGCACTGCCAATCAACGAGAAAAAAACTAATATCATGGTGTTCCAGAAAAGAAAGCAGAAACCCACTGGCAATCCTACCTTTATGATAGACAACCGTCCACTTACTGAAACCAACAGGTACACCTACCTGGGCCTAGAACTCAGCCAGTCAGGGAGCTTCAAGCAAGCCATAGAGTCACTAAAAGACAAGGCATCCAAAGCCTTCTATGCCATCAGAAGGCGTCTGTACCACCTCAAGGCACCAGTAACCGTATGGCTAAAAATTTTTGACTCCATCATTGCCCCAATTCTTCTATACGGTAGTGAGGTCTGGGGCCCAGTCTCATACCCAAACTGGTCAAAGTGGGACGCTGGGCCGACAGAAATATTCCACCTAGAGTTCTGCAAGCATCTTCTCCAAGTCCATCGGAGCACATCAAATAGCGCCTGCCGAGCAGAGCTGGGCAGATTCCCACTACACATCGCAATAAAGAAGAAGGCGCTGTCATTCAAGGCTCATCTACAAAGTAGCAGTCCCAGCTCCTACCATCACAAAGCCTTCCTACACCAGGAAGCCTCCCAAGAAAAAGTACCCAAAGCCAGTCTGACCAAGCCACCAACCTCCATAGCCTGACAAAAGGTGAAATCCAGAAAATGGTACACAAAGTCAAAGAGGAATATCTCAGCATCTGGAGGAACGACATAAACAAATCCCAGAAACTGACAATATACCGGAATCTACAGAGGGAGTACAAACTGGCCCCATATCTAGAGAAACTAGAAAACCCCAAAGATCGACAGATCCTGAGCCGGTACAGACTGAGCGCCCACAGCCTACTCATCGAATCCGGGCGGCACCGACAGAACTACAAGCCCCGAGAGAACAGACTCTGCCAGCAGTGCCCCCAGGAGGCCGTGGAGGATGGAAGGAGGAAGAGAAACTGCCGATAATACTGGGGGAAGAGGAAAGTGCAGTGGCCGTAGCAGCGGAATATGTCAGTGCCTGCCACAGACTAAGAGGAGCCTGATATGTCATGGACTCCCGTACCCCAACACTGGACATATCCCTATCCCCCGACTAAAGAGCCCGATATGTCATGGACTCCTATACCCCACCCTGGAAACATCCCCTATCCTCTAAAAGGAATTTGATATTCCCTGGACCTCTATATGCCCCCCCTCCCCCACCCCCGTATTTTTACCATATGCTTTGGCAATGCTAACATGTACTTAGTCCTGCCAATAAAGCTCATTTGAATTTGAATTTGATTTGAATTTGAATTTGTACTGCCTCCCTTTCTCCTGTATAGATAATGCAGATACAGATGGTACTGCTTCCCTGTCTCCTGTATAGATAATGTAGATACAGATAGCACTGACTCCCTTTCTCCTGCATAAATAATGTAGATACAGACAGTACTGCTTCCCATGTAGATAATGTAGGTACAGATAGTACTGCCTCCCTTTCTCCTGTATAGATAATGTATGTACAGATAGTACTGCCTCCTTGTCTCCTGTATAGATAATGTATGTACAGATAGTACTGCCTCCCTGTCTCCTATTTAGATAATGTGGGTACAGATAGTACTGCCTCCCTGTTTCCTAGATAGAAAATGTGGTACAGATAGTATTGCCTCCTTGTCTCCTGTATAGATAATGTAGGTACAGATATTACTGCTTCCCTGTCTCCTATGTAGATATTGTGGGTAAAGATAGAACTGCCTCCCTGTCTCCTATGTAGATATTGTGGGTAAAGATAGTGCTGCATCATTGTCTCCTATGTAGAAAATGTAGGTACAGATAGTACTCCATCCCTGTCTCCCATGTAGATGATGTAAGTACAGATAGTACTGCCTCTATAATGCCTATGTAGATAATGCATGCATATAAACTACTGTCTCCCTTTCTTGGATGCAGACACAGATAGTATTGCTTGCTTGTCTCCCATGTAGATAATGTGAGTACAAATATTACTGCCTCCCTGGCTTATGTGTAGATAATATAGGTACAGATAGTGCAGCCTCCCTGTCTCCTATGTAGATAAAGTAGGTACAGAAAGTACTGTCTCCTATGTAGATATTGTACGTACAGATAGTACTGCCCCCTTTCTCCTGTATAGATAATGTAGGCACAGATAGTACTGCCTCCCTTTCTTCTGTATAGATGATGTAGGTACAGATAGTACTGCCTTCCTGTCTCCTATGTAGATAATGTAGGTACAGATAGTACTGTCTCCCTGTCTCCTATGTATATATTGTATGTACAGTTAGTACTGCCTCCCTTTCTCCTGTATAGATAATGTAGATACAGATAGTACTGCCTCCCATTCTCCTGTATAGATAATGTAGGTACAGATAGTACTGCCTCCCTTTCTCCTGTATAGATAATATAGGTACAGATAGTACTGTCTCCCTGTCTCCTATGTAGATATTGTATGTACAGATAGTACTGCCTCCCTTTCTCCTGTATAGATAATGTAGGAACAGTTAGTACTGCCTCCCTTTCTCCTATGTAGATAATGTAGGTACAGTTAGTACTGCCTCCCTTTCTCCTATATAAATAATGTAGGTACTGGTAGTACTGCCTCCTTGTCTCCTATGTAGATAATGTACAGTAGGTACAGATAGTACTGCCTCCTTGTCTCCCACATAATTAATGTAGGCACAGATGAATGATGAAGACACTTATAGTAAAGTCAGGTTACACCATATTAATTGTCCATTGCATGTGTACAAATAATAATAATTATTCTGTAAAATGTGTTTTTGTTTCATATAATGAATCACTAGGCAATTAAAATCCTAGCAGAACGGAGATTGCCGCCTGCCACCCATCTAGTATTCTTCCATGGGAGGTCCTCAATAAATCCCAAGGCTTAGACACGCAGAGCAGATCACCATATGTTGTGCTTACAGGTAGGAGCAGATCACCAGCAGCAGCAGCATGGAGTGTAGTGAGCGTCTCCTGGCAATGTAACACTGTGATTATAGAATTAGGGATGTCAGGAAAAGACTGTGCGTGTGAATAGGGGGTTTCGTATGAGGTGCAGGGACCTCAGTGTCAATATGATGTGCCCCAAGTGTCAGTACCCCATGTAACAGTGTCATTATCCTGTACCCCAAGTGTCAGTGTCAGTACCCCATGTAACAGTGTCATTATCCTGTACCCCAAGTGTCATTATCCTGTACCCCGAGTGTCAGTGTCATTATCTTGTACCCCAGGTGTCAGTGTCATTATCCTGCACCTCAAGTGTCAGTGCCATTATCCTGCACCCCGAGTGTCAGTGTCATTATCCTGTACCCCGAGTGTCAGTGTCATTATCCTGTACCCCGAGCGTCAGTGTCATTATCCTGTACCCCGAGCGTCAGTGTCATTATCCTGCACCCCGAGTGTCAGTGTCATTATCCTGTACCCCGAGTGTCAGCGTCATTATCCTGTACCCCGAGCGTCAGTGTCATTATCCTGCACCCCGAGTGTCAGTGTCATTATCCTGTACCCCGAGTGTCCGCGTCATTATCCTGTACCCCGAGTGTCAGTGTCATTATCCTGTACCCCAGGTGTCAGTGTCATTATCCTGTACCCCGAGTGTCAGTGCCATTATCCTGCACCCCGAGTGTCAGCGTCATTATCCTGTACCCCGAGTGTCAGTGTCATTATCCTGTACCCCGAGTGTCCGCGTCATTATCCTGTACCCCGAGTGTCTGTCATTATCCTGTACCCCGAGTGTCAGTGTCATTATCCTGTACCCCAGGTGTCAGTGTCATTATCCTGCACCTCGAGTGTCAGTGCCATTATCCTGCACCCCGAGTGTCAGCGTCATTATCCTGTACCCCGAGTGTCAGTGTCATTATCCTGTACCCCGAGTGTCCGCGTCATTATCCTGTACCCCGAGCGTCAGTGTCATTATCCTGTACCCCGAGCGTCAGTGTCATTATCCTGCACCCCGAGTGTCAGTGTCATTATCCTGTACCCCGAGTGTCAGTGTCATTATCCTGTACCCCGAGTGTCCGCGTCATTATTCTGTACCCCGAGCGTCAGTGTCATTATCCTGTACCCCGAGCGTCAGTGTCATTATCCTGCACCCCGAGTGTCAGTGTCATTATCCTGTACCCCGAGTGTCAGCGTCATTATCCTGTACCCCGAGCGTCAGTGTCATTATCCTGCACCCCGAGTGTCAGCGTCATTATCCTGTACCCCGAGTGTCAGTGTCATTATCCTGTACCCCGAGTGTCAGTGTCATTATCCTGCACCCCGAGTGTCAGCGTCATTATCCTGTACCCCGAGCGTCAGTGTCATTATCCTGCACCCCGAGTGTCAGCGTCATTATCTTGTACCCCGAGTGTCAGTGTCATTATCCTGCACCCCGAGTGTCAGTGTCATTATCTTGTACCCCGAGTGTCAGTGTCATTATCCTGTACCCCGAGTGTCAGTGTCATTATCTTGTACCCCGAGTGTCAGTGTCATTATCCTGCACCCCGAGTGTCAGTGTCATTATCCTGTACCCCGAGTGTCAGTGCCATGTGTGTGCCGAGTGCTCATTTCAATAAGTCTTATTCGCAGATAACTGACAGATACTTTCGGAACATTTTCCAGTCTCTTCGGTTCCGCAGACTTTCGCCTTTATTTCCCATCCATTTTGTGGAATGATTATTTGGGCACACTTGTTTGTGGACGTCGCTCTCTTTAGAGCAAACACCGGCTGAGCGCGGCTCCTGATGGCTCTGATATTTGCTCACCTTCCGCCAGCGCTTGTTCCCCAGCACCCGCCATTTGCACTGCCCTGATTGAATAAACATGCGTTCTGTTTGCCCGCTGACATCTCCTTCCTTCCCCAGCCGGGCAATTAGGGTGATTTATTGATGCAGATAAAACCCTTTAAACAACTCCCTATAAGCTTTTATACTTTGTATCAGTAATGAATGCCGGCGTCAGAGCAAACACTCCACCGGGACTGGGACCGAGAAAGAAGGACCTCGGCGGAGGAAGCGTCATCCACTGAGTCATGTGTATGGACGTCATGCGCCATCGCTGTTTTCAGCTTTTGGGAAGGAAACTTGTTAGTGGAAATGTAACAGCACAGGTGGCGATGACACGGCGAAGGGAAGGCCTAAGTCTGTAATTAGGAAAATTACCTGATACCGTAGACGAGGTTATAACAATTAACTATGGAAAGCCTCAATCACAGGGGAGTATTGTACCCGAGATTTACACCGCCATCCGACACCCCCAGAATGTGGTCCATGTTAGATTCCATATTGCGAGCCCAAGACTAGAAAATAGTAGGCCGAGTCCTGAGCATAGTGGTAAAGGAGCAAGGTCCTCTCCACTGTCCACTGCTTTCCTCTATTCCTCATCCCTCGCTCTTCTCATTTCTGCCTCTTATTATTCTTCAAATCTTTCTCTACTTGTTATCTCCTCAGCTCTTCCTCTTCTATTCGTTACTCTCTTTCTCTTCTTATTACTTCTCATTTCCCCATTTTCATAACTTTCTGATCATTTTCTTCTCATGAATTATTCAAGTCTTTCTTTCGGTCACTTCCTCACCTTTTTCTTTTTTTATTACTTCCTCGCCTCTTCCTGTTCTCCTTCTTCTTACCTACTCACCTCTTTTTCTTCTCATTACTTCTTCACCTTTCTCCTTTCTCTTCCCTTTACTTCCTCACCTTGTTCTCTTTATATTATTTCTTTATCTCTTCTTGTTACCTCTTCACTTCTTCCTCTTATCATTACTTCTTCACCTCCTCTTCTCCTTTCTTCCACACCCTTTTCCTTTTTACTTTTGAATCTTCTTTCTCTTCTCATCACTTCGTCACCTTTTCTCTTTACTTCCTCACCTATTCTCTTTACTTTCTCAGCTCTTCTCATTACTTCCTCACCTCTTCTCTTTACTTCCTCAACTCTTCTCATTACTTACTCACCTTTTTCTATTTCCTCACCTCTTCTCTTTACTTCTTCAACTCTTCTCATTACTTCCTCACCTTTTTCTATTTACTTCCTCGCCTTTTCTCTTTACTTCCTTAACTCTCACCTTTTGCTATTTACTTCCTCACCTCTTCTCATTACTTACTCACATTTTTCTATTTACTTCCTCACCTCTTCTCATTACTTACTCACCTTTTTCTATTTACTTCCTCACCTCTTCTCATTACTTCCGCACCTCTTCTCTTTACTTCATCACCTCTTCTATTTACTTCCTCACCTCTTCTCATTTCTTCCTCACCTCATTACTTCCTCACCTCTTTTCTTTACCTCATCACCTCTTCTCTTTACTTCTTCACCTCTTCTCATTACTTCCTCACCTCTTCTCATTACTTCCTCTTCTCTTTTGTACTTCTTAACCTCTTCTCTTTACTTCCTCACCTCATTACTTCCTCACCTGTTCTCATTACTTCCTCACCTCTTCTCATTACTTCCTCACCTCTTCTCTTTACTTCCTCACCTCTTCTCATTACTTCCTCACCTCATTACTTCCTCACCTCTTCTCTTTACTTCCTCACCTCATTACTTCCTCACCTCTTCTCTTTACTTCCTCACCTCTTCTCATTACTTCCTCACCTCATTACTTCCTCACCTCTTCTCATTACTTCTTCACCTCTTCTCATTACTTCTTCACCTCTTCTCTTTACTTCCTCACCTGTTCTCATTACTTCCTCACCTCTTCTCATTACTTCCTCACCTCTTTTCTTTACTTCCTCACCTCTTCTCATTACATCCTCACCTCATTACTTCCTCACCTCTTCTCATTACTTCTTCACCTCTTCTCATTACTTCTTCACCTCTTCTCTTTACTTCCTCACCAGTTCTCATTACTTCCTCACCTCTTCTCATTACTTCCTCAACTCTTCTCTTTACTTCCTCACCTCTTCTCTTTACTTCCTTGCCCTTTTCTCTTTCCATTCCTTCTCATTTCCACTTTTCACTACTTTCTGACCTTTCACCTTCCTCTTCCCGTCACTTCCCTGTCACTTCATCACAGCTGCCTCATCTCATGACTTCACATTAGTTCCTGATAGTAGATATAATCACACCTGACGCTTTGTCTTCCTCTTTCGTCATCTTTCCTTTAGCTTCCTTTCAGTTCTATGACCCCTTTTTCCTTTCTTCTTTCTCAGCTTGACCTCATCTATCCACCCTTTTCTTCTCTCCCTGTAATATTTTATTTCCCTTTCTTCTGATCCCTTCTTTTCCTATTTCTTTTTCTCATCCTCCATTTTGTTTATGCCTCATCCCCCCTTTGTTTTGACCTTCTTTCTTCCCTTTCTCATTCTTTTGTTTCTTGGACTTCTGTTTTTCCTCTGTATCCTCCTTTCTTTTCCCACTTTCATCACTGTCATCCTCTTTCATCTATTCCTCATTTTTC